>NC_077229.1:152871670-153192784 GCF_027887165.1 Monodelphis domestica
GATAATTCCAGTTTTCTGGCTTCTTAAACTGATGGCTTAGCTGACCTTAGTGGGTTCAAGGGAGCACTCATGGTAGAGTTCTTTAATATTTTGTAATACAGGTTTATATTTTAAATATCCTTTACATTACACATATAGTATTCACAAAAACACAAGTAGTGCCACAAGGAGCACTGAGGTTATGGTACCCTGGGTGGTGACTACTTGAGAAAAGTCATCTTTCTAAAATATTTCTTAAAATGATTAAATTTGATTAAATTCCCTAGTCAATTTAAATTTGATTGACAGTATGTTTTTTCACCAAGAATAGATCTGTAGGTGGTTGTTCTAGACTGATTTACCTGAAACTCAGGTTTTGAAATCTGGAAGGGACTCCAGCATCCTCCTAGTTCAACCCATATAGGAAAGGAATCCTGACCATAACATGTTTAACAAGTGGACCTCTGAAGCCACTTCCTAGCCTGTGGTTGTGCCATCATGTTGTATAATGCAAGGTGCTTTCAATATTATCATCTGTGTGTGTATTTGAAGATTATTATTTTCAATACATAGTTCCTTTAAGTTGAACAAAGCACTTTCCTTACTATAGCCCTATAAAGAAGGTGGCAAAATTATTATGAACCATATTATAAAAATGAAGAATCTAGGTAACAAGGAGATTAGGTGACCTATTCAAAATCATATGGCTGGCAAATGGCAGAGCCTGAACTTGGGCCCAGGGCTTCTCTAGCTGATGAAGCTCTGGGGCTAGAAAGAGGAAAATTTGGGTTAAAAAAACTGCCTCAGATACTCACTAGCCATGGGATCCTGGTCAAGTCACTTAACCTGTTTGCCTTGGTTTCCTCATCAACAAAATGAGGAACATAATAAAGCCTTCCTCCAAGAGTTGTTGTGAGGATCGAGTGAGATATAACAATTTTTGCACTGTTCCAGGCACATGGTAAGTGGTGTATAAATGTTAGCTATTACTATTATTAAGTCTTATTTATCCCTACTGTGGTGGTTCCAGTATTCACTACCTAATAGGGATATGTTTGCATTCATACTTCCAGTATAATTTAACTTATTTCATTTTGGATTCTTGAGGTAATGAAGCATATGCATTCTATCATTGAAGCTTTTTTTCCCACAAGGTACACAGAATATAATGAAAATACAATCTATAATGTTTGGCAATTTAGTTTTAACCATTGTTCTCTGAAATGATTAAGTATTGCTTATCTGGGAAAGTAAAATTTTTCTATTTTCTGTTTATCTTTTTTAAAAAGAATTCTTTTGTTAAATTTTCCTACTTGAAATGATTTAAAATTCATAGTTTGAGTGCTTAAGTAAATTTCAGATTTTTCAAATTTCCCTCTTGCTTTTTCAATAGATTCTTTTTTTTCCCCTTCAAACCTTTACCTTCTGTCTTAGAATGTGATTCCAACAGAAGAGTAGTAAGAGCTAGGCAATGAGGATTAAGTGACTTGTCCAGGGTCACACAACTTAGAGGTGTCTGAGGTCAGATTTGAACCCAGAATCTCCCATTTCTAGCCTGGCTTTCAATCCACTGAACTACCTACCTGACTCCACTTTTTCAGTAGATTCTTAATGAAAATAAAGGGTTTTTTTTTCCCCTTTGCTTCCATGAATTTGCATGTTTTATATATCTATTCTTTTCTTCTCAGTGTTATAAAATACAGATATTTATTTTTATGAGTCTGTCATTTAGAAAGAACATAGAAAAGACTTTCAAAATCTCTTGTCATTGTGAATAATTAAGGATGGGTGTGATTATGGGGAAAGAATTTCCAGCATCTAGATGAGGGCAAGTTCATTAGTGTAACAGTTAAAATTTAGGGGAGATGGGGAGACTGAGGCAGGTAGAAATTAGTTTCTCTCTGCAAGGAGTATTATATTTTTTAGAGGTTTATTAAAGGTTAAAGATTAAAAAATATACAAGTAAGAAACATGTGCCTAGGCTAGAGGCCTAGACAAAATGACCTCACATCATGGAAGAGATGCCTCTGCTCCAAAATGGAAGTCCAAAAGAGCCGAGCGCCCTCAAAAGCCTTTGAATCAGCTTAAATACCTTCTTGATCTCGGCCCAGGTGAGATTACAAGGCATTCTGGGGAAGTGGAGCAAAGGCTCATGGGGATTGTAGTCCTGTATTCGAGTCTATTTTTTACATTAGTCTATATAAGTACTTAATACTGGAATGCTAAGGATTAACAAAGTTTTAGACAAAGTGTTACCAGTACAAACAAAGATAAGAAGGCTAAATTAGGACCTGAGTAGTTTTTTGATTAAGAAGACTGTAAAAAGGTTATATAAGAGGAATTCTTCTGGGGTCTATGCACATTTTAAAAAAAGTATATTTTGATAATAGCATTTCAGTATAATTTCTTGGCATTATGGCCTGACCTATTTTATTCATTTATTTTTCCTGATAGTTGGTTCACATGCTTCAAAAGATTTTCCAAAGGACCGATAACCAAAAATAAATTTAATAATACTGCTGTTTAAGAATTGGAGATCAGACAAAAGGACAATCAGAACTCTTAAGTTTAGAAAGATGAGTATTTAGGCAGAGAAAATGGATGGGCAGCTAGATGACTCAATGGATAGAGAGCCAGGCCCCAAAATGCATGATATTGCGTTCAGATCTGGCCCCCAATACTACCTAGCTTTGTGACCCTGGGCAAGTCACTTAACCACAAATACTTTCTTACTGTTCTTCTGCCTTGGAACTAATACTATTGATTCTAAGATGGAAGGTAAAGGTTTTTATTTTGTTTTGTTTTTTAAGAATAAAATGGAGAGGGAAGACATGGCAGCAGGAGGAAATCTGGGGCTTTTCCTCATTTTTAATGCTTTTTCCATCCTCAAATTTTAGTGCATTTATTTATCTGTTCATATGTATCCCCAGAGCAAAAATGAAGCTGCTTAAAAGCACAGATTCGTTTTCTTTTTTGTCTGTTTCCTCAGTGTCTAAAACAGTGCCTTTCACATAGTAAGCACTTAGTAAAAATTAATGCTATAGAATTACTCTCAAAGTCAGTCTCATGCCCTGGCTTTTTGGATTTTTCTGGACATTTATTCCAATAAGAAAGAACAACAAAAAAAGTGTTTCTATATACATACACGTACTTCCTTATTTTTTTGTTTTCTAGGTGTGACAGTTAACACGTATTCCTGTTTGGATCCTGGCATTCCAGTGCATGGACGGCGTTATGGTCATGATTTCTCCATAGGCTCCACCGTGTCATTTAGTTGTGATCCAGGCTATAGGTTAAGCCACGAAGAGCCTCTTCTATGTGAAAAAAACCACTGGTGGAGTCATCCACTTCCAACTTGTGATGGTAAAAATGAATGAACTCATAATAGCTCTGTGTACTGTGCAGTGTGGTGGCTATAGCAGACACATAAAACCTATCTAAGTGAAGTGGAATTAGATTACTTAGCCCCAATACTATCTTCATTATGGAATCTTCTCTACTCTGGTCAGTTTGTGGCATCTTTCCTGTTCACCTTCTGTCCAAAAAAAAAATCACCTTTAATTTAATGTGTATATATTTTGTATTAGTTATATATCCATTGTTCATTTTTCCAATGGGATATCAGTTCTTTGAAGTCAAAGGCTACTTATTTTCTTTATTTTTAATCCTTAGCATTTAGCACAAGACTTGGTACTTAGTGGGCACTTAATAAATATTTGTTGACTGACTAATTGATCATAAGGAAATTAATGTATCATTTTATTTAAATGAATTGGTTTAAACAGAATCATCATTAAAGAGTGAAGCTTAACGTAGAACACAATGGTCTATATTTAAAAAGGTGCACTTTGAATTATTAAGCATGTTAATTCTGAAGTAATTCATCTTAATTTCTTCAATATTATATGATGTCATTTATGCACCCTTTACTACTGAGATGCCCCTTTCCCTTCTCCCTCCATTCTGAGCCTGACTAGATATTCTTTTAGAGTTATAGCACAACTAGGCAAACAAATGAAATATTAGAGGATGGTAAACCTTCTGGAGGAACAATAATGAATAGGAAAAAAAGAAAAAAATTGCTATCTTTGAGAAATAATTTTAATCCAGATCTAAACTGTGAAACATTCAAGTAAATTTATTTTTATATAGGTGACAAGACCATCCCTATTACTAAATATTCCACTAATTCTATTGTTCTAAAAAGTTTCATATAATTTTTTTCCTTTTAACAGTGAATGAAACTCGGATGTTCTTCTGCTTCCAGCATCTCTTTATTCAATACATTTTATTAGTATTATAGTAATAGTCCTAACATATAAATCTGATTATGACATTTCCTTGCTCATAGATAGTGATTCTTTATTGTTTATACCAGTGATCTCCAAACATTTTTGATCATGCTTTCTAGAAAAAACAAAACAAAACAAGTAGTATATACTCAATGTGTATACTTATATGTGTACTTAGATAGAGTGTTCTGAAAGTCTTACTGTGGTTTTAAATTTTAATAGCTTGATAATTCACTAAAATCTTAGAACACTTCCTATTACCTTAATAAACATGTAACACTAAAGGGGTTACAAAAATAGACATTTTTAAGATTGTGAGATAATATGAAATAAATATTTTTCCTGGAGTCAATATTGAGTCCTTAAAATGTATTGAATAAGGTATTAGTAATATGGTTAGGTCTAACATTTAGGAAAAACCTTTTGACATTTTTATAGAGGTTATATTAGAGAGAAGAGAGACCTGATTCAAAAAGACAAATTAGGAATCCATTTTAATAATCCAGACAAGAAATGGGAAGGGTCTGAAATAGACCAGTATCTACCTACCTGAGCACAGATGTGAAAAGTGAAGATAGAATTGACAAAATTTGCTAATTGCTTAGAAATGTAGAGTGAATAAGAATAAGGACACAAAGATGGCATCAATATTGTTGAAGGATCATACTTACCTCAAAAAATGATCAGGAAGTTTGAAAAAGAGGTAGATTTTGGGGAAGAGATTATGTAAAGTAATCTATGATGTAGATGTAGATGTAGATGATAATCTATCCATGAATGCTGATTATCTATAAATGCCAAAGTCTTTTGGGATCCTAAACTCTGTCATTTACTATGTTAACCATATTTCCCTGAAAATTTTAAAAAAGGATATTATCCTTGCTTTCACTGAAGCCAGTGATTAAAATTTTAGACAGAATAGGACCATGAACAGAGTCCAAAAGCAATCTACTAGAGATTTTCCTTTCAATGACGTTAATACATTAATCAACATTTTGGGGGTTTTAATACATTTAACCAGTCCTGAATCCAGCAATCCACATTTTGCTACCATTTCTTTTTTAGGCCAAAATTCTGGTTTCTTTAGAGGAGCCTCATCCAACTTAATCTCCTGACCCTTTAACACCCTGGATGTGAACATTTGTATTTGTTCCACTTTATGATATGTAGCAGCTAGAACTGTAAAATTTGGCTCTTCTTGGAAAATACAATAGGCCTATATACCCTCTCTCCTTTTGGAGATGAGATTTCTTTTAATGAAATCAAAGATCTCCCAGTATGAAAGAACATAAATGTTAAGACTTGGAGTTAAAAGAAGCTCAGTTCTTAATCTTTCACTGTATGCTCACTAAGTATCAAATCACTTAACTTTTCTGAACCTCAGATTCAGGCGTGTGGTTAGAGGTCTCCAAAGGCCTAAAACACATCAAACTAATATATAGCCCAAGCTATGTAATGTTCTCATTGTTGAGGGTTGTCTAGTTTATGGTACACTACCCCCTCCCCCAGTAGAAATAACTCATACTAACATAGCTTTTATGATTTGTAAATTGAATTTTTTATAACTCTGTTGTAGGCAGTACTTGGGAGATGAGAAATTAAGAGTAAAAGAGCTTAAGAGTCATCTGAGTCCAAGTACTATCAATTTTCCTTTAGAAACTTTTAGCCTTTTTGTGTCATGGACCCCAATGGTTGTACGAAAATATAAATAATATAAAAGAAATGTTAACTTTGAGTTTGATGTTAACAAAAACGAAATGCATTTTTTTCCTTTAAAAGTTTGAAGTCCATTATACTCCATGCTCAAAACCCATACCCTTTCCGTGACCATGAAACCTAGTTATGTCTCTTTAAATGTGTTTAAAGGGTTTTGGTGACCATTTTCTTTCTATTTAGAAAAGCACAGGCACACGCACACATACACGCACACACGCACACATTTATCCACAGAAAAGTATAAATTCTTCAAAATGTCAGCCCACAAAAAATAGTCTTGACATTTTCCACCATTCCACATATTTATTTTTGTGGAATTATGTACCAAAAATGTACATTTAGCAGTTTAAATGTTTTATGGCTGCTCAGTGCCATATGACATAAGTGATAGAAAAATATAGGTCAAAAACTAACAAAAAACATGTTACTTTCACCTGCTCTTATCACATCATAGATCTAGAGTAGGAGGAATCTTAGAAGTTATCAAGTCCCCAAACCTTCTTTTTCAGATGACGAAATAAAGGCATACAGAGGTTTTTTGGTTTTTTTGACTTTCCATTGCTGATAACACTGAGAATGGACCAATTACAGATCTTCCTAAATCTTAAGTCCAGAGCCCCCTCCATTGTATCACACTGTATCTCTTGATTCTTCTGGGATTTAAAACTATTTTTCCATGGTTACATTATTCATTTTCTTTCCTTCCTCTCTCCCCTCCCCCCTCCTGGAGCTGACAAGCAATTCCACTGGGTTATACATGTGTTATCATTCAATACCTATTTTAATATTATTCACTTTTGTAATAGAGTAATTTGTTAAAACCGAAACCCCAAATCATATACCCATGTAAACAAGTGATAAATCATATGTTTTGCTTTTGTGTTTCTACTCCCACAGTCCTTCTCTGGATGTGGATAGTGTTCTTTCTCATAAGTCCCTCAGAATTGTCCTGGACCATAGCATTGCTGCTTGTAGAGAAGTCCATTATGTTCATTTGTGCCACAGTGTATTAGTCTCTGTGTACAATGTTCTCCTGGTTCTGCTCCTTTCACTCTGCATCAATTCATGGAGATCTTTCCAGGTCATGTAGAAATCAATAAGTTTATCATTCCTTATAGCAGAATAATATTTCATCAACATCATATATCACAATTTGTTCAGCCATTCCACAATTGTAGGGCATCCTCTCATTTTCCAATTTTTTGATCCCACAAAGAGTGCAGCTATGAATATTTTTGTACAACCATTTTTTATTATCTCTTTGGGGTACAAACCTAGTAGTGGTATTGCAGGATCAAATAGTATGCATTCTTTTAAAGCCCTTTGGGCATAATTCCATTGATTCTGCTGTTCTGAAAAAAATTATTTTGAAAATGAATTTATTAACTTCTCTACTAATATTCTTAAATAATTAGGATATCCTAAATATTCTCCTTGTTAGAAATACAACTATTCTAGAAATGATCTTTGATCCTTTACCTGGTAGTATGAATGTTCCAATTTAATTAGATTTGTTTTTACTTAGTGGTATATTATTTTTAATCATCATGTTTACTGCTGAGTATAATGAAAATATTCAAATTTTGTTGCATTCATGTTGTTATAATATTTATTTTTCATGTGAGTCATTCCAAAATGACTTCCTGAAAAAAAGTGGTATTAGATTGGAGGGGGGAATTTTTCTTTCAATGTCATTTTTATGATAAAGAAAGGGATATGTATTTTATTATGATTTAATTATTATTGGGAACTCACAGGTGAGGAAATGACCTTGACTTATCTAGATAGTGTGCATCTCTCTCATTTTGAGACTCAGATTGTTGCCCAAAGTCCTGAGAAATGAAGTGATTTGCCTAGAAACATGTATCCAGTTTAGGAGAGATGATGGCTTTGAACTTGAAGCTGCCTCTAAAATTTTTATGAATCATTGGAAATTCCCAGTACTACTGGATGACTATTTGCTATATTGAGAAAATTTAGAATGCCAACTTGTTAATAATTTTGGTTGGTTAAATTAATTGAATCTCTCATAAAAGCTGCCAAGATCTTAGGGAAGGCTTCATAGAGGAAATAGCACATGATGTAAAGGATAATTTAGTGTTGTGACCTAAACTATGTTAATTATTTGGTCTCCATGGATATCCCAAATATATATATATAAACTACAACCAAGTCATCTGGAAATTTATGGTGATTTAATCAATATAGTGGAAAGAAATTAAGAAGAAGGAAGAAGGAAAGAGGTGTAGGATTCCTCCAGCCTGGCTAGTGCGATGAGGAAGACCAGAAACTCTAGGAAGTTAAGGTTTTTGAAAAGTAAGGAGGAAGGAATCAGCCTGAACTCCAAAAGGGCTCAGCCAAGATGCCTGAACCTGAATCAGCTCAAGGGCAAACTCACCACCAAACCCAGACAATAGCTGCAAACACACCAAGATGCCAAAATGCCTAGCATGCTGTCAGCCAGAGTCACCTCTCTGGGGAAAGAGGGAGAGAGAGCAAGTGACCTGCCTTATATAGACAGTTTTATGTTACTTTCCTGTATCTCCTCTGTACCAATGATAGCTTAGCTTGACTTAGGACAGCCCAGGGGTCTGTCCACTTTTTCTGCACATGTCTGTTGAAGGCCATTTCCTCAGATAATTAAATCTTTGAGTATGGTACAAGCATCCTGACCTTGTTAAACTGAGTAGGGTGGAGAAATGTATAGTTCCCAAGACTTGATTCTGTTAAACCCAGTATCTCCGTTGTTACTAATCAGGAAATAGCTAAATCAGATCTTCTAAAGTACAGCCTGAGTAGAGTAGAGTAGTTTTTAAATTCACAATGAATTCACCCTCAAAAGAAGACAAAAGTTTCAAAAAGACAGAAAGGATGATAGAGAACATTTAAGGTGTGGAACACAACTTTTATAAATGTACTCAGTGAAAACATAAGCATTCTCAAATAGCTAAGATTTAAAAATATATCTTATAAATAGTCCTTAAATTTGACAAACAGACCAGTTGTTATTTTGTATCTCAGTAGTTCTCTGGGTTGTTTTTAGTGTTATAGAAAATTGTGGGACAAATCAGAGTAGGACTGACCAGGAGGAACAAAAGTAGAGATGGTTTGTCTTAGTGACCAAAATAGTAGATAGGCCTGAGAAACAGGCAGAGAATTTATAAAATTCTTATACTGATAGGTTACACAGTTACAGTGAGTCTATTATGTACATGAGCTAAGGGTTTGTATTCAAATGCTCAAGAAGGGAAGAGAATGGTAAATATGTATAGGCTGAGTAGGTTAGAGCAGTCCTTGAATAAGAGAATTATATTTTATAATTATTCAAAAGAGGATGTTATTGAACTTTAAATGGTCCAAATCCATTGATTTCACCAACTCTTTTCTAATATTTCTGGTTGGTTCCAACATGCCTTTTCAATTCTTTTGTGGTATTTGTTTTTCTGCTCTCAAATCTGGAAATTGTATAACATTGCATATGGTGTCTATGTCTAAATATTAAATTCTAAAGATAAGGATCACATCTTACTTAAAACATGCTTGTCCTCCTGACAGCACAGTTTTCTACAAATTGTTTATTGTTTCTTATTACTGATAAAGAAATAGGCTGCTGAAAGTTATATGATGTCAGTCAATGTTTTTTTAAATTCCTATTGCGTGACACACATTGTGCTAAGTGCTAGAGATACAATAGGAGGCAAAGGACAATCCTTGTCTTCAAAGAGCTCACAAACTAATGAGGGAGACTATAAGAAAAATATCATGCTGAAAAAATAGGAAATAAAAGTAGGGGAAATACTAGAATTAAGGAGATTTAAGAAAAACTTCCTATGGAAGATGAGGTTTTAGTTGGGATTTGAAGGAAAGCAAACTGAAATTAGAACAGCAGGCAACTAAAACCTTTAGGGGCTCCTTCATAATTCTAGCATTGTCAAGAGACCTCCTCAAAATCTACCAAGGCAGTGATCATATCTATATAAATAGATTGTTATGGTTGGTCTTCTTTTTTAATATTGAGTTTAGTTGTTTTACCTATTCAACTTAATGCTGAGAATTTGTATCAGAGAATATTCAAATCTCTTGCTAGTTGGTAAACTGTTAAAAAAAAAAACAGCTTTTGTTATGATTTGTTCATTTATTGTGCCATTACCTAAGTTTCTAAATTACATTATCAGAGAATAGATGAATATGGGAACCTTTAAAAAAAAGAATCTAGTTTTAATAACAGATTTTTTTTCTTTCCTTATTAAAAAATCTCTCCTAGTGTAGAGACCTGGGAATAAGAGAGGTCTTTGGCTAATTACCTTTTAAACTTTTCTTTAAGCAGCTCAGTCTTCTTGTTTTTGTCACTGCTGTAGTTGCTTTTCTCAAATAAGGATATACAATCAAAAAAAGAGCAAGATGAATTGTTGCCTCTTTTTTGTTTCCAGAGGGTTCTCAGATTATATAGAGTTTATTTACTTAGCAACCTCAGGGCTTAAATCCTTACTATTTCTTCCATCTGATACATATAACCATGAGGATTACACCATTCATCAGTGGGCAGGCAAGATTGCAGGAATTGGTTAAAAGCCATTAAAATGGAATGTCAATCAAAATAAATGAGAATGTTCATATAATCCCTTTTCACCACCTGCAAGCTACTAAAATTAACACCTTTTCTTATGAGTGGGCAAGCCCTCCCCTGAAATGTGTCATGTTTTTACCTTTATGAGAAATTTTCTAATCATTTAAAAATTTACTGTCTTTTTTCAAGTTTCTATTTGATGAAAGGAAGGGAATTGGTAAAAGAATTAACATTTATATATTGCCTATTATGAGTTAAAGACTACAAATTTAAAAATCTCTTATCTGATCCTCAAAACAATCCTGTACATAGATGCTATTCTTATCTCTGTCTTAGAGTTAAGGAAACTGTCACAATCAGAAGTTAAGGATCACATAGCTACTAAGGGTCTGAGGTTGGATTGGAACTCAGGATTTCCTGGCTCTAGGGCCAGCACTAGCTATCTTCACAAGTATATATTATATTATTATATCATATTATATGTTTAATAAACATTTTTTAATGGTGTGGCTAATTCTATCAACATAGGTCACCGCTTCTCTATGTCATAAAAAAATGACCTTCCTCACTTGCCATGGGTGGGTGAGAATGTTTTCTGCTTTTATACCTTGTGGATATGTAATTCTTTTGCTCCTTTTTTACAAATGACAGACATTAAATAGATACAAGATATCATTTCTGGTCTTACATTTGAAGATTTTTTCATCTTAATAGTGGCTGGCAGAGTTTGTGCTTACCAAGCACAGACCCTGAGAACTATGTGTAACTTTGGACAAGTCACTTACCCTTTACTTGCCTCAGTTTTCTCAAGTGTAAAATGAGGACCTACCTTACAGCATTGGGGTGAGGATCATATGAGATAATTTTAAGTGCTTAGAAAAGTACCTGACCCACAGTAAATGTCATGTCAATGTCATTTATTTGCTTATTCATTCAACTTTATATCATGTGGGGATGGCAGAGGAAGGTATTAATGGAGAGGGCACATTCAGGCACACCTGTGAGTGCACCTATTTATGCAAACATTGAGAAAAGTTATCTCTAATGCTGTATCATTTCTGTTTCTATATAATGCTGTGTATACTTTTCTAACTGGGGCTTGGTCTCTTTTTCAAGCCTCTTTCCTCATTCCTTTTTTCTTAGAAATTCAAGGAATGCCTTTACATTCCCTACCCCAAAGCAGATTCTAAAATTGAGATTGTCGTGGGGGCTTAGGTGAAACCCGGGGTTCAGGAAGGGTACCCTTTCCAAGAACACAAGACTCCAAAACTTAGCTTAGAAATAAAAAGAGAAATTTATGACTTTGGAATTCATGTTGAATATGGATGGGAGGACAGCATAGATGGAAAGCTGCCTTCTCCAGGATATCAATTCTGGGGTCTTTAGAATGTGATTTCAGAGGGGTATGCACTCAGGCACAGGAGGTGGGGGTGGTGTCGGTCATCTGATGGAATCAGCCTGAAAACATAGGGGTGACCCTCCTAGTTTAGGGGACAGATAGATATCTTAAATACAACCTGATGGTATCAAAGCATAGCCTGAAGGTATATCTCTATGTCCATCTCAAAACCTAAAGGATAATCAAAGGAGGATAATCCTCTCAAGGGTCTTTCTTATCATTAGCCTTTGAAGTCCAGGCCAACCCTTTCTTTAGCCTTAACAAGAATGCTAGGAAGCAAAGGAATTTTCCTGATTACAGTTTGAACTGAAACACTTCTGTAATTTGGGAGTGCAAGGTAAACCTAGGGTACCACATCAGGGTGATAGAGATTGTGGACACCATCTTATCTAATAAGCAGAAAGTAGTCTTGGTCAGATATGTCTGTGGAGTAACAAGATAATGTCTTTGAGTGCACCACTGAAATGAATTGGACAAGATCACTCTTAATCAGGCATAACCTGATTTCTTTATATAGACATTGGAATCCTATGTTTGGACGTATAATTTCACCATCATAAAAGAATTGAGGAGGGCCTGAGAACATGTTAGCCCACTTTCTCATTAGATATTCACTAATTAGAGACATCTTCAATTTTTTAGGGGATGGCTGAATAATTATTCCAAAATTGTATTTAATGACTCAAGACTGAATTAATGATCACTTAGAAGTATCACTGATAACTAATTTATTGGTTATTGCTAGCCTGATCAAGAAATTGATTTTCCTACCTGTAACTCAGTCTCTCAGAATTTTTAATCACCATAACACATTACAAATCAAGATTATATGGGAATTACTCATAGAAATAAATTTCAAAAATAAATATTTGCTATATAATTTGGGGATTTTGACAAAGAAACCTCAGTCAGAAGAGAACTAGCATCCAGGAGACAATTCCTTATTCCCCCAGGGATGGTGAGGAAAGGGAAGAGAAAAGGAGGGAGAAGAGATTTTAATAACTATATTGCAAGTTTCTTCTATAAGCTGCTGTCCTATCACTACCATTGTTTTTTTTCCCTTTAGCTTGCATTTAATTATGACTGTAATATTTACTTGGAAAGCTTCCTTTTCCCTTGTGGTCACTGGGCTATAGTCCTTTCAATCCAGAACAGCAAGCTTTAGAGCCAACACAGTATTGCCACACATCAGTACCTCTTATTTAATTTCTATCAATTAACAAGTGTTTTTAAAATAATGTTTTAATTTTTCAATGGTTTAAAATCAGATTTTATGTATTCTATACTTTGGTAAAAGATCTTGATCTCATAGTGATCACTTTTAAAAGAAATATAGAAATAGATACTGTAATGATTTAATGTTCTAAATGAAAATCCACAAAGAATGACATATTCCTTTAGGACTCTATAATGAACAATTTGGCATAATTAACAATTCATTTTCTTAATACTTAATAACAAGGGCTGCTCAACAATTAATTAGTCATGTTTAATTTCCAGGAATTTATGCAAATGATGCTTATAATTAAAAACATATGAGCTAAGCAAATCATTAGAATTCCAGTATAAAATGTTGAGCTTTATTCTCTCAGGTTTTTACTTAACCCTTCCAGTTAACAATTCGCCATTACATGAATTACTGCTACTTTGGACAGGATGATTTTTTTTTTGGGTGCCAAAAGCTTGTACATATGTAACTCAAGAATTAACAGGAAGTAGTTTAGTCATGAGAGACTGACTCATTATATTTTAATAGAGATAAGAGATTTTCTCAGCCTTTGCTGCCTCTAACTGTATCATCACTAATCACAAGCCTGTGCTTCTTTTATTCTCAGCATTATGTGGAGGTGATGTTCGAGGGCCTAGTGGAACAATCTTATCCCCTGGATACCCTGAATTCTATCCAAATTCCTTGAATTGTACATGGACTGTAGATGTAACTCATGGAAAAGGTAATATCTTTAATGATGATTTATTGGCTTTTGTTTCATTATATCAATGTCAATGCAATGTCATTCTTCAAAAGTAAAAACAAGTTAGCATTGAAATTTGCTATATACAGAATTATGTTTATGGGATAGCAAGAAGGAATCAGCTTTAATAGTCAAAGTTCTCAATCAGAGGCTTACATGCTTTGGATCAAACTTAATTGACATTTACTGCCTTCTGATATTTTTATGTACTTTGATTTTATTGTCCCTCTCTTCCCCCATGCTTCTTAACTTTTCTGAAAGTAGCTGAGAATAGGTTGGAAAAAGTAAACTGCCATATCTTAGCTCTCCCAAGACTCTAGGTTCTTGTTCTGGAGAGTTCCCCTCAAATAATCTACATCATCCACTTGGAAATCCATGTATGTTTAACTTCACAAACTCCCCCTACTTTCTTATCACCCCACCATTAAGAAACTTTAGGCAGCCTTGATTATACCACCAATTATTCCTAAGAGGAAATTTCTCCATTCCCTCCTCCCAAAAGTCAGCTCAAGAGGAAATTAGATGTAATTACTCTATCTTCAAAGTTAAATTCTTAAAATGTACGGTCCTTGAGAATAGGAACATTTTTCCATCTATGTAATTTGTATCCTGAGTGCCTAGTATGATGACCAGCACTTCAAAGCATTCAGTAAATCTTTAGAGATCCACTGATTGAACAGTTGATTGAATTTAGGCAGAACACAACTTTAGCTTGGCTTCTCTTTCAGAAAATTCATTTAAAGAAATCTCTTATCTAGAGTCCAAAGAACTTTCTCAGTGGAGTGTCAATTGAATAAATTTCAGCTCTATGTTTATGTAAGTGTCATAAAATGTTGTGAATTGCATCACTGTACCCAACTCCCAGAACTATCATATAAATCTTCCAAATCCTCAATTATGATTCTTGTGAATAACCTCCTCCTATTCAGCTTAATCTCTTTTTTTCTGTATCCTCTACATTTTAAGAGCTTTTAAGACACTGAAATTACTTCACAGTGTAAGGCATCAGAGTAGAATGTTAGTGGACAATGTACACACACACACACACACACACACACACACACACATAAAATATATTAATACCATCTTTACATAATTAACATTTTGTATTGACCAATGCAAATGTTTTCTTTTAGGAATGTGGAAGTTGTATTGTATATTGTATATTGTAATTGTATTCTTATTGAGATCTCTCTTTGCAAAAACCTTATCCATCAACACAAATTGACATTTTTCTACTACTTATAGTTTTAGACATTTATCTTGAACTCTGAATAGTTCAGACTGCCAGAATTCACACAGCCAGTATATGTCAAAGGTGAACTTGAACCCATCTTCCTGAATTTACTCTGCTCTGATGATTTACCAAAATTATTTCTTTTAAATTATCTCTAACATTTTTTTTGTTTCTTATTTAATTTATCAGCTCTTGGAAATTCAAAAAGAGTGTCTTCTATTTCTTTTCTATCCCTTTCCTCAATTTATACTACCTTAACCACTCCTGCTCTTCTTTTTGGTATGCATGATAGAATCCAAATAAATATTTACAGGATAAATAAAACAATTTCCCTTATGTTGTGTCCAGACAAAATGAAAATATACAGTTGCTTCAGTCTGCCCATTCAAACTGATGAATTCAGCAATAAGACCAGTTAGTGTGAGTTTCTGATAACAACCTAATGATTATTTTTTAAACTCAGAAAAATGCATTACAAATGTGTAAAGAGAAAATTTCACTGGATGAAAATATAATTATATATTCATTATAAAATTAAATATTTATAGTAAAGTATCAGTGGTACAAACAATAAATTAACCCTAAAGAGTTTCTCAAATGTGAGAGAATTATGAATGCTAATTTCACTCTTACAACAGCAAGCGTTCTTTATGTAATTTTGTCTATAAAAGAACAGTAAGTTTTATTTAGCTTGTAATAATAGGTATCACATTTAATTTATATGTTTAATCTTTGCATGGAGTACTTACTGATTTTGCTATCAGAGAATCCAAAAGGGGAGTCTACAAAGGGAAGGTGTTTCTCTTGCTTATAATAGAATCATGCTTTCTACTTTGTGAGATTTAAAATGGTTGAGGTCTTAAACTGTAGTGAGTTAAAATGGTGGAAGATATAAATTGTGATAGATATGAGAGAGGGTGAGTAAATTTGACCGCAGAAATATGTTTCACTACAGTGTCTTGGTTTTTAAATCAAATATAAGGTGGTCGCCAGGGAAATATTCCCAATTATTCAAATACCCAAGTCAATTTTGTTTTATAGAGATTTTAATTAACAATACAGTGAGCAATCAGAGAAAGAGAAAGAGAGTAAGAAAGGAATAAGTATGAAGGGCCTCAAGCCAATATGGCCTAGACCTGAGTCTTAAGAGAGAAATCAGTCAGTTTTTTAACACTCACCACAAGGTCTGCCTAAACAAGGATTCTAGTGACACCAGGCCAGCTCCATCTCAGCTGACTTCACCAGAGAGCCTTCCAGCGAGACCTCCTTAGAGATTGTCCTCCAAGAGCTTCCCTTCTCCAGAGCCTCTCTCAAGAGATTCTTCCCAAGCAATCCTCATCAGAGATCCTCCAAAAGGATTTCTCCAAAAGGATATACTCAAGAGATTCTGCTTTTTCTTATATAGGGGTTTTTCTCCCATGTCACCTCCCCTAAGTCCCTACATCTACCAATCACTGTAGATGCTTTCCAAAGGACTGCCCATCTAAATTCCTGCTAAGTCGACCAATCTCCTCAGTAAGTCTGAATCAGAAAAAAATGCTGCTGTGTCGACCAATCTCCTCAGTAAGTCTGAACAAGAGAAAACATAGCTGAGTCAACTAATCTCATCAAGAGAAAACTTGCCCGACCATTTTAGGTACCTAGCATCCCATTGTATCAATTCTAAAAACAGGCCTGGCTCAAAGAACTCCTTGCCTTATTATAAGTATTGGTCCAAGTACTTTCATTGTTTAGCAAGGAGTTTTCTCCCCTAAAGCAGTCTTAAGTACGGTTGGAGTAGAGGTCCTCCCACTTCTGATCCTGGCGAGTTCTCACATCAAAATGGGGAATGTTTCTCAGTAGGGAATTTGTTCCAATTAAAAATTCCCCTATGGGGAAATTTTCAACATTCACAAGTCTGAGAGATTACAAGATTTACACTTTACTTAGAGGCAAGAATCACAGAATCTGAGATGGAAGGGACCTTGCAGGATGTCTATGTATGAAAATCTTCTAGATAGATATATAGAGCATACGGTCATAAATTTGAAGCAATAATTAATCTTAGAGGGCATCCACTCTAACCCTCTCATTTTGCAGAGAAATTTGCAGAGAAATTAAGTGACTTGCTCAAGATAACACAGGTAGTAATAAGCAGAACATGGATTCAAACACAGGACCTCTGATTCCACATCCATCACTCTTTTCTCTGAGTCTTGTTACCCTTTACCCTACAAGTGCTAGTTGAGCCCCCTGGTGCCAATAAGGCAAGTCAAATACTCATTTATAGGATCCCTTCAGATATTTGTGGACACTGTCAAGTTCCTCTAAACATTCTCTTCTTCAGACTAACCACCTCTAGTTCTATTAACCAATCCTTATTTGGTATAATGTCAAGGCTTTTACCATCCTATTTGCTCTCCACTTGATTCTTTTCAGTTTATTAATATCTTTTCTAAAATGTCATCATTATAACTGAACAAAATACTCCAGAAATGATCTAACAATACTGAGTAAAGCAAAACCATAAAATCCCTAATCCCAGTCATGGTCACTGTCTCCCTTAATACAGTTGTAGAACAATAACACCATCAACATCACCATCATTATCAATATCAACTAACATTCATACCATGCTTTAAGATCAGCAAAATGCTTTAAAAATGTCTCATCATTTGATCTTTACAACACTTGGTGGTTGGTGTTATTATCCCTATTTAGAGAAGATGAAACTACAATAAGAGTTAAGTAATTTTCCCAGGGCTACATAGTTACCAAGTTTTCGAGTCTGGATTTGAATTCAGATATTATTGACTCTAGTTCTAGAATTCTATCCACTATACCACTGAACTGTTTCTTACACCGAGTTCATTTTTTTAAGCTGCTATGCCATACTACTGAATATTTAAAATGCAAAAAGCTTTAGATAATCACAGAATTATGGTATTATATAGTTAGAAGGAACCCCAGAACCATCAATTCCAACCCACATATGAACTGAATTCCCATTAAAACATATTCATCAGATCTACCATTAGTCTGTAAGGGTGAAACAGGGGTTATTTTTATAAAAAGGTTGGACTGGATTATATTTAAGTATAGTGTCACCAGGAATTTAATTTATTCCAAAGAGATTTATTTACAATTTATTTACAAAATATAGAAAGAATGAAGTACAAAATCAGAGAGAGGATAGGGTAAAATATCTAGCCTAACCACTAAGCAAAGCCAAGGACCTGGGACAGTCTCTCGCAAGAGATAGGTCTTTCCTGAGGCTAGTTTTTTTCAGTAAATCCAGGAAAAGAATCAGCCTTTTCACTCACCACATGTCAGTCCAAAGGAAGAGATTTAAGAATAGCCTCCCCAGGAATGGGGTCTCAGGTCCAGTCAGCAGATTCTTCTTTAGTGAAGATCTCAGATGATTCTCTCTCCAAAGGAAGTTGTAACTCCCTTTTGAAGACACTTTCTTTTGCCTCACTTCCTGTGCCTTCCCCTAATTTTACATCTACCAATCACAGTTGAAGCTTTGCTTTAGGACTTCCCAGGGGCAGTCAGTTTAATTCTGATTCATCACCTACTATTGCACTCCTGGGTCACAGACCTGTCCCACTCAAGTGTGAATAGGGTGTCTACACTTTGGGTGATTAAATCAAAAAATGGTCAGGGTAGTTAATTTAATTTTCACAATCAGGGGAGAGTTAATTAATTTCAGTTTCACAGTCGGGGAGAGTTAAATTTAATCTCCACAAGTCTGAATTCAGGTTGAAGTATACTATTCTCCACTTTACTTCTTCCATGAATTTTTCTGAATTGTAAGTGATATGTCTTCTTTCACAATATGATAATCATGAAAATGTTTATTGTGTGATAACATATATACAACCAATATCATATTTCCTGCCATCTTGGGGAGAGGGAGATGTAGAAAGAAGGCAGAGAACATGTGTTATGAAATGTCTGGAAATGATTAGTAAAATTCATATCAACAGTCATTCAGCTTTAATTCTTTGGATGAAATCCATCTGTATCTGGTCTCTTGATATATTCATAGTGCTCTCTCTATTATCTCCCTGGATTTATATTTTGCTATTAGTCATTTTTGTTATGACCTTAACAGGTCTAAGTTTTTCCTCATAGGCAATCAAAACAAAAGTAAGTAAGAAAATAGCTAAGAGATTCTCTTCTTTTTCAGTTACCATTACTCCATCCACCTCTAGCATTAATCCTATCCCTTATTTGGTCCTCTTGTTCCCCCAAAGTAGCTTAATTTTTAATTTTCCTTCACATATTTAGGACATTCTGAGCTTCAGGAACCATGTCAATATTCATATAGGACCAGGCTTCAGTAATGTAATTTTATATTACTTTTCTTTAACTCTACCTTCTGTATCTCTTTTTAAAGTATGAATTGTTTACTTCAGTTTCTGTGTATTCATGTCAACTTTTAGCTTTCCCTGTTGTTTTCCTTATCTTTTTTCTTCAGAATTTCATTCTTGAGAGCTTCCACTCAGTTGGGCTGCCTTCCTCTGTAGACTTTCAGACAATGACATATCTTTTCTTTCTATGAACCATTTGAGTTCTGCATTATCAATATCCAAGGTTCATATTAGATTATTAGTGGCCTTCTATTTGTGTACACAAATTTTAAAATGGAATGATTAGATCCCTGCAATGTTGTCTTTTTATCCCCAGCACCTGGTCCTTCTCCTTGGTAAAAGTCAGATTAAGAAAAGCAATTAGCTTCATTGATGTATCTATCTTTTGATTTTGGCTTTATAGGCTTTTGATGATAGTCTCTACTATGCCTAATTTCAGTGGATCATATGGCCATTTTTTTTACCATGCCTCCATTTTCATTTTAAAACAATTTTGATCAGATGTGTAAACTCTTTGAAATATATTCTGCTTAAATATAGATTGTATATTAAATGATAACTTATAGTACTCTTCTTACCTTTCATTAATTCTAACATTTCATGATTATTTCTTCCTAAGAATCCTATTATTTATTCTTGATTTACCAAAATAAATTTCCTTTGTCATTCTTCTACCTTTTGAAAAAATACATTATTAGCAGAGAAATCAAGAATTTATAAAACTTTTATAAAAATTATAAATTTTATAAAAACATAAAAGTCAAGAATTTATAAAACCTTTATAAAAATTTATAAAAACATTGAGAAAACTCCATACAAGATCAGGATTCTTCAGTTAAGCCCCCTATCATTCATTTTTCCTTACATCTAGTAAACTGTATTACACTCCTACTAAAATTTTCCTTTCATATCTTCCTCCTTTGATCTTTGCCTAAATGTTTTCTATTGCTTTTCCCTTTTCCTTTATCAATTTCCCAAAAGTTTCTTTATACATATCACTATTTCGTGGCTCATTTGATTACATTTTTTTCTTTTGATTATTGTATGCTTTCTCATTGTCCAGTCTCAAAACTTATCATGTCTCAGTGATTCAAAATCATATTTACTTCCTTATATTATGATCACTTTTTTCTACTTTATTGTGTTCCTCTATGAAGAACTAAGCCTAAAAGAATTATTACTGTCCTTCTGGATAGTATTTACTATGAATTACATACCATCTTTACAAATATTTATCTTTATGTGCTGTTCTCTAAAGTATATGGCTTGGCAGATATATGGACAGTTATCTTCTTGTCCCCCATTTTCATTTTAAAACTCTCATGTTGTAATCTAAAAGTTACCAGGCAAAAGCAAATATATTCATCCTTACTTTGATAGATGCAGTATATCCCTTGCTAAGAACAGATTATTTCCCTGCCTTACACTGTGGTGCAGAAATCTAAATCGTACTCTATGATATTATTGTCTTAAAAGATATATTTCTCTTATAAAACCTTTATATTCAGTCAATAACAGCAATGAAATCATCTGGGATGCTAAAGTCTTTAGCATCTATCTTGTACTTCATAATTTTGTATCAAAATCATTAGAAACTTCAACTCTTTTTCTCTGAACAAGTTCATATGATTTTATTGGAAGAAGATAACATAATAAATCATAGTTAAATATGTAGGTATTATATACTGTTTCAAGGGGGGAAATTTCCTTAAAACATGGCTATTCTGAAACTCAACAGAATGAAACAAAGAATCTGGTAAAGGTTTCCATTTTAAAAAAAAATCATTTGTTAGATGTAAGATTTTGCCTGGAAGCATACCAAAGATGAGCTATTATTTCAGGGAACAATGGATTAATAGAGTTTAAAATAAACTGTCTTATATAAAGAGATGTGGGGCTACCCTCTACTTGCTATGTAAATAAGAGTTTAATTAACACTTATGGTTTTGCATTTTCACAGGTTGTAAGTGTTAATTAAATTTGTATTTGCACAAGAAAAGGAATGAAGTCAGATACCTTTAAGAATGGAAGCAAGTTTTAGCTGGAATACAAGTATTAAAAAATATAGCAAATTGCAGAATCTGAGAATCTTCTTTTAGAAGAAACCTTGGCCACTTTCCTACCTGAGACAGAAATCTTTACAATATCCAACCTCTACTTCTGCACTTAAAAAAACCAAACCAAACCAAGCCAAAACAAAACAAACAAACAAAAAAACAATAAAAACCCTTTACCTTCTGTCTTAGAATCACTACTAAGTATTGGTTCTAAGGCAGAAGAGCAGTAAGGGATAGGCATTTGAGATTAAATGATTTGCATGGGGTCACACAGAAAGGAAATGTTTGAGGTCTGATTTGAACCCAAGAACTACTGTTTCTAGGCTGGCTATCCACTGAGCCATCTACCTGCCCCTTGTATGCTTCTTAGTAATTCAAGAGACAGGATTCATACTGTACATAGGGGATAATTTTTTTTTATTTTATTTTTTTTTTTAAACCCTTACCTTCTGTCTTGGAGTCAATACTGTGTATTGGCTCCAAGGCAGAAGAGTGGTAAGGGCTAGGCAATGGGGGTCAAGTGACTTGCCCAGGGTCACACAGCTAGGAAGTGGCTGAGGCCAGATTTGAACCTAGGACCTCCCATCTCTAGGACTGGCTCTCAATCCACTGAGCTACCCAGCTGCCCCCTGGGGATAATTTTTTTTAACATTTTTGCATTATACACCACTTTGTTTCTCTGCTAAGTCTTATAGAAGTTTTCACAGAATAGTTGTTATTGTTTTCCTTCCTTCATAACTTAAGGGAATACTAAATTTCAGTTAAATATATATAATTTATCCCATGTTCCAAATTTATGGTCCTCCCCACCTTCAAAATATGTCTACTAGGTTAAGAAATTCCACACTGAAATATGCTACTGGAGGTCCTAACTATATGTGATTTAATGTTATTTAACCATTAGTGCTCCATTGTTAATCTTCAGTATGTTTCAGAGAGTCTCCTACAATAATGTCATTCAGTTCTGCCTATCTTTGCTACTTTTTGACCCTACTACCCTCTTACGATAATAGCCTATAACTTTCCACCAAAATTTTGAAAAATTCTACCCCGTATCCTACATTTCATCCTCACTCACCCACTCCTCAACCTAATTGTAATCTTGCTTTTGCCACCAACAATTTAGTGACTGCTTAAATATCAGTGATGCAATCATCAAATCTATTGGGTTTTCTTCATTTTGTGGTATTATGTTATACCATTATTATATAGTTATTTCTCTGTTATATATTTATAGTTATATTTCTCTGCTTACAAATGCCTTTTTCTGTTCTCTCCTTTTTTCATCTTTAGCTCTCCAATATGTACATGTTCCTCAAGAGTCTCTCCTTGACTATCTTAAATTATCTCACTATACTTCCTTCCTTGATGGTGGCTATAACAGTTCCAGGGTTATTTCAAACTACATTCACAAGCTCTGTGTTCCAGCCAAACTGGACTATTAGCTGTTCCTGGAACTTTCAATTTAACTTCTTCCTCTTTGAATTTATAAAAGTCATCTCCCACAACTAATATATATATATATATATTATTATTATTATTATTATTATTATCTGTGTCTCAGAATTTTGGTATTCCTTCAAGGCTCAAATAAGGTGGCACCTCTTCTATGCTTTCCATGATCACTACAGTTAATATTATTGCTCTTCAAATAGCCTCTTTTTAATAAGAATTTTGTGTCCTATCAAATTCTTCCCTTACCCTTGTTCCAGTAGATAACCTCCTTAAAGTCAGGAATTATTTTTCTCTTTTATCTGCTTATTCTCATCACATAGCACAGTTTTACATGTCATATTCAGTAAATGGTTATTTCACTAAATTGATTTTCATTTACATGACATAAATTCTTTGAACACTGGATTTTGAAGGAACCTAAGGTTCACTTCTTCCAATTCCCTCATTTTAAGGATGAAATACCTGAGCACTAGGATTGCTAAGTAGCCTCTAGCAAAAAAAAAAAAAATAGCAGAAGGATATTTGGAAGACCTTTGTAATTATATAAAGGGTTAGAGATATAATTTAGTTTTTAAAAGGTCAGAGATTTCAATAAACTGAAAGAGCCCAAGAAAAAGTAAAGAAAATAGAACTGAAGTAGAAGAATTCAGTGGAGGAAAAAGATAAAGCAAAAGAAGAATGTCACTAGGATAAAGAAGATTCAGTGGAGGACTTTGGTATGAGAATAGAAGGTAGATAAGGCTTAAAAAGTGCTAAGAAAAGAAGGTTCTCATTAAGTAAGTGGAATTCTGAAAAGAAGTTTATTACAAGTGTTACTGGGGAAAATAACAAGAAAGAAATTAAAATATTTCTTGTTTCAGGAAAGTATGTGAAGAAGGAAGCATTTTCCAATCAATCTGAATGGTCTATATGGTATTTGATTTATGTCACAGCCATAATTTTCTATAATGTTACCTAATAATCCTATCAATAATACCATTGCTTCTGGAATGAACCAGTCATATGTCTGCCCTGTGCTTTTAGTCAGTTAATAAATATTTATTAAGTATATACTATATGCCAGACACTGTGCCAAGTGTTTGGAATACTTAGAAAAACTAAAAAGTAGTCTCTGCTTTCAAGGAGCTCACAATCTAATGAGAGAGAGCAATTATGTACAAACAAGTTATATACAGTATTGACTGGAAATAATCAACAGTCAGACAGGATTAAAATGAAGGGAAATAGAGAAAAACTTCATTTAAAGTGACGGATTTTAGTTGGAAATTGAAGGAAGTTAAGGAAGCCAGGAGGCGAAGATGAGAAGAGAAAGGATTCTAGGCATGGGGGATAGCTAGTGAAAAAGTGAGAAAGCCTAGAATCATGAGATGCAGTGTTTTGTGGCAGGTACATTAAGAAGGTCAGTGTCACTGGATCAAAGGGTATATGGCAAGAGAGGTACCAGTTTGATAAAGTGATAGAAGCATAAGAAGCGTAAGAAGACAACAGGTAGGAGCAGATTATTATGAAAACCAAAAGATTTTATATTTGGAATGTATAATTACTGGAGTTTATTAAGAAATGTCAATAAATGCTTATTATATTAATACTGTGTTCCAGGCACAAATAAAAGGCTGATATGGTCAGATCTGCAGAATAGATTTGTGTTAGGAAGACCGAGTAGACTATTTAAATAACACAAAACTAAGATGATAATGGCCTATGGTGGGGTAAGTGTAGTGTCAGAAGAGAGAAGGGAGGACATGCAAGAGGTACAATGCAGATAAAATTGACACAGCATTCATAACAAATTGGATATGGGAGTGTGGAAGAGTGAGAAATAAAGAATGACACCTTGAATGCAAGAGTGAGTGACTAGGCAGATGGCTGTGCCCTTGACAGTAACAGGGATATTTTGTCTGGGGGAAGGATTTGTGGGGGAATATAATGAATTCAGTTGTGGACAGATTGAAATGTCTGCAAGGCATCCAGTTTGAGATATCCAATAAAGAACTGGAAGAAGCAATTACTAATATGTTCTTCTGAGTCTAGTCTTCTCTAGGCTAAACATCCTCAGTCCTTTCAACCCATCCTTTGTTATTCTTGTTACCTTCCTCTTGACACCTTCCTATTAGTTTGTCTTTTGTGAACCATGTCATATTTCAAGAAGTACAGTAATCAAGATGTGGTCTGTCCAGGACAGAAGATAGAAGGAGTACAATTTCCTTATTTTTGCTCTTCTTAATGTAGTTTGGATGACATTTACTTTCTTAGGTGTCATATCACATTCTCGACTTATAATGCATCTGTAAAACACTAAATGAAGGATCTTTTTTCTTAGTCTGTTTCCTAGTCATGGTTCACTGATATTCTTTTAAAATTTTTTTTTGACTAAGGTTTAAGATTTTACCCTTGCCTCTATTAAGTGTGATATTTGATTCAGTTCAGTTTTCTAGCTATCAAAATCTTTTTGAATAGGTAAATTGTTGTTATATGTTATCTTAAATCTGTAATCTATATTATTAGTTTATCCCTTCCAGCTTTGGTCATCTGAGAATTTGATGAATATTTCAGCCATTCCTTTATCCAAGTCATTGATGAATATATTAAATAATACAGGGCCAAACAGATCTCTGAAGAATTCTTTTGGAGACCTCCTTCCAAGATGATGCTTCACAATTATTTTTTACTCTTTGAATCTGGCTTTTAAACCAGATATGCCCAATAAATATCTATCTAATTGGACTGCCATTTAGCTTCCATCTCTTCACCTTCTCCATAAAAAGATCATGAAATTTTATTAAAATATTTGCTAAAACTTATCATTCTACTCTCCATACTTCTTGTTAATGGGAAAAAAAGAATTCTTCCTTAATTTTTTTAGAAGAGGGGATTTAATGTAAAAGAAATATTTAAAAGAATTTAAATGGGGAAAGGGGAATTCCAAAAGTTGGAAAGTTAAAAAAAATAACATACTATGACTGGAAGAATTAGGACTCCTGAATCCAGAAAAGTAAGAAATAAAGTTGAAGCACTCTTAGAAGTAGAGGATATTCTGAAATGAAAGCATCTGCTTGTGAGCCAAGTAACTGAGTAGATAGAACACTAGATCTGGAGTCAGGAAAATCTGAGTTCAAATCCAGTCTCAGATTGTTACTAGCTTTTCAAACTTGGACAAGTTACTTAATCTCTTCTTACCTCAGTTTCCTTATCTGTAAAATAGACTGGAGAAGGAAATGGCAAACCACACCAATAACTTTGGCAAAAAAACAAACAAAAAACAAATAGGGTCATGAAGAATCAGACACAGCTGAAACAACAATGATAACAAAAAGCGATGTGACCTGGAGCAAGTACCTTAAACATTGTCTACCTCAGTTTTCTTATGTGTAAAATGGGGATAACACTTACACCTACCTCCTAGGGCTGTGGTGAGGATAAAACCTAATGGATTTTGCAAACATTAAAATTCCATATAAATGATAGCCATTTATTATTTTTATTGATGATGTCAAGAAGTTAACTATTCTACTTTAGGCAAACAAAGAGGAATAGCAAATATCTGGATAAACATAGATTCCCATCTCCATTCTCTGTGGCATGCTCTATGGCAGTTCTGTGTTGTTTCTTGAAATCTTCATAACTTTCTTTCTGTCAGGTAGTTTATAGTACACTTTGATGATAAAAGCCCTTCTCTACTGATCTTCACCCAAAGGCTCTTCACTGTTCTTCTGCCTTCTGGTTCTGGGATTTCTTCAAATGAGTATACCTTCTTATATTCACTGCTGCCTTTTCTTATCTACACTGTTCCTTTGGAATAAGGCACACCTTTCTAGTACCATATTCTAGTAATAGATTTACTGCCAAGTTTATCAGTAGACCTTGTATTAATTCTAGTTTCTCTTGTTTTAAGCCTCCTCTTGGACACTGATGTATATACATAGGCCTTTCAGCTAGTAGTCAGTAGTCATTTGTTGTAGTTATTTTTCATGGATATACACAGGCAACTGTCAAACTAGTTAATCACCTATATTTTAAAGCCCTTTTGATTACATTTGTAAACAGGCACAGAAATATTCTCTACCACTCAGTTAAATATACTACATCCCTGCCCAGAAGCCTATAATTCTTTTTTATTAATAGTCTAGAATCCCAAATCCAATTTTTAAACACAACCTTCTTAGCCAGCAATTCACTTCCCAAATTAGTTTTTCAGTCTTGCATCCCCTGCATTCAATAGGAAATGGGGTGGAAAACATAAATTTGCACTCCTCTAGTGTTCAGTTTCTTGCCTAAGATTACATAAAATTTGAAAATATTTCCCAGACTCCTTTTGCCAATTTGACATGTGATAAAGTAAGTAATTAGGAGTAAGTGGTAGTTATTCATTTTGGGAGAATAGGGAGGTATCAAGTTTTTATACCAGATTAAATAGCAAAGAGACAAATAAATAGTTATGAAAACACAATCTCTCCTAGCTTTGCCTGCCAGCATAGGGAATGGCCAGGGGAGAAGGTGGAAATGAATGGTGGCCAGGTGACTCCTTGATTCTGGACCAAAGAAATGTAGGGAAAAGTATATATAATACATTCACCTTTTAACTCTAACAGCATCTGGGCTTCATTCCCTCATCTGTAAAATGTGAAAAACAGTAACACTTAAGTGTGATTTTTTTGTGAGGATCAAATAAATTAATACATGTAAAGGAAATACTATATAAATGTTTTCTAAAATAATAATTTCTGATACTACCAGTAGCAATATCAACAAGAGCAGTGCCAGTAATAGCAGCATTAGTATAAAGGGTACAAAAAGCTGTAATGTTTTTAAAACAAAAGAATTATATATCTTTAATTTTTCCCTTGAATTTGTAAGAAATCTGCTTCTTCAAGTGCTTTTTTATCCAACATTGATATTTTTTTAAGACAAAAGGAATAAAACAAATAACACCTTTGAATTAATGATACTGCATTATTTCCATTCAATTAGTTCTCTAAGCTTTTGTTTTTCTTTCATCAATCTAGATTGTAACCTCTCCATCAATTGTTCCTAACCATAAGTCCTTTGCCTCTACACTAATATTTCATACTCTCAGGCAGGATAGTGATTCTTCCTTTAATATTATTTGTTTTGATAAATCTTGGAAGGCTTAATCCTCATTCATCCTAGACTCATTCCTTCAACCTTTCTTCTGGAAACAGGAAGTAGAATCTAGACATGGTTATTCTCCTTTCAATTTTCTTTATCCTCCCACAAATTTCTTCTCATATTTGATCTCTGCTATTTTTTCAAAATCTAACCCCTTATAATTTGCTGCTCCTTATTCAGCTCCAATACTTTTCTTTTGCTCCTAAACCCTCATGAGAAATTCCAGTAGATGGGAATATAGAAATGGAAGGGTGCTCTCCAAGTTTTCAGGATATCTGCTTCATCAAGGTTTACAATGCTTAACCAGGATCTGTAACTGTTCAGCACCTCTCTACCTTTGTAACCCTCAGAGTGAAAATTGAAATGGAGGCTTCACAAATTTTTCCCAGAGGGTAATAGAAACATAGCCCTGCCTGCCTGCCACAAATTAGGCACTGCCAGCAGTAAGGGAACAAGCATGCCTCAGTCACCATTTTTTTTCTGTCCAGGCCTAGTTCATTTCAGTTTCAGTGCCCATTCCCAGATTAGCATCTGACAACATCAGATTCCATGTGCTTTCTCTCTGTCATCCCAGGAAGCGTAAGGGTTGATGAAGCTTTGGTAAAACTTCAGGATGCTGGCAAAGGTTAAGATATATCTATTATAGTTATATATGTACCCTTACTTCAGCCTGACAATGAGAGAATGTGCTAGATCCAAGGTGATAATTTCATATTTGTGTATCTATCTATATTTATTTATTAATTTGTTTAATAACTCTTTCATTTATTTATTAATAGAGTTTATTGAAAGCTTTCTCTTAAAATATGGAGAATATGGAATTTAGAAGCTGTTAATATAATAACCTATATACCTTAATTCTTTAAAGGGGGAAAGTTTATGTTTTCTTGTGCTTTGTATACTATAAAATATTATATGAGTGAATTATTTCTCTCTTGGACACAAAGAAAAGAGTCCTTGTTGCTTTCCCTTATTACTCTTCTCCATTAATAGAAAACTCTAATGAGCATCACTGCTAAAGATTGAAATGAAAGGTTTCAAGGGTTCATAACTAAAGCCTTCTGCTAGCAGCTAAGAAAGGAGGGTTTTTTTGGTTCCATCTTGTCATTTTTTTGTTCTGCTATCTCATCTAATTCTGTCCTCCAAATTGTCTTCTGTATATCTTTTCTTGTCTTCTCTTCACGTTGATCTTATTTGCTCATTGCCAGTTTTAAAATCATCCTTTGCTTTAGCCACTTAAAAAATATCTTTACACAGTTTTATAAGGACCGCTTTTAAAATCTTTCATTAAAATTGGTTGCCATCTCCTATATTTTGACATTATTATCAGTTAGCATTGGGTCCAGTGCTCACATAAACCCTGATTATAAAGAAAAGCCTAAATTTTGTTATTGAAACTCAAAGAAATGAAAAGTTCACTGCCTAAATAATATAAGGTAACGTGACATTGTGACTAGAAATCTAGTTCTGGATTATCTAGATTAAAGGTTCGCTTTTAATTTATTATGTATTATTAGTGGCCATGAATAGGTCACTTAGACTTTTATATTTCCAGGCAAATGAGACCATTTCAGATAAATCGGTCATAGTATCAGTGGATATAGATGTACTAGAGGAGTATATTACATAATATGTTTATTACAAATTGACACAATTTGAGAAAATAGGATTATAAAATTTATATTTGAAAATAATTCCAGTGTTTAAAAAAGTTACTTTAGAAGGGTCAATTCTTAAATTCTTATTATCTATTTTTGCAATGAAGAAATTATGAACCATATTTATAACTGGGGAGAAAATATTTTGAAATTTTAAACATTATGTTTAAAATCAACAGGTTTCTTAATTATTTTTTACATTTCCTTGAAATTGTCAGAGAATATTATTTGATTCCCTTTTAGCTAGCAATTTTCAAAATTAACTTCTAAATTGTTTTGGCATCTTACATTTTAACAAAGAAACCAGAAATAAAATAGCACTAATTTGAATATATTTGATGCATGCATTAAGCTTTTTAAAGAATTAAACTCTAGTTATAAAAATCATTATTATCATGAAATTTGTATTTTCAATTAATTTTGAAATTGCATTTGAGCTAATGTTGTGATTTGCAGGTATAATCTTCCCTTCTTCCTCCAACCCCCAACAGGAGTACAGTTCACCTTTCACACCTTTCATTTGGAAGATCATCATGACTACTTACTAATCACAGAGAATGGCAGTTTTACCCAACCCTTGGCACGCCTCACTGGATCAGAACTTCCTTCAATAATCAATGCTGGTCTCTATGGAAATTTCAGGGCTCAGTTGCGCTTTATTTCAGATTTTTCAATATCATATGAAGGATTTAACATTACATTTTCTGGTAAGAAAACATAAATAAACCATATTTTTGTTTAACTCACTTTTTTTTTGGTCTACACTGACTTCATTGAAGGGGAACTGTTTACATATATAGAAAAGCCCCTGTTTAATGCAAATCAAGTCATTCTCAATCTATAAGAAGGCTCCTTAACTTGGGGTCTGTGGGCCTGTTTTTTTTTTTTAACATTTTGATAACTAAATTCTAATATTATTATTTTGAATCCTATACATTTTATCTTATTTACTTTAAAACATTATTCTGAGAAATAATTAATTTTACGATGTGACCAAAGTAGTACATGATACATACAAGAGGCTGAGAACTCCTGCTCTTTTGTCTCAGAGCTTTACTTGAGGTAAGTAGAGGTCAAGTGATTTTCCCAAGTATACATAATTAGTATCTACCAAAATCAGGACTTGAACCCAAGTTTTCTTGGATGCAAAAACTGGCCTTCTATATAGTAAATGACAGTGGCTCTCAACTTAATATATTATGTCATAATGAAAGAACATATTGCTAAATGGACATTTCAGGATTGATTAAGGATTTTTATACTAAAGGGAATCTAGAAATAATCATGAAGCACAAAAATACATGGAATTTACCATAAAATGAAGGACCCATTCCTTTTCCCTTATATCACCAATGTCATGGCCTTTCAATTAGCATCAGATCAGTCATCTAATCAAAGGTAGATGACATAAACTGAACTTGTTCTGACTCTTCTAATGCTGATTGACAACTCAGAGAGTCAATGACATGAGATTCAGGACTAACAGTATATACTAGACAAGGTCTCTTCTCTTTGTTTTCCACTGTTCCTAGTGTTCTGCTGATTATTTTGTTATTTGTTATTGAAATTATATATTTATAAAATGGTTCAAATATATATTAATAAAATTACCATTTATGGAGAATATTAAGGTTTACAAAAGCACTTTACATATGGTATCTCATTTATTCCTTCCCTGAGAAAGATACTATTATTATTCCATTGCATAAATGAGGAAGTTAAGGCTGACATAGGCTATCTCTTGCCCAGTGCCACACAGATGAAAGTGACTGAGGCAGGATATAAATTCAGATTATTCTGATTCCAGGCCCATATTCAGCACTCTACCATCTACACCAACCTACTATTTAAACATAACAAGTATCTGTTATACTCCAGAAATGTTAAAGTATAGCCTGGAAGATTTTAAGATGACTGCGTTAGTCTACCTTTTCATGACTGGCGTCTAAGGTGCTGGAAGAGGATTGACATAACTTCAAGGTGGAACTAAACAGTCTTAACTGATATAATGGCCTTAAATGACTGACCCAAAGTAATTTTAGTTAAAGTCAGTGAAGGTAGTTGATTAGATATGCTAGTCTTTTTTTTTAAGTTTGTTACTTTTTTTTGTAAAATTAAAAATCCTATTAATGCCCTTTCCCCTCCCATTAGAGATGGCATCATTAGACAAAAAGATATATGTATGTATAAAATAATATCTTACTTATTTCCATTTATCTGTTCTTCCTCTGGACATACAGAAGTCATTTTTCAAACAATATTACTCTTGCTATAATGTTCTTTGGGATCTGCTTGTTTCACTCTTCATAATTTCATGTGGTCTTTACATGTTTTTTCCCCCAAAATTAAAGTGTTCATCATTTCTTATAGAGTAGTAGTATTCCGTCACAAGCATGTGCTACACCTTGTTTAGCCATTCCCCAAATGCTGGACATCCCTTCAGTTTCAACTACTTTGCTACTGCAAAGAGAGCTGGAATAATTATTTTAAAACACATAAAAATCATTTCCTTTTTTCTTATTACCTTAGAAAATAAGCCTAATTGTGGTATTGCTGAATCAAATGGTATATACAGATTTATAACTTTGAGCATGATTCCAAAAGGCTATCCAAAATGATTGGATCAGTTCACAGTTCCATCAGTAGTGCATTAGTGTCCCTGTTTTTCCATCCAACATTTTCCTTCCAACATTTGTCATTTTGCCTTTTTTTTATTTTAACCAATCTGATAGGTATGAATAACTCAGAATTTTTTTTTGCATTTCTCTAATGAATAATGATTTAGAGCATTTCTTCATATGTTATGTATAACTGATTTCTTCATCCAAAAACTGTTTATATCCTTTGAGCATTTATCATTTGGGGAATGGCTCATATTTTTTTATCTATTTTGACAAAGATCTCTATGTATTTTTGATATGAGACCTCTATTCAAGAAAGTCTATAAAATTTTCCCCCAACTTATTGCTTTCTTTCTAATCTTAGCTCCATTGGTCTTATTTATACAAAATCTTTTCAATTTAATGTATTCAAAATTATACATTTTATGTGTCCCAGTGCTTTCTGTCTCTTGTTTATTAATAAATTCTTTTCCTATCCATGAATCTAATAGGAAATATATTTCCTGTTCTTCTAACTTGCTTATGATATCTCCCTTTGATGCTGTCATGCATCCATTTTTATCTTATCTTGATGCATGCTGTAAGATATTGATCTATACATAAATTATATCAAACTGCTTTCCAACTTTCTGAACAAGTTTTACCATACATTTAATATTTTATTTCAAAAGATTGGGTCTTGACTTTTTTTTTTTAAACCCTTACCTTCTGTCTTGGAATCAATGCTGTGTATTGATTACAAGGCAGAAGAGTGGTAAGGGTTAGGCAATGGGGGTTAAGTGACTTACTTGCCCAGGGCCACACAGCTGGGAAGTGTCTAAGGCTAGATTCAAACCTAGGACCTCCAGTCTCTAGGCCTGGCTCTCAATCCACTGAGTTACCCAGATGCCCCTGGGTCTTGACTTTTATCAAACACAAGGTTACTCTATTTTACAATTGTTTGTTGTATGTTCTGTTTCACTGATTTACTTTTCTATTTTTTAATCAGTGCCAGATAGTTTTGATCATTACTTAATATAGTTCAAAATCTGGTACTGCTAAACCTCCGTCCTTTACATTTTTCATAAATTCCTCTGATATTCTTAACCTTTTGTTTTTCCACATGAATTTTCCTATTACTTTTCCTAGTTCAATAAAAGTTTTTGGTAATTTAATTAGGATGTCATTGAATAAATAAGTAGATCAGTTTAGGTAGGATAGTCATTTTACTTATATTGCCTCTGCCCATCCATTAAAAAAATAATATTTTTCTAATTATTTTAATATGACTTTATTTGTATAAAAATTATTATATAATTTTATTCATATAGTTCCTATGTTTGTTTTGGCAGATAGGATAACTAAACCAGGAAGAGCAAAAACAGAGAAAGAAAATTGTAGGACAATTTCATTAATGAATATAGATGCAAAAATACTAAACAAAATATTAGCCAGCAGAATGCAATAATACATTCCAAAGATTTAATAGTATGAACAAATAGGATTTATATCAGATATGCAGAGATGATTTAATGTAAGGAAAATATTAAAATAGCTTATCACATTAACAAAAAGTGACAAAAATCATGATTATGTTAAAAGATGCAGAAAAAGCTTTTGTTAAAATAAAACATTCATTCCTATCCTTGAAAGCATTGCTATGAATGGGTTTTTCCTTAGAATAATGAGTATTTACTTAAAATCATCAGCAAATATCCTTTGCAATGAAAGATTTTCCCTCTAGATCAGAACTGAAACAAGGATGCCCATTATTACCAAATATTATTTAATGTTTATTATAAATGCTAGCAATGGCAATAAAAGAAGAAAAAGAAATTGAAGAAATTCAAATGGGCAGAGTTGATAAGAGTATCTGTTTTTGCAAATGAAATTGACATATATTTTTGCAAATGATATTTATATATATGTTTGCATATTTTAACAAATGATATTTACATATATATATATATATATATATAATTAGTTGAACCTATCAATAGCTTTGGTAAAGTAGCAGAATATAAAATAGATTTTTATTCATACTATTTGCCCTAGTCTAGATGCTTTCTAATGTCTCACTGAAAAGTTGATATCCAAAACTGTTCTTGTTTTTTACATTTAATTATTAAATTCTTAAATCAAGATAATAGCATGTGGCATTTCTGTGCCACAAAAAATATCCATGGATAGGTATTTCTTTGGGAATCATGTTTTTATGGATAAAAATGTTAGACTGAAGCTGAAAATTAAGTTCTAAAGTGAATTCTTTGCATAAATATATTTGGTGGAAATAGTCTCTTCCTAACTTGGCATGCTTATATTTCTCTCATTGTTGTCTTTGACTCCATATACCCTTCCATCCTCCATCCTTCCATTCCACTTCTACTAATTTATAGAATATAATCTAGAACCTTGTGAAGATCCTGGAATTCCCCAATATGGCAGTCGGATAGGACTGAATTTTGGAGTTGGAGATACACTGACCTTTTCATGCTCATCGGGATATCGTCTAGAAGGGACTTCTGAGATCATCTGTCTTGGTGGTGGCCGGCGTGTGTGGAGTGCACCTCTGCCAAGGTGTGTGGGTACGTGGTCAGCTGCTTTCATTTGCTTGTATGTGTTGTCACTGTCCATGGAGTTGCAGATGTACAGCATGGATATGCATGGTAACACACCTTTAGTTTTTACAATCTGTTGGGGTTTTTTCATCATTTTTTTGTTTAATTTTTTCAGATTTTCTTTAAACCTAGAAATCTAGTATAGCTATATAAATTTCTAACTGCTTTCTAGAGTGCTGCATTTAAGCAACCATGCTTTTAAGTTTTTTGTTTGTTTGTTTTTTTGTTTTTACTTTTTATTCTTTATTTCTGGTGATGACAATGATGAACAGATATGATTATTAATAATAAGATCATGTATAAAATGAAATAAAATCACATTATTAGTTGATTCTATCTGGAACTTGTTGATATGATTTGGAAAGGATAGGAATAAAATATGATTCCTTTCATTGTAAAATTATTAATTCATCTGCCTAAGTTGGCATGTCTATAACATTTCTTTCATATCTGACCTTCATTTAAGAAATACTAGGATCTTTATTGACTATATAGTTACAATTCCTGTGGTGTCTAGTACTTCATAAATTATGAAAGGAATTGATTTCCTTATTTTGAAAGATAGGAGATAGTCTAAATGAACATTTTGGAACTCAGACACATTCAATTGTGAAAACTGACACCTTCAATTCTCATGAAATAATAGAATTATTTTCTTGAAGCAAAAAATAGAACACTATATTTCTCTGGACCTATTACAAATTAAATATTTTAGAAAGGTATATTTACACTTTCAGAAATTTAAAATTTCTACTCTTATTTATCACACTGCTGTAACATTCCAAGTTGTCTCCAGTTCTATTCTGTAATTATAGAAATGCCTCTACAATTTAAGTTCAAGGAACTTTACTTATAGGAAGCATACCACCAGCCTTTGTAGAAGATTATAAAAAGTTTTAAAACTAAATGTACATCTTAGAAACCATACTATGGGCCATTTTTTTTTATTGTGTCCTGAAAGAAGCGCTCTTATAGTAGAGTTCTTAACTGTCACAGTGTCATGGACCCTTTGGACATTCTGGTAAGGATAAGGGTTATTTACCCCTTCTTAGAAATATGTGTTTATATACATAACATGCAAAGGATTGTAAGGGAAAGTAATTATAATGAAATAGTTATCAACACAAAAGAAGAAATTTGTGAAATAATGATATGTAGATATACTTCCTCATTAACATATTAAATATAAATAACTTATGGTGTCTGACTATAATAATATTCTAAGAGCAATATTCTAAATATTTTAAGATTCGTGTATCACTTTAATATGGTATGAATAGTCTATGATATCTAATGATGACAAATCATAGGTACTATTAATGTTACTTTGGTCTATTGCCTTAATTGATAATTAAAGAAATTTTCAATTTCACATAGTGAAAATAAATATGTGATTTTTCCCTATCCAACTTTAGTGACTCCCAGAAATCTTTCCATAACTCCTACTTAAATAAGAGGAACAGAGCTCCAACTATCTACTTCTCGTCTCTACTTCCCACCACTAGTAGTGTGCTGAAATGTATAAGAATATGAAAAATTAATCCTTGTAAAGTTTCAAATGATATCTGAAAACAATCTTCCCTTATGACATAATAACTCAAAATTCTTTCTCTAGTAAGAATATAAAATTTAGGTTTTTGTACTAATATGAAAGTTCTAAATTGTGGTCTCCAATTTAAAAATATTGTAGCTTAAGTCAAAATGACTTAGTAGCATTTATTTACAAAGAGTTGGAAAGAGTGAAAGTGAAAAAATGTAAGAAGAAGGTAGAGAAATGTCTAGCCTACCACCCTAAGTGTTGCTCTGGTGTCTGGCTCAGCCCTGGCAGGGCTTGGTAACCTTCAGCCAGAGGACCCTATTGACAGGAAATTTGGATACCCCAATTTTACCCCTGCCCTTTTAGAAACCCTAGCACTAGGCACCCTTGTTTTGGTTCGAATCATAGACTTTAAGACTGTTTGGGGACCCTAGTATGGGTGGGTTCTGTGGACATAATCCCAACTTTGAGTGCCTTTGTTTGTTTTAGAGGCTTCTCTTTTTATGTTAAAGTTATCTCAGAAGCCCAGCTCTTAGTTTGATCCTTTCTTTTGTAATTGTTGTGGTGACCTCTCCCTGATGCCCCTGAGTCTGGCTGCAACTTCTTTTCAGCCTACTTGTCATGAATTCTTTCCATACCTAGTTCTCCAGAGGGTTTAAGAGACCGCCCAGTTATGTCTCACTTTGGAGTTGGTACCTAGCATGGTGTCTTCTCCCAAGGATATGGTTCCTGGAGTCCCAGTACCCTTTGGTTTTGTGTGGTTTTTAGGAACTTGACTCTGTGTGGTTGCCGAATATTGAACCTAATTACTATTCCTGATTAAAGAATGGTTTTTCTGACTACTATGGTAGTTCTGTGTTATTTTCAAGTTAACAACCCAATGGTGTCTTCAGCAAGGGTTACACCAATGCAGCCTCCTCCAAGAAAGGAAGGTCTCTCTGGAACCAATCTCTCCAGAAGCCAGGAAAGGTAGACCAGTTTACCAATGCAGTCTCCGAAAATGAACTCAACAGGAAAAGAATATCTAAGGAGACATCCAAAAGGCAAAGTCCCCCCAAATCTCCCCAAAGCAGTCTAAAGGATATTACACCTCCAAAGAAGAAGTCTAAAGGAGAAGCTCCCTGGACAGGAAGTTCAGGACTTTTTATAGTCCTTTTTCCATGTCAGTTCCTGTTCCTTCCTCCACTTTATGGGAACCAAATAAAGACTTTCAATTTGCCTAGCACTGCCAAAGGGGATTTGCAGTAACCTTTGGAGGTTACTAGCTTACTCTTGTAAGTGACTTGTGAATTTTCTTACTTAGCAGAGGTGCTTAAGTTTTTGATTAAGTTAAAAGCTGCTAATTGCTACACAAAGAAAGTTAGATTCATTCTTCACAATCACCCCTGTGATTCTTTGGGAGACTAATCTCCCCAATGAATCATTTAACATAACCAGCTTATCCCTCTAAAGGTCTTCTAGCTATAGGTGCATACAATATTGCACTTTTCTAAGAGGAAACTCCAATAATTGGAGATAAGAAGGAAATAAAAAAGAGAGAGCAAAACCAATGTTTGCTAGGAGCAATGACACAAATGCCAATTAGGGGGCAGTCCCTTTTGGCATAAGAGTTTACATTCAGAATAAATGTGTTCAATCCCCTTCAGTTCAATTACATCCCAATGTTCATTCTGCATCTTCTGATGCAGTGTAGGTTTCTTTATGGCACTTTCTCCAAATAGTTCATTTTCTTGATTTGAGGAGTTAGCAAGATTCTTTTCCTGAAATTCTTCTCAAAAAATTTTGTCTAGGATTTATGAAAAATATACAGTCTCGATTGAACAGTGAGATTGATCACCTGACTCAAAGGTATTAAAACCAACTATAAAAGCTGTGAGATCATTTTAACAATCAGAAAATTACAAAATAAAGACAAACCAAATCAAATTGACTGAATTAATAGAATGAACTCTGGCAAAGGATTAAAATGTAAGCTCTGTTACTCAGGATCTGAAATCTTGGTTGCCTTTCTGGGCCTCAGTTTTTTTTAATCTTCAAGTGAACAAATTTTAACAAGAATATCTCAGTTGAAAGAGACCTCAGAGGTCATTTAACTTAACCTGATCTTGGACATGAATCCCTTTTATAATATCTTATAGAAAGGGTGATCCAGCTTTCTCTAGATGACCTCTAATAAAAGGGAACCTCTCTCTACCAGACATAGCATATTTCCCATGGGGATAGCTCTGATCATTAGCAAGATTTTCTCACATAGATTCTAAATCTACCTCCTTCCAATCTTTACTCATTTTTCTCAGTTTTAACTTTGATATAAAAATCATTATGGCTATGGTCACAAATACAGACAATTTTGGGGGAATAAGGTATAATGTAAGGAGTATGGTATATTGAAAAGAACACTATTTAGCATCAATGATTTTGTGATAGAGTTCAAGTTTTGCTACTGAACTCAGTGACTTTGGAAACTTCACTTCTTGGAGATTGTGTTTTCTCATCTGTGGAAGAGGGAATTTGACTTTATTTGGTCCCTTCTAACTCTAAATATGTGTTTCTATTAATCTATGTAGGACAACTATCTGGTACAGTTCAAAGAGCAGAGTACAGACCAGGAGTCAGGAAGATCTTGGTTTAAATTTAGCCTCAGGCACTTACTAGCTGTGTGACCCTGAGCAAGTAATTTAACTCTATTTGCCTCAGTTTCTTCATATATAAAATGATTTGGAGAATGAATAGGAAACCACTCCAGTATCTTTGCCAAGAAAACCCCAAATGTGGTCATAAAGAGTTAGATATGCCTAAAATGAGAAAACAACAAAAATAAATCTAGTTACTTTTTTATGGTAGGCTTTTAGTTGCTTAAAGACAACTATTGTGTTACCCTCAGGATTTTTCTTTTGCAGGTTGAGCATCCCCAGTTCCTTCAACTTTTCTTATTGTAACATGTCTTTCAGTCCCTCACCACCTTTATCATATCCTATTTTACAATTTTGTCTTCATCCTGTTATCTATCCTTGCTTTTTTCTTCTATAAATAAGTTTAACATCCAAGTTGGTTGATGAGTTTTAAAAATTGTTAATGTTTGTTCATCTTTCCTCAGGCAACTTCTTTAGAATTTTATACTTCTCCTTTCTCTAACACCATTGAAATCCGTGTTAACAAAATCTTGAACCATGGGAAAATATGTTGAATTTTTATCTCAATTTCTAACAAACATTAGGAGGAAATGATTACTTCCTCCACAAGGTTCATATTATTTCTAATCCTAGCAACTAATTCCCCTTTCTTGTTAGGATAAGTTCCTGAATAGAATTATCTAAAAATAATTCTTCCAATTTTTGAAGAATTAAATTATCTTATATTAAAGCCAAGATGTTATTAATTCTGCTTTTGGAAGTATCATGCCAACAAATATTTGGATATGGAAACTTATCTATATCAATACCCCTATCGTGTCTCTGTACCCAACTTGTAATCTTTTTCTGAGCCTAACTATTTGCTTTTTCTGGACAGGTGGTCTGTAGAATATTCTGATAAAAATACTTTCATATACCAGCCATTGACATTCACTAAAATATTTTCCACTTTGCTTTCATATTCTATTTCCTTATTTTACTGAATATATCTTATTAATATATAATGATTTCCTACATCTTCATTACATTACCTTACCTCTTTCTTTTAATAGAGTATACTCATCCATAGCCTTGTTTCATTCATGCTTCTTATCCCACTAAGTTTTAGTGATCTTGATAGCTTTATAGTTGACTCATCATTCTAAGACATCAAGTTCATCAGGTTTGTTGCTTAAACTTTGAGCATTTGAGTATAGACATTTGATTCCATGGTTTTGTAATTTAGTTCCCTTTCTTGGATTTTGTTTAATCAGTAATGAAAACTCAACTAACATAATATATAAAGTCAGCCCTAGATGTTTCATATCTCTTTTAGACATCCACCAAGAAACCAGATTTTACCCAGTGTAGTCATATTGTCATAATTCTTATTATTAGATATCTTCTTCCATTTCTTATGCTTTTTACCTCTTGATCTTTCCTTGGAAATATGAACAAAATTAATGCTACAGTTATTATCATTCACATTTACTTACATATTTTTCTTCTCTTACTTTTCAACTATTTTTAATTGCTAAGAATTATTTTTTTACATTAGCAACATATCTACTTATTTTTGTGAATGTATTCATTCAAAAAGACATATATGTATATTTTTATCATATATCTAACTCACCAGATCCAAAATCCTATTTTTGTCCTCACTTGCCTTTGTAAATTATATCTTCTAGTTATAAGGTCAAATCTATGAGAGTATCTCTAATGCCTAATAATTAGAAGACATCTCAAATTAATACTCTATCCATTTCTTTTTCTATAATCAACTTCTGGATATCTCCTCTACCAATTTTCTTTGTACATTATAGCTACTCTCTGTGGTATCCATCTTGCAGATGGCATCTTTTTTGATGCCTTTTCTTTTCAATGTGAAGTTATTTTGATTAATTTAAAAAAAAGACCAAATGCTGTTTTACTAGACATTGTTAGATGCACTCCATCACTGGTCAGGAGACTGTCATTCCTATAATATAAACTGTGGTTCAGAAAAATCTAAATCCCATACTCAGACATTATATTTTAAATGAAATTTTCAATTCTCTCCCAAAGAGTTTGTCTTCAATTGATAACTGAAGAAATATCACCTATATTCTTATTATCTTTAGGTATTTGCCCAAGATTTTGTAAAGTTTGGATATGATTCCTAGTTTTTTTTTTTTTTGTTAACATCTCTTTTGGCCACTTGAGGTACTAGAAGTAGGTCATAGTAATATATTTAATACATTATATTGGGAAATGTATTATTATCTTAGATATATGTCTTGAGAAGATATTATACTTGGCATATCTTTATTAGTTTAAAATTCACAAGTATGTCTCTTTCATCTAGGAGTCACCTATCACTACAAATCTCTTCTCACTGTGATCTTTATAGGACATTTCCTTACCTAATAGACCCCAATGTATCTATTTTGCAATTCCTTGGAGGATAAGCAGTTTTCCCCTCAGATCATTCCATTCTTTTATCCCCAAGAACCCTCCCTCTCACCATTTTTAGCTTTAAGAGTAATATCATAATTATTCTTTCTTTACCCTCAATGTGATAGTTTTCTACTCTCTAAGCAATTTGTGACCAATAGCAGCATTTCCATCTCACTTAAAAATTTTTTTTGACTTAAAGCCCTTTTCTCCTTCCTTTTTTTAAATGAACTTTTTATTTTCCCATTATAATCTAGTATATGGCAGGCTTCTTGAGTACCTTCACTTTCTATTCTAGAAGGAATACAAATGTGCCTTTAGAGCATAATCTTCCTTCTTTCATGAAAATGTCTATCTCACCTTTCTTGTGAGCCATATTTTGTAAATTTGTTTATAGATACTTTAAGTTTTATATCTCAGTATTGACTCTCTCTGGGATTTTATCCCCTGTGAATTTTGTCTAATATAATTTTGTCTCCTGAATTTCAGGACCAGACTCCTCTGTGACCTGCTTTTACACATAGGTTTTTCATTGGTCATACGTTTATTAGTTGGAAACTTGTCATTTGAGTGTTCTACCATTTCACAAACAATCTTAATGAGAACCCTTTGCAGTGGCTCATTTTATGCTTTATTTAAGGAACTGATCCTAAACTGTTATATACATTTATGGTATGTCAATTTATTCTAAGTTTTAGTCTTTCTCTAGATTCTCCTGGCTTTAATTCTAGCAACAAATCTGATTTGAATTTTAGCCATTTCCTTAGTTACTTTACGTTACTTTTCCTGATTAATGTTTTATGAAGTGAGGGAATTCTGCCATTTTTGTTGAAGAAACAAGATTTCAATGCATGGAAAAAATAACTGAGTGAACAACTATTAGAAAGTTTTGGGGAATACCTCTTTCACCTTTATGCCAATTTATTTTTCAGGAGGATGATTTCCTGCCCCAATTATCTATTAGTGTAATATAAATTCAATGAAGAATAAAATATAACATAGGTTGGGTATGTCAATGTCAGTAGTCAAACTGACATTTACTCCCAAAGATTCTACCATTTTCTAAATGTTAGTTATCATGCCTCTCTCCTTCTCAATACTATTTTGAAAGTAGAATGAGAAAATATATTTGCCAGTGGTGATAGGTACGGTCAACAGTGGAGGTCATCAACTCCAGAAAGGGGAGATCAAAGAGAAGAATACTTCTTCTCCACCCTCTCTGTCTTTGCCTCTTTCTCTGTCTCGGTCACTATCTCTCATTGTCTCCTTATATATGATAATATATAATATACATATATATTATATACAATCCTGGGAAGTTAGTGCTAAGAAGATTAGTTTAAAAGAATTGGATACAGGTCTTTCTGTGAAACAAATATGCTGATGTTTATTACCTATTCTAGAGTATTATATTACTAGGGGAAAGGATATCTATGGTTTACATTTATATGAAAAAGAATATAAGAAAATTCAATATAATCCACTGACTACATGTTTTGTAGTTTTGACTATTCATAAGCTTAATAAAATAGTTTGTCAGAGAAAAAAACATACTTTTAATATGGCCAAAACCTTAGAGATCAGCAAGTTCAACTACTCTTGGTCAAGAAATTTGTGGTTCTTAAAAAAATGAAATTTATACTCAAAACATCAAAATTATTTCTTCATTATTTTAGATGAAGTAAAACTAGCATGCTCTGATTTTCCTACCAATTATCCAGGAATCAAGGTAGGTCATGTTAGAAATAAACAAGAAGCTAATGAAGGAACATGTTGTTTTGGAAAATAGATTAGTAAGTTAAATATTGGTAATGTTTTGTCTTTATGCAACACCTTTTCATCTAAGGAGGCCAAGCATTTTAAAGTCATTAACACATCCATCCTCATAATCCCCATTTAACATATCTACTTCTATTTCTAATTTCATGTGTCATTGATTTTCTGTCTGACCTTGGACAAGCAACAACATCTCTCTCCTTACTCATGGGTAAAAAAGGGAATGATGATACAACTACTTTACAATTGTACATGTAGTTCTTTTTTTTTCTGATATTTTTAGATGCATTGTTAATTCATGATGGTGATTTAGTGTTTAAGCCCAACAAGAAAATGAAATGAATTCTAATGGTAAAGTCATAGTCCATTATTATGTAATTTCATTTGTAGGTCCCTTAAAGTCATAAAGCTAAAGAATTAGTAATGATTATGTGCTTATTCATGCAGCCCCAATTCTATACTTAATCCCTTATCCTCAGTATATGTTCACTAAAGCCCTTATAGAATATGATTAACCTATAACCTTAGGTGCTACTAAGAGCCTTTTCATTTGAAAATTTGTGATTCTAGAATCTGAGTGTAAAAAATAGCTTAAGAGGAAGATTCAAATTTGGGCTTCAGTTCTGTTATTATCTACTTGGATAAACTTCAAGATTGTTATCTAACCCTTATGTTCCATTTTCTTTATGTTTAAAATATCAATAATAAAATTAGGGATTTGAAGTCAACCATATAAGTATGAGTTCTCTGTTCCATTTCATACCTATTTCATTACAACCTCCTTGAACATCTGATTACTTATCCTCCCACTTACTTAACACAATAATTGTAAAGAAAATACATTGTAAATCTTAAGGACATATAATGTGTTATTTTAAAAAGCTATCTTACCCACCTTTACAGTGTTATTTTCAAGATAAAATTATATGACAAGTTGAGAAATATGACAAAGGGAACAAATTTGCTTTCAGATTCTTACTTTGTGACCTTAAACAAGTCAGTTAACTTAATTAGCTAGTTTCTTCCATTATAAAATGGAGATAAGAGAAGGCAGAATTAAGATGGCAGCCTAGAAGGAGCAGAAATTTAGACCTCTGAATACCCTTCCTTACCGATCACAAACTGAATGTTCCTAGGGGACTGAAAATCAAACCTAACAACAACAGAGAGTCAAGGAACCCTCCTACTGGACTCAATTCAAAAGCCCCCCCCAAAAGCTGGACTCCCAGAACACTTGGGTTTAAGGGGAAGACAGAAGGAATCCCAGGACCTCTCTTCACCAGCTATAGTGCTAAGCCCCCAGAGGCAGCAGGAACCTCAGGGTGGGCAAAGGCACTTTTTTGGAGGGTGTACCTTGTGTGCAGGGCTGTGCCAAGCTCAGAGCCGATGGAGGGGAAGGAGCTGGAGAGGGAGCATAGAGCTGGCAGCCTTATTAGAGCCATGGAGATCCTCCATATTGCTTCAGCCTTCCAGGAGGTTTTGGCCTCAGAGCACACCCAGACCAACCCAGCTGAACTTAATCCCATTAAAAGTCTTCAGAGCTCAGGGAAGCCCAGGCTTCACACCCCTCCCTCAGGGACTGCTTGGCTTTAATCCAATAAAAAGCCTCCAGAAGACAGGGAAGCTCAAACTCCAACAACCCTCCCCCACAGACTGCAGGAAAAGATCCTCTGTCAAAGCTCCAAGAGGGGAGACTGATAGAAGCCCCCAAAACCAAAAAAAGAGAGGAGCAAGAGCACAGACAAATACGGGGAGCAAAGAAGGGGTAACTATAAGCAAACAACAGAAAAAGAAGAAAGAAATTACAATAGACAGCTTCTATTCAGCAAATGGAATATGGGGGAGGGATCAGTAAATGATAAATCAGAAATCCCAGTGAATTGGATACAGGCTTTGGAAGAACTCAAAATATAATTCAAAAAACAATTAATAAAGGCTGAAGACAATTGGGAAAAGAACCAAAAAAGTAAGATAAGTCATCTGGAAACAGAGGCACTTGAACTAAAATGAGAAAATAGTGTCTTGAAAGCCAAAATCAACCAGCTGGAAAATGAGACAAAGGAGATGAAAGATGAGGCAAAAAAGATGAAAGACGAGGCAAAGGAGATGAAAGATGAGGTAAAGAGGATGAAAGATGACCTCCAAAAAAAATAAGACCAGAAAAAGAAGGATGACCGAAAAGCCAGGGATAAAAAGTACCAGAATACAACAACTAGAATTAAGTGACCTCACAAGGCAGCAGGACACTATAAAACAAAACCAAAAGTATGAAAAAATTGAGGAAAACATGAAGCATCTCATTCACAAAACAGAAGATTTAGAAAATCATTAGAGGAGAGATGATTTAAGAATCATTGGTCTACCAGAAGACCATGACAAAAGAAAAAGCCCAGACATAATACTACAGGAAATCATTCAAGAAAACTGCCCCAATATTCTAGAACAAGAGGGAAAAGTAGAGATTGAAAGAATCCACAGATCACCTTCTGTACTTAATCTGCAACTGACAACACCCAGGAATGTTATAGCCAAATTCAAGAACTATCAGACCAAAGAAAACATATTACAAGCTTCCAAGAAGAAGTCATTCAGACACCATGGAACCACAATGAGGATAATGCAGGATCTGGCTGCATCCACATGGAAGTACTGAAAGGCATAGACTATGATATTCCGGAAAGCAAGGGAACTAGGTCTACAACCAAGAATCAAATACCCAGCAAAACTGACTATATTCTTACAGGGGAAATTATGGCCATTCAACAAAATAGAATAATTTCAGGAATTTGTAAAGAAAAGACCAGACCTGAACAGAAAATTCAATGCCCAATCACAGAACTCAAGAGAATCATCAAAGGGTAATTTTAAAAAGATGGAAAAAAGAAAAACAAAGAAAACAAAAAAACCCTTTTTTTTAGAGACACAATAAGTTAAAATATTATGTATCCCTATAAGAAAAGAGGGTGTTGATAACTCTTAAAAACTGTTGTCATTACCTGGGCAGCTAAAAAATTACACTTAGAGGGAATAGTCACAAACTGTATAGGATGAAAGGACAAAACATAAATAGGCATATAGATATATGCATGCATAAATACATATATATGTGTATATATATACACATATTTGTGTATGTATATATATATACATATATATATATATACAACTAGAGCTAAAAAAGAGGTTAATACTAAAAGAAATGGGAAAAGAAAGAAATGGGGGTAAATTTATATGTCACAAAGGAGCACATGGTGGGAGGGGGGAGAACATCAATACACTGTAAGGGTAAAGACATTGGAGATAGGAAATACTCAACTCTTAAATGCTTTGAAATTGAGCCAAAGAGGGAAGAGCAATCCAATTCATTGGGGCAGAGAATAGATTTGAGCTCTATAAGGGTGTAGAAAGGTAACAAAGGGACTTGTGGGGAGGGAAGCAGTATAAGGGAGGGAGAGGGTGGGGGGTAGTTTTAGAAAGACTACAGAGAAAATAAGGGGGGGAATAAGAAGGGATGGGGTAGAAAGGGAAGTAAAATAAGGGAGGGAACTGGGGGACTGATTAAAAACAAACATTGGTGTAGAAGGAAATAGTGAAAGAAGAAAAGGCAGGATCAGGAGTAGAAATCAAAATGCTGGGAAATACACAGCTAGTAATCATAATTCTGAATGTGAATGGAATGAACTCACCCATAAAACGCAAGTGAATAGCAGAGTGGATTAGATTCCAAAACCCTACCATATTCTGTCTACAAGAAACACACATGAGGAAGGTAGATACACATAGGGTGAAAGTTAGAGGATGGAGCCAAATCTATTGGGCATCAACTGATAAAAAGAAGGCAGGAGTCACAATCATGATATCTGACAAAGCCAAAGTAAAAATAAATCTAGTTAAAAGAGTAAGGGAAGGTAATTACATCCTGATAAAGGGCAGTATAGACAATGAGGAAATATCTGTACTCAACATGTATGCACCAAATGGCATAGCATCCAAATTTCTAAAAGAGAAATTAGAGGAGCTTAAGGATGAAATAGACAGAGAAAACTATACTAGTGGGAGACCTGAACCTTCCTCTATCTGAACTAGATAAATAAAACCAAAAAATAAATAAGAAAGAGTTAAAAAAAAGTGAATGAAATCTTAGAAAAAATAGAGTTAGTAGACATGTGGAGAAAAATAAATAGGGACAAAAAGGAATACACCTTTTTTTCAACAGCACAAGATACATTCACAAAAATTGACCATGTATTAAGGCATAAAAATATTGTAAACAAGTGCAAAAGAGCAGAAATAATAAATGCAACCTTCTCAGATCACAATGCAATAAAAAAATAATTAGTAAGGATACATGGAGAGGTAAATTAAAAATTAATTGGAAATTAAATAATATGATTCTCCAAAACCAGTTAAAGAACAAATCATAGAAACAATTAATAACTTCACTGAAGAAAATGAAAATGATGAGACATCCTTTCAAAACCTATGGGATGCAGCCAAAGCAGTACTCAGGGGAAAATTTATATCCTTGAGTTGATATATTAACAAATTAAGAAGGGCAGAGATCAATGAATTGGGCATGCAAATTAAAAAACTAAAAAGTGAACAAATTAAAAAATCCTCATATGAAGACTAAATTAGAGATCCTAAAAATCAAAGGAGAAATCAATAAAATTGAAAGTCAAAGAATTATTGATTTAATAAATAAGACTAGAAGCTGGTATTTAGAAAACAACAAATAAAATAGACAAAGTACTGGTCAGTCTAATTAAAAAAAGGAAAGAAGAAAACAAAATTGACAGTATCCAAGATGGAAAGGGAGACCTCACCTCTAATGAAGAGGAAATTAAAGCAATCATTAAAAACTATTATGTCCAATTATATTGCAACAAATATGGCAATCTAGGTGACATGAATGAATACTTACAAAAATATAAATTGCCTCAACTAACAGAGGAAGAAATAAATAACCTAAACAACCCCTTATCAGAAAAAGAAATTGAACAAGCCATCAAAGAACTCCCTAAGAAAAAATCCCCAGGTCTAGATGGATTCACAAATGAAATCTATGAAACATTTAAAGAACAACTAATCCCATTATTATACAAACTATTTGACAGAATAAGCAAAGAGGGAGTTACTTAAAGAATCCTAGAGAATTAACCAAAAAGCTAGTTAAAACAATCAAATATTTTAGCAAATTTGCAGGATACAAAATAAACCTGCATAAGTCATCAGCATTTCTATATATCTCCTACCCATTTCAGCAGCAAGAATTAGAAAGAGAAATTCCATTTAAAATCACCCTAGACAATATAAAATAACTTGGGAATCTATCTGCTGAGACAAACACAGCGGCTATATGAATACAACTACAAAACACTCTTCACACAATTAAACCTAGATCTAAACAATTTGAAAAACATTGATTGGTCATGGGTGGGACGAGCTAACATAATAAAAATGACAATACTACCCAAATTAATTTACCTATTTAGTTCCATACCCATTGAATTACATAAAAAACTTTTTTACTGAATTAGACAAAAAAAACATAACAAAGTTCATTTTGAAGAACAAAAGATCGAGGCTATCCAAGGAAATCATGATAAAAATGCAAAGGAAGGAGGACTTGCAGTCCCAGATCTCAAACTATACTATAAAGAAGTTGTTATCAAAACAATTTGGTACTGGCTAAATGAAAGAAAGGAGCATCAGTGGAAAAGACTTGGGGTAAATGACCTCAGCAAGACAGCAAGACAAGCCCAAAGATCCCAGTTTTGGGGACCAAAACCCACTATTTGATAAAAAAAAAACTGCTGGGAAAATTGGAAGACAGTATAGGAGAGATTAGGTTTGGATCAACCTCTCACACCCTAAACCAAGATAAACTCAGAACGGATGAATGACCTGAATATAAAGAAGGAAACTATAAGCAATTTAGGCGAACACAGAATAGTATACTTGTCAGATCTTTGGGAAAGGAAAGACTTTAAAACCAAGCAAGAGCTAGAAAAAAATCACAAAATGTAAAACCAATCATTTTGATTATATCAAATTAAAAAGTTTTTGTACAAACAAAAATAATGCATCCAAAATTAGGGAAGCAACAAATTGGGAAACAATCTTCATTACAAAAACTTGGACAGAGGTCTAATTACTTAAATTTATAAAGAGGTAAACCAATTGTACAAAAAAATCAAGCCATTCTCCAATTAATAAATGGTCAAGGGACACGAATAGGCAATTTTCAGTTAAAGAAATCAAAACTATTAATAAGCACATGAAAAAAGTGTTCTAAATCTCTTATAATCAGAGAAATGCAAATCAAAACAACTCTGAGGTATCACCTCACACCTAGCAGATTGGCTAACATGACAGCAAAGGAAAGTAATGAATGTTGGATGGGATGTGGCAAAGTCGGGACATTAATTCATTGCTGGTGGAGTTGTGAATTGATCCAACCATTCTGGAGGGCAATTTGGAACTATGCCCAAAGGGCCCTAAAAGACTGTTTACCTTTTGATCCAGCCATAGCACTGCTGAGTTTGTACCCCAAAGAGATAAGGAAAAAGACATGTACAAAAATATTCATAGATGTGCTCTTTGTGGTAGCAAAAAATTGGAAAATGAGGACATGCCCTTCAATTGGGGAATGGCTGAACAAATTGTGGTATATGTTGGTGATGAAATACTATTGTGCTGAAAGGAATAATAAAGTGGAGGAATTCCATGGGGACTGGAACAACCTCCAGGAATTGATACAGAGTGAGAGGAGCAGAACCAGGCAAACACTATACACAGAGACTGATACGCTGTGGTACAATAGAATGTAATGGACTTCTCCATTAGTAGCAATGCAATGATCCTGAACGACTTGGAGGAATCTACAAAAAAAACCACTATCCACATCCAGAGGAAACACTGTGGGAATAAAAACACTGAAGAAAAACAACTGCTTGAATAAATGGATCGAAGGGATATGGTTCGGGATGTAGACTCTAAATGAACATCCTAGTGTAAACAACAACAAGGAAATAGGTTCTGATCAAGGACACAAGTAATACCCAATGAAATTGCATGTTGGCTGTTGAAAGAGTAGGTGTAGGGGAGGGAGGGAAATAATGTAATTATTGTAACCAAGGAGTAATGTTCCAAATTGACTAAATAGACTAATTTAAATGGGAAAAATAAAATGGAGAAATAACAACACCTAATTTGTAGGTTGGTTTTGAAGATCAAATGTGATAACAATTTTCAGTCTCTTAACATCATATCTTGCATGTAGTAGATGCTACTTCAATACTTATTCCTTTTCCTTTTTCTATCCAATGGAACAATTTTATAGGCTATCCATCTAATTGAATAGTTATACAAAATACAGTTATTTCTCATCTATTTGGTTTTATTTGTATGAATATTTAGGTCAAGCTATTGATTATGAACCTTATTTAGAAAGTTTTGTAGTGTTCTGCAAATCTCAAGAACAATTATTCTGATATTGTTATTCTCAGTGGTATTTTAGCTTGGTGGAGAAATGATGTAAAGTTTCTTTTTTGTTCCTCTATATTTTCAGTTAAATGTTATTTTTATTAGTTTCTTTTAAAAGACTGGCTACATTTTTATAAGTCATTGGTACTCTATCACTGATCAGGAAACTGTCATTCTTATGTGTGGTCCAAAAATCCAAATCCCATTCTTAGTGCCTTCTCATCACCTTTAGATTCAAATACAAAATGTTCTCTTTGTCATTCATGTCGTTTTATAATCTTACCTCCTTCTACCTTTCCAGTCCTCTTATACTTACTCCTCAATATGAAATCCTTGATTTAGTGATATTGGCTGTCTGACTGTTCCACACACGACATTCTATGTCTTAGCTCCAGGGATATTCTCTGCTTGTCCCCTATGTCTGAAATGTTCTCTCTCCTTAGTATTACATACTGATTTCTCTGGTATTCTATAAGTTCCAGTTAAAATACTATTTTTATAGGAAGACTTTTCTAATCTATCTGTGAATTATTTTTTATTTAAACTCTATGTTGCTCACTTTGGTTGTCATTTCCCCCATTATAGTTTAAACTCCTTGAGGGCAAGGACTGTATTTTTTGCCACTTTTTGCATCCTTAACACTTAGCACAGTACCTGACAAGTATGAGGTGATTAATAAATATTTATTGATTCATGATTAGTGTAATCAAAATAATATCAATGATATCCCCCAATGGAAAAAAGAAACATTTGAAATATCTCATTATCAATAGAGGATCATTCTTTTAATTGCACTCTGTTCTGAGGATCATCCATGACAGTGATGGCAGCAAATATAATTGGTAGCAAGAGTCTTAAGATCTGACTGGCATTAAACATAATTTTAAAATAATAACAGTCAACATATATATAGGACCTACTATGTTTCACAGACTGTACTAAGTGCTTTACAATTATCTTATTTGGTGCTTAGAACAATTTTTGGGAGGGAGGTATTCTTATTTTCCATTTTACAGATAATGTAACTGAACCAAAAACAGGTTAAGTGACTTACTCAAGGTCACAGATCAGCACTATACCCACTGCATCACCTATAAGCCCCATTATTAAATGTTTCATGGAAACTTTTATGATTCTTAACATATGAGTGAAAGATTTTTTTTTTTTGGAGGAAAGTCTTTAAGGTGATATTTTACATTAGATTTAATTGGAAGCAATCTGAGCCAAAAAGCTCTCACTCTCTTTTATATGAAGGTGTGTCCCCTTTTTGATCAGCCTGATTGTTCATCCTTTGGCCTTCCACTGGCAGTCCCAAATGGTGGATTTTAAAAAATAATGATTTAACTTAATTTATCTCCAACTACATGTAAAAGCAATTTTTAACATTTTTCAAAGAACATTGAATTTCAGATTCTCACCATCTTACACTCCTCCCAACCTCTCTCCCCTGGTTGAGATGGCATGCAATCTCATGTAGATTTTACATGTGTGATCACTTTAAGCATTTTTCAATATTAATCCTTTGATTCAAGGAAACAAACAAACAAATAAATTAAGAAAGAAAGTGAAAAAAGTTTGCTTTGGTCTGAATTGGGACTGTACGTTCTTTTATCTCTGGAAACAGCATTTTTTTTTATTCAGGAGTCCTTTGGATAGTTTTGATCATTTTATTCCCCAAAATAGTTATTATTCACAGTTCTTCATAGGATAATATTCTTATTATTATGTACAATATCTTCTTGGTTCTGCTTATTTCACTCTGATTCAATTCATGTAACTCTTTTCAGGGTTTGGTTTTTTTTTTAGCTCTTTCTACTTCTCATTTCTTGTAGCACAATAATATTTCATTTCAATCATTTACTATAACTTCTTAGTCATCCCCAATTGATAGGTATCCCCTCACTTTCCAGATTTTTGCATCCACAAAAAGAGCTGCTTTAAATATTTTTTAACATATAGTTCCTTCTTTTTTGTTTTTTATTTCTTTAGGATACAAACCTAGTAATGGTGTTGCTGGATCAAAAGGTGTGTACTGTGGTGTGTATGCCCTTTGGACATAGGTCCAAGTTGCTCTCCAGAATGATTGAAGTATTTCATAATTCTCAATTTTCCCACATCCCCTGCAAGCTTTATCATTTACGTTTTCTGTAATAATATTCCATCTGATAAGTGTGGACTGGAACCTTAGAGTTGTTTTAATTTGCATTTTTTCTAGTAGAGATTTCCAGCATTTTTTTTTGCATGAATATAGAGAGCTTTAATTACTTTGTCAGAGAACTACCTCTTCATATCCTTTGACCATTTACCAATTGGGGAATGACATGTATATTGTACATTTGACTCATTTATGCATTTGAAAAATGAGGCTTTTATTAGAGAAACTTGTAAAAATATTTTTCTCACCATTATGATTACTATATATTACTCTCCACCCTATTTCCTCCTATTTAGTTTCTGACCACCACCTCCCACAATTTGTCCTTTTTGGTAGCAGCATCACCCTCTTCTCTTATTCCCTTCCCAGCTAACTATCGTAGAGGATAAGACCTATACCTAATTGATTGTATATGGTCTTCTCATCTTGAGCCAATACTGATGAGAGACAGGTTCACATAATTCCTTCTCCTTCTACTTCATCTTCTTCTCCAATGTAAAAGCTCTTTCACGCCTTTTGTGTGAGATAATTAACCATATTCTACTTTTCCTTTCCCCTTCTTCCAATGATTTCTTCTTTCTCATACATTAATTTGATTTTTTTAATATCATTCCATCATACTCAACTCATACTCTTGCCCTTTCTCTATGTATAATCCTTTTAATTGCCCTAATAATGATAAAATTCTTTGGAGTCACAAGAATCACCTCCCCATGTAGGAATATACACAGTCTAACCTTAAATAATTTCTAATACTCCTTTGATTTCTATGACCAATCCAAATTTAATATACCAGAATCTATTTTTTTTCCTTATAAATCAGGAAAGTTCATAATGGAATAGAAAAAAAATCATTTTATATTATCCTTTGTTTTTCTCTTATTACATAGCTTAAAATGAGTAACTGTCTTTTTTTTTTTTGCCAACAGAATTTAATCATGTTGTTTTCAAATCAAGGTGCTCTGTGAATGGGAAGATCATCATTTATGAATGACTACTTAGCAGCTTCTAATATATTGTTCAGTATCATTTTATCAAGGCTCTTTAGCCAAGCCAATTTGCTCTATTACCGATAACTCTAGCCTTTCTTCAAAGTCAATTTTCAAATAGATGCTTTTTATGAATTAATATAATTTACCCTTCCTGTTGACACCAGACAGATATAAAGAAATTATTCAAGTTCCTTAATTCAGATCAACTTCAGATGAAAGAATAATAAAATTTCAAAATTAGCAGACAAAATTAAACACTTGGCTTTTTTACTTCCCTTTCTAATGAATAATTGTCACCACCAACTTTGATATAGAATGAGTGTAATAATCAATAATATAGGATTAATTAGTCCTTCTATACCTATATTTGTGAACATGTGACTACTCCAAATAGAATATCATAGTAGCTGAATTATCAAAATTACTTTGAATGAGAAGAGTAAAATTAACTCATTTGAGATAATAGGTTGTCATTCAATGCATTGAACATTTATTGAATTCTGTAGTTTTTACTTTATAAATAAAAGAAAGAAAACCAATCAATAATCTTATTGCTACAAAAAAAAATGCTTCTTAGAAGGTACTATAATTACCTAACCTAATTAATAGGTAATTCTAAGCATGAAAATATTGTGTACAATAGCTAATAAAGATAATACCTGGAGAATTTTTTAAAAATAATTTTAGGATTATATCTCCATAGAAGAAAACGAGTTAGACAAAGTAGCCTATGGCACACTCCAAAGGATATTTAATCCACTGGAAGACTTCCACTGTAATTCACCTCTATTTTAAAGGAGATTATTATCTCCTTTGAATAGCACTTTTGAAGACTTGGCTGATGATTTACAATTCCTAATTCCCCTTAAATACCTTTGTTCCATTTATATTCATGTTTTGAATAACAACTTTGGCCTTACCAAGAGACAGTTGCCTAGATATGTAACAAGAGAGGGACTAATTTAGATAGGATTTGCCCAAGAGAACCAAGGGATTTCAGACAATTCTGGGATGAGAAAGAAGGACAGTCTATTTATTAATGAATACTTATTAGGACAGTATCCTCAAGAGCAAAAGGAAGATATAGAACCTGATACTAAAAGCAACAATGTACTTTCAGGAATCCCTTAGATGCTATGTTTTTGTTGTTTTTTTTTTTTAAATCTTACCTTTCATCTTGGAACCAATCCTGTGTATTGGTTCCATGGCAAAAGAGTAGTAAGGGCTAGGCAATGGGGGATAAGTGACTTGCCCAAGGTCTCACAGTGGGGAAGTTTCTGAGACCAGATTTGAACATAGGACCTCCTGCCTCTAGGCCTCACTCTCAATCCACTAAGCTACCCAGCTGGCCCCAGATGCTATGTTTTGTATGTATGACCTCATCATGCTTTAAGATTCACAGTAGAGATTCAGAGGACCTGAACCTCAAGGTATCCATAACTCTTTGATGGCCATTTAACACTATTCTACACCACTCTAATGCCAAGTAAAATTTCAAAGAAATACAAGTAAAATTTAGATATCTACCTCAAGTTTGGATTTCTCCTTAGATAATGGTGGTATGAGTGCTCTTGTCACCGAATATAGTTATGACAGTTATTCTCAGATTTTTGTGTCATGATCCCATTTAGCAATCTAGTGAAGTCAATGTATCCCTTGTAAGAATAATGCTATAAATGGAAAAAAATAAAATGCATAGTACTACAACAGAAACCAATTATATTGAAATATAAACACATATACAAAAATTAAAAGTTCACAAACCTCAGAATCAGAAGGTAAAGTGAGAGAATTACTTTTTACACACCTATTTTTAAAATCATTTATCTTTCACCTAAAATTGAAAATGTGGGTTAAAAGGTCTCCAATTTTTGTGCTCTGCAGTATCAGGTTTGAGATAGCTATCAAAATATAAAGTAATCAAATAGTCCATTATACTCTCCTGAGAAGCAAATGATACTTCAAGGAACTTTTTATTTGTTTGTTTGTTTTTTTAATAGTGTTTATTACTTCCAAGGCAGAAGAGTGGTAAGGGCTAAACAATGGGAATTAAGGCTCTTGTCCAGGGTCACACAGTGGGGAAGTGTCTGAGGCCAGATTTGAACATAGGACCTCCCGTCTCTAGCCCTGACTTTCAATCTACTGAGCTACCCAGCTGCCCCCAAGAAACATTTATGCAAAGCTTCTTCATTATCTCATGGCAATAGCATGGTTGGCAGGGTTAAGATTTCTTATATCATCTCTCCCTCTTCCCAACCCATGGCATAGTTTTAGACTTTTAGTTACTGGTTGGTTCTCTATTGAGGATACTCTTCTTTCTTTACTGGGCATGTTTTAAAGTAAAATCTCTTCTTTCTTCATGATCAGTGCCTTATTATTTTTCTTTCTTTTTTTAACAAAACTTTTATCTTCTCTCTTGGAATCAATCTGAAGTATTGGTTCCAAGGCAGAAGAGTGGTAAGAGCTAGGCTTAGCATTAAATGGCTTGCCTTAATTTAAACAGATAGGAGGTGTCTAAGGCCAGACTTGAACCTAGAATCTTCTATCTTTAGAGGTGACTCTCAATCTACTCAGCCACCTTGCTTCCCCTTGATGTCTTATTCTTGAATTTAGGGGCTCTCTTTGGAACTCTAGAACTTGAGAACTCTTGAAATAAGTCACAGTATGACTATGTGTGGGCAGTGTGAATATCCTCCAAATAGATACCCTTATGTTGGGCATGTAGATGACTATTCACTTTCTGGGTTGGCTTACTTATTCTAGTTTGCTCTCATACTTGCAGGTCAAGGATCCCCGAGGAAAAACCACACAATCACCCTCAAATTCTTTCAGGTTCTTACCAGTAACTCAATTGAGGGGTGACATTCTTCCTCTACTCTACACTCCAGTTCTTAGGCCCCTAGTAATACATTTCTTTTTATATACTCACAATAACAACACTTTTATATATTTAACATAGCCATTTACTTAGCAATACGAGTAAAATAATAGCACAGATACTTAAATGAAAGTAAATGCATAAATAATATCACAATCAACATGTGCTCTTTCACTAATATACTTATTATGTGTGAAGAATAGGGTTGGAGGGATGGAGAAATCACTTAACAGAGACTTAGCAGGGAAGCATATGAAGATGGAATTACCCATGTACTTCAGATAACATAATTCTGGACAGCAGACTTTAATATCCTTGTTCTATTCAAGAACATATGAACCATATAATACTCTTTCCATTAACAACTTTTTTATTGTTGTTTACCACTCTCTAGCTAGACAAATCTGATTCTCCTTTAGAATCAAAAATAGCATTTGCAAGTTCTTTAAACTTATAATTACCCTTAAGAGAATCTTAGAAAATGTTACCTCTTATTTGAAATGTCAGTCCACTTCAAGGCTGAAAACCCTAAAGCCTATAGTGCTAGCTATATTGGAACTATAAAGATTATTCCAGCCGGCTTTTTCCTTACCAGAAAACTACTTTGCCCAGTCAGAACCAACCCCTCAGGAGAGAGCTCAAAGTAAATCTTTGATTAGGCAAATCAGTGTTGCCAACTCTTCCTCACAGCAAAGAAAATGTATTACCTGTCTTTCCCATATTCTGGATCTTCTCCAAAAGAGGGAACAAAGAAGGACAAGATGAACTTCTGAAAATCTTCACCTCTGAAGCTAGTGGTATTAACAAGCAATAGCTGAAACTTCAGGCGTCATTCAGCAAATCATGAACTAGCAGCCAAAGCCAACTGGTTAGCTAGTTACTCTTGTCATTGATGTTATCTCCAAAAACCTCCTGTAAAAGCACCTTTGTTTTTTTTTCTGTTCTAACTGTGCTTTAAACTTCAACTACAGATTCTTTGATCCTGTCTCCTATGCTTCCTACATTTTCTAATAGCTTAAATTAAACATTCCCAGTTCTCAGTGAGTCACTTTTCATCTAAAAGGTAACAACTTCCCCATTATGTTTTATGATACCTTTATGTTCCTTTTAATTCATAAATCGCTCCAACTGTTTATGCTTTTTAATGTTATAGCTTTACTTTCACTCATAAAATTATTATAAGCAAATGAGCTAAAATATTATTACCCTGTAGTTTTTAAGTCTTCTACATATCCAAAATTCCATTTTGTGAACTTAAATTTCTTTTGTGTACTTAAATCTCTTCTCATATTTTCCAGTTTTAAATAAACTTTCCTTCTCTGCCCCTTTAAACTTTAAATCTTCACAGAGACACAAGGAATCTTACTTCATATATTACAAAATGATCTGAATTGATATTTTTACTGCAGTACATTTTTTGTCTCAGACTGTTCAAATCCCATTATGGATCTGAATTTCCTCATACACACCCATTTTAACAATTTAATTAAAATAGCCATTTTCCTACTAAAACCCAACAAATTGTTCATCTATAACATTCTTTCCTTCACCCAAAAATACCTTTTCTGCCCTTTACAGAACTAAGCAATTAAAAGCGACTGTATAGTATACCACTATTACCAACAAATTTAGACCTAAGGCTGGGACTTATTTTCAGCAATAGAACCTGTGTTTTTGTAAAATAGAAATGAGAGTGACATTCTCAGCAGTTTTTAAGATGAAGACAGGCAATCAAAGGAGGATATCCCATCTACTTGATAGGGATACAAAAGACTCTACATTAGACGAATTATTCATATTCAAAAGTTGGGTTATAGAAATAAAAAAAAAAGCCAATGGCATCCAAGAAGCTTAGTTTCAGCAACTCCTTCCTAGGCTCACCTTGACAACTATAGGCTACACTCACCAATCTACAACTTGACATGTTCTGTTCCAAGAATGGAAATCTCTTTCATTCCCATTACACCCTTACTTCTTGCACTCTCATTTGGTCTGGAAATCCAAGGAACAGAAAGCATGAAGTTAAAAGTTAGTTCTGAAATTGCTTCTATCTAAACAATGAGAAAAGGATGGTCAACTAAAATAATTCTTTTCTCCTAATTCTTAGTCATCCAGCATTTGAGATCTTTTTATTCTCTCAGTAAAAGGATTGAGGCATCTCTATACCTTCATGGGAAGTGCTTCAAACAAAAGCATTCACATGCAGTTGATTTGAGGACTCATTGAAATTGCTCAGGAGCTCCTACAATCAACTGCCTGTTATAGGAAAACCTATTTTGCCTTTGTCTTACTACTTAGCTAATTATTCAATTAAAGTGACTTTGCATGTATTAGACTGGCATTTGTTCAGGAAGTATGAGATAATGAAGTATGAGTTATGCAAAAATTGGGTTGAAATCTTGCCTTAACATGTTCAGGTTAGTCTCTGTGAACTTCAGTTTAATGATTGTAAAATTTATCACTGTATGCCTATTTCATTGGCCTAAATTGTGGAAAATTCCAGAAAAAAGTCAAGGTTTTAGTGAAACAGTGATTATGGGAAGTTTGGGGAGTTAAAAATTAAGTGTTCCTCTTGATTTATTCAGCATGTCAGTTTGCATAGATTGAATAAACTCAATGATGAATAAAACTTAAGAGGCATTAAATTCAGAAATGTTATGTTGATTTGCTTGTTCTTAGTAGTTGAATTTTGGATATCACAGTAGCATCTCTGCTCACAGGAAATACTATCATTTGGCACTTGAGAAAACTAGAGGAAATCATTAAACTTTATTGCTACTTGTAACTAAATTAGAATTTGATGTTAAGTCTTGGGATAAGTAGTTTAATTTAAGTTATAAGAATTTGACAGTAATCCCACAAATCTTCTAAAGTTGAAAAATGGCAAGAATCACATTAGGCAAAATAGTTTTAAGATTCCATGCTTTGGGATCTTTTATATTATACAATCCGTTTGCAGATGAGGATTTTCTTTATGTTTTATAATGTCAAAATTATAATAGAAGATAATAATTCCCCATGGCAAAGAATGCCATTGTCCAATAAACTTTAATTATTTCTCATCTGGCAATGGTCCTAACTAAATATTCAAATGTACTCAGTCCTTGATTTGTCACCCTAAAAGGAACTCAGGAACAAATTATAACATTATTATAGTCGCTCTATATCGTACTATAGAACTTATCAGCCTGTGCTTCCACAGTATTAACATAGAGAAGGATACAAGATAGGACAGGTACAGTGAGTATAAAATGAGGACACTATGATTGATTAGTCTAGGAAGTATCATTGTCATTACAGCATGTTCAGGTAATGAGAGGGATTCCCTTTTCTATACATCTTCTCTTTTTGGGCAGCTATTTACCTTTCAGCTCAAGTTCACTTAGCTCCAATCTAGAATTTTTCCTCAAGGGAAAGAAGCTGAAACCAACATCCTGTATTTTATAAAAAGTTGGTTGCCATGGAAATAATATAATGTTACAAAATAAGCATCATAAATTAACTGCAGGATCAAGTAGGAACAGATGGGTTGTATGAGAGAAAGAGAACACTTATTTAAATAAACAATAACCCTGATGATCATAAAAAATGTCAAAGTAAATTATTGTAGAAATGCTTTTATAGAATATAGGAACTTAAATTTTCAGGAAATTATTTGGAGAATTTAAATCTTCTATGTCAAATAGCTCTTTGAAAAATAATTAGTGAATTATTGGGACTGTCACAATTTAAAATTTTAGATTTAAACTAATTTTCTCCCTCTCTCTGTTGTATCCAAGGACTCATTTTGCATCTCTCTATTGGATCTGGGGTTAATTATCAGAATGGTTAAGTTGTAGGCAACATTTTTCTTATTTCAAAAGTGATAGATAGGCCTTATTTTGTAAATTTTTTACAAAGATCATAATTTATACTGATTATCACTGTTTTGGACTTGTCAACAATAGAATTACATGTTACTCAAATACCTTAAAAATACCATATTGTATACCTTTGGGCCTTCACTAACTAAACCCACAGAACAACCAAGAGTCAAATTTGGAATCACAGAATTACAAGCAATTTATTGTAAAGAAATAGAATGGGTCAGATTAATTTGGCAGAGAAAAAGAAGGGAGAAAAGGCAATATACAATTTGTATATAATATACAATATGAATACAAATTGTATACAATATACAATGTACAAAATATATAATATAAAATATAAAAAATCTTGTTTGGCATTCAAAATCCTTCATAGACTAACAGCCTCATACCTTTTCCAATTTTTTTCAGTTTGTTTTTTTTTCCAGATTACATGTTGATACAATTTTTAATATTTGCTTTCTGATATTTTGTAATCTATGTTCCATCCTTCCCTTCCAACTCCTTCCCCCTCCCCCTAAAGGCAGGTAACATGATAGGTTATACATATATATTATCATCTAATATATATTTCTATGTTCATCATGTTATGAAACAAGATATATTTCTTTCATTAGAGAAAATCATGAAGGAAATAAAGTAAATAGTATATTTCAATCTGTATTTAGATTCTGTCTGTTCATTCTATGTCCTGGATACTTGTATTACTGATAATAGATTAATCACAGTTGATCATCATGCATTATTGTTGTTACTGTCTATAAAACTATTCTCCTGGTTCTGCTTTCTTTACTTAGTATTACTTCATATAAGTCTAGGTTTTTTTGTGACCATATTGTTTGTCATTTCTTATGGCAGAATACTATTCTATTATAAGCATGTACCACAACTTGTTTAGCTATCCCCCAACTGATGCTGCAGAGACACTGGTAACTTCTGTTACCTCTCTCAGTGGGCTTGTTTTCCTGGGGTTTGAGTGGCATGCAATCTTTTCCAGTGGTGTAGTCTTTACCCATCTTGTAGGCATGCTGTTTGGTAACTGTGCATGAAATTATGCAACTTTTCTGTACTTCTAGCTTTTGTGTTTATCTGTCCTGAGCTGAAGATCCATCTATTCTTCATAGGAGCAATGAGTTTGTGTTTTTTTTTTAACCTTAAGACAAAGATATTTATCTCTCCAGTTTAATTCTGGGCTCAACTTGTCCTTATATTATCTGTATCAGGTCTTATTACTTACATACACACACACACACACACACACACACACACACACACACACACATGAACAGGCTCTCTAGGTTGCCCATCCAACTGGAATACATTGATGTTATAGAACCACTTTTGTTTTCTTCTGGTGATTGTTGCAAATAAAATAGTGGAAGCCATAAACTGTGGCAGTTATAAGAGTGGTTGGCTTAAATTGTGACTGCAGAAATATGTTTTCAGGACAATGTCTTGTTTTAAATCAAAAATATAAAGTGGTCGCCAGGGAAAAATTCCCAAATATGAAATATACCCAAGTCAGCTGGGTTTTATAGAGATTTTAATTAATACAAATTAAGGAATTAATGAAAGAGAGAGAGTAAGAGGAAACAATGAGAAAGGGGCTAGGCCAGCCTAGGCCCAAGCCCTAAGAGAGAGATCAGTCAGTCTTTTATCAACTCACCACAAGATTTGTCCAAGCAAGATTCTAGTGTTCAGAGAGATACCAGTTCAGCTTTGGCCAGCTCAATCTCCAGAGAATGTTCTCTGAGAGAGCCTCTTGCTCTTAGCTTCTCATCTCCTTTTAAAGAGAATTTTCTCTTATGTCTCCTCCCCTAAATTCTTACATCTACCAATCACAGTAGACGTTTTCCAAAGGACAGACCATTATGAATTCACACCTGAGTAGACTAAACTTTTGAGTAATTCACACCCGAGTAGACTAAAATCTCTGAGTCCTTTCTCACCTCTTTGTCCCTTGTAAGTTTACAAATTGCCTGACCTTTATAGGTACTTAGCACCCTTTTGTATTAGATCTAAAAATAGGCCCAGCTTAAGGGTTTTTTGCCTTATTATAAGTATGGGTTAAGTACTTTTCATTGTTCAGCAAGGAGTTTACAACTTTATCTTCCCCTAAGGCATGCTTAAGCATGGGTAAAGTTTCCACATTCCTGATCAAGTGCCTTCATTGTTTAAATGGGTAATGATCTTAACCAAATCTTATGAAGTAGGGTCTGAGAATTTTTGAGATTCACATGATAGTGCCATTCTGCTCCCACTGGACTTATTACCCATTTATCTGGAGTGGCATGCAGTCTGTTGAATACAAAATCCATGCTGAATTCATAGGCATATTGTATGTCCTATGCTCAGCATTGTCTCCTGATGGTCTCTTGTGATAGCTGCTGGTCATTGTTGCTAATGAAAGGCACATTAATTGGAACCAGCTACCACCACCAGCCCCCAAGGAAGGGAGTAATGAATTTTCTCTTTTTCCCCAGCATGTTAGTTAGAAGCCAGAAATCACAATCAATGTGGAAATCTAGAAGGTCCCAGTTTATTTAGTTTGGAGGTAGAAAGCCCAGGTTTTGACCTTGTCACAGGAGAGTTTTCCCCCTGAGGGAAGGTCCCACTTCTCCAGACAATAGACATCCACTTCAGGTGGGAGGTAGACCCTATCTGAAGTCAAGTAGCTCTTTTGTCTCCAGAAGCCTTTCCCAGTATGCCACACCCTCCTTCCAAGGATGAAACTCTGGACCTTCAGCTTGTGAGACTGAGGCAGTACCTACTTCGCCAAAGCTGCAGTGGATGTCTATTGTCTGGCGAAGTGTCTGGTGAAGTGGGACCTTCCCTTGGGGAAACTCTCCTGTGACAAGGTCAAAATCTGGGGTTTCTGCCTCCCAACTACATAAACTGGGGGCTTCTAGATTTCCACATTGACAACACTAAAACCACCTAAAGACATGAACAGGAATCAGAGGGCTTTCTTTTCTGAATCTAAGTCTTTGACCTCTGGTCCCTAACACTGCTGGAGAAATATTCTGTCCTCCCCATTCCACCCTAACCATTATACCCACTATGTGCTTTGTAAAGGGACAACCTGCCTTGCCATTGCACCCCAGTATCTTTGGGACCTTGCCATCAACTATACTATTTTTTCTGCCATGACTTCAATAATTCTTGATCTTTCCATTAGTCATGAGCTGAAAATGGACATGAAATCTTATTTATGTATTGTGACTCCCACATAGAATTTTAGCTCCTTTAGAGGAGTAGCTGTCATGATTTTCTGTTTATATCTCTAGAATTTAGGACACTATTTCACACAAATTAAGAGACTGATAAATGTCTCCCTTCCATTCCATATACTGGGCAACAAATACTCTGTCCATATAGCCTTTTCTATGTGAATCCTTGAATGATTACTGATCTTGCTCTATCATCTTTTTCTTTCTTTGATGTATCTTACTCTAAGGAATATCAATTCATGAGGAAAACAAGTTTTGACAAAAGCAGCATTGTACTGTAGGAATTACCTTAGGACCTCTGCATTACATTGTGTTGGTTAGTTCTACCCTCTCCACATGGTTACTTACCTTTCCAGAGGTTCTATATGCTATCCCATCTCTGAATCTATATCTTATTAACTACTATGAATATTAGTCATTTCTAAGAACTTACTCATATCTCTTCTATGATGATGGCCACAAATAGGCACCTCAATGCATTAATTCTGTGATTATGAGATTGTCATCTTTCATTACAAGTATACATCTCCTTGGGTTAAGACTCCTCTTTCAGTCCCCCAGACTTGATCCCTTCCTTTTGTCACTTCTCCAATTTTCTTACAGTTCCTCACCCTTTTTGGTGAGGACTAAAAGAGTCACCAGTCCTTTTTTACCTACCCTTTTACTTGATAGCACTATTATCTATTACATATTGTCTATCTCTGTTTATGTACTTAGTCTCTCACCTACTCTCCCTGATAAAATATGATTCACTTGAATAAATAACATTTAGTCTATGGTATTTCAGATATGCTCTTCCACCTTCACTTTAATTTCTCAATGTTCACTAACATATTTAGCCCTTATTTCTTTTTGATTTCCTTCCCTCAGGTCATTTTTTTACTTCATTTCATTACTTGTTTTCCAATTGATAATTGTACTAATTTTTATTTCCTGTGTTTTTGTTGTTTGGGGGATATTTGCAAGTCAGATATTCCATTTGTCTTTTTTTTTCCCTTCATGAACACCTTCAATGCTTCTCTTTTGTCTCCTTTCGATCCTAGTTTGGCTACACACTTACATATATGAGATAATTTACTTTCACGTTAGCATACCACTTCTGCTTTTTGATAGCTTAAATGAAAATCTAATTCACAGCTTATAGAGGCACAGATGGTTTATGTCACAACAGTTGAAATAAGCGAGGGTACTTCTGTTAATATCTCTAGGATTTGACTTATGAGGGCCCCCAAAAGATTGGTTCATTCATGTACCATGGCTCTGATTTTTCCCCTCTTCTTAATCTGAAAATTTCCTAGTTTACTGACCTTCAAGGATCAGTACATAATGTGTCCTTTGATTAACACAAAAGGGCAGACTATTCACTCAGTGAGATAATTATAGATTTGAATCTGCTGTGTGTTTTGCTAATTAAATGATGCATATTTTTAGCTAGTGTACTTTGTTTTGTACTAGGGAATATTATATGTAATCAACCAAAAATCTTAAAGAATTTTCTTGTCCTTTTAAAATCATTCCCTTCAGCCTCTATTTTCATTTAATGGTGGACACAGTCCCAAGTAATGACAAATTAAACATTTTTAGACTAGCTGCTCTATCCTCTGTCCCATCCTTTTCTTTCTCTGTTCTCCCTCCTTTGGCAATTACATACTTTCCCATGACTTCAGCATGTAGATAACTCCCAAATACTGCTCTGACCTTTCTCATGAGATGCAGATATATTTCCAACTATTTACTGAACATATTCCACTAGATAACCTGACTATACCTTAAATGTAGACATGTATAAAATTAATCTTACCTGCCTGCCAAAACCTGTTCTTCCAATGAATTTCCCTATTTCTATTGATCATTCTCTTATTTACTCAGCCCTAAAAATTTGCTTCTTTCTTATGCCATGTAACTACACAATATTGATAACAATATAAATATTATCTCTTTTATGTATCCTCTATTTTCCATTTCTGTTTCTGTAACCCTAAATCAATCAATCAATCAATCAGCTCAAGACCACATTACATCTAGTAAGAACAATGAATGACAAAGTATTATCTAAGGTGGATTCTCTACCTTTAATATCTATACCCAACAATCCCTTCACAAAGCTATTAAAGTAAGCTTCCTGATGTATGTGTGATAACATTCTACCAGTTAAGAATCTTAGATAATATTGCATTTCTTTTAAAACAAAATACATGCCCTTTAGCCCGTTCTCCAGTCTAGTTCTGATTTTTTCATACTATTACACTTAATACACCATATTTTAGCTAATCTTTCATCATTCTCCCTTCCCTAATCTCATTATGTCCTCTTTTGTCAGCACAACTTTTTACATGACCTGGCTTGGAATTCTTTCACATCTCAATTTTTTTTTAAATTCCTGCTTTTAAAGTCTGATTCAGGTGCAACTTCCCAAAGTTATTTTTTTCCTCTTCACTAAAAATGGTCACTCCTTAAAATCTCTCATGTATTTCTTAGATCTTTCCTATTCACTAATTTTTAACTTATATTATGGCATTATACCTTACTTTATATGCTGAAAGTTATATAATTGTGAAATCATTGAGGGATTGATGCTCAAGATATCTTGAATTGGAAAGATACCAACTTCTTTTCAAAAATAAAATACTGTCTCTGGGGGAAAAAAGATATTTGAAAAATATTAGGAACTCCTAACCCATAAGCCTATTTTCTTATTTCTACAAAATTGGAATAAAAATGATTTACATGTATTTTAAGGATATTCTTAATGAAGGTATCAAAAAGGAGCAAACAGGCATTCCTAAATAACAATCTGTAGTAGGGCAAAACTGGTTGAACTTTGTAGAGGATATATGATCCCATATACTTATCTTATTAATAAGGCATTGATTTTATGTATTAAAATTCCATCTTTTTGACTCTTCCTCAAGTTACCCACCTTGTATATGCTAAAATCATTCAAAAATTCCTTGAAAAGTATACTTTCATTCAAGATTAAGTTTTATCATGAGTAGCAAGTGACAAATAAAACAGGGAGGCCAAAGGTCTTTGCCACTGCCTTAGAAGATATCTATCATAGAGTTCAAACTCCAATTAGCAAGGGAACTGGTCAAAATGTACCACTTTGCAGGAGTGATATATTAAACTCTAGTAATGCCTCCTAATGGGATCTATAATCCCTCAAAAATAATTTGGCTTCACTCTATACATACTAAAAAGGAGGATAAAGAATGTTTTAATCTAATCTATGATATGCTCTTGGACAAAAATTACAAATTCATTTCAGACTTAGACCAGAATTGAAAAAGAAAGTTGACTAAATTGCATTTGATAAATTTTTCCTGGTATTTTCATTGACCTCAAGATTCTCCCTGAAATAAAATTTTAATATCAATATTCTTCTAGTAATGTTGGTTGGCTATAAATTATAGAATACCATAGTGTCTGAATAATTCAGATCATGGGTCCTCTCAAGAGCAATGAAGATTTGTATGGTTGGTTTGAGTAGAGGACTACAGATTCCAAATGAAATCTTCTGTTGGAAAAGAGGGATATATTACCAGGGTGATAATTGATTGGAAAAGTGGGAAAATCATAATTCAGTGAATAGTTCATATACTCCATTGTATCCATGTGATATCAAGATATATAGAGGAAAGTCCTCAGCACAGTCAGTGAATGTTTTATGAAGGATTTGTAGAAGGAAAAAGACAAGCATTTTTCAGAATGAAAAGTTGTGAGTGAATTGATATCTGTACCATTGAAAAGTTCCAAGATGCACCAAAGAAATATCATTAATTATAATTTGTATACACTCCCTCCTTTTCTTCTTCCTCTTCCCCATCCAGCTTTCTGAGGGCAGCAACTGTGTTGTTTTTCATGGATCCTCTGGAAATAGATTTGAGATTTGCAAAATATAGTTTCTTAAACATGTTTGTTTCACAAATGAAACTATCCTAATCATAATACCAATAGAATAAGTATTAGAATTATTCAGCTTCTCATGAGTAAACTCTTAAACCAGAAAAAAAAATAGCTAAGACATCTAAATAGTTAGTGCATAGAGCACTTGAATTAGAATTAGGAAGGTCTCAGTTCAGTTCATGCTTCAGACACTTATTAGCTGTTTAACCTTGGACAATTCAATTTATTTTCCAACTTCAATTTCCTCACTTGTGAAATGTGAATAATAAAGCATCCACATCACATGGTTGTTGTAAGGAACAATGGAAATACATATACAAAAGGTTTGGCAAAACTTAAAACATTATATAAATGTTATCTCTTGTTGTTGCTAGAAAATAGATTTAAAGTTAGGATAGCTAGGTGGTATAGTGGGGAAGAGCAAATCCTGCCTCAAACATTTACCAGTTGTGTGACCTGGTCAAATCACTCCTGTTTGCCTCAGTTTCTCATCTGTAAAATGAGCTGGAGGAGGAAATGGCAAGAACACTCCAAATGGTATCACAGAAGCAGACATAATTGAACTGAACAGAAGGATTTAAAGTTGAAAGGGACCTTAGAGGTCACAAAGTCTAGCACCATCCTTTTATAGAGAAGAAAGAGAAGAAAATAAAGCCCAAATTGATTCAGTGACTTTTTCAAGATCACAGAGTTTGTGGGTGTCAGAGACAGAATTTGAATCCAAGCCTTGATGTATCCATAGCCAGCACTCCACAGGTTCTCTTTTTCTCTAGACCACTCAATGTCTTATTATTTTTATCACTCTATCTCTTTCTATCTTTCTACCTATCTAAGGCCAAATCCAAGTACTAGTTATTCTTTCCAGGTTTACCTAGACAATAATGACTGTTACTTTCCAGGATCTCATGTAGAGCTTGGTCTACACCTTTTTGAAATGTTTATCCTATATTATTTTTATAATATGTTGTGTAATACCAGTCTTCTAGATCCTAACTTCCTTCAGGGCAGGCATTATATCTTATCTAAAATTGTCACTTCCCATCACCCAGCCTACATTTTAGACACAGTTGGCACTTAATACATGTTTATCCAATCAAATTGCCCATATATATCTTTGTTGATTATATGGCCATGATGAGGAGAAAAGAATGATATATTTTATTTTACCAATTCCCAATATGATGATTCAATTGAGATGATTCCCCGGATCTATGACCTTCATATGTACACACACATATGTAGAACTAATAAATTTATCTCTACTCAGCATCTTTTAAAGTTCATTTGAATGTGTATCTTACTTGACTATAATTAGGGAAGAAATGGTAGAATAGTGGTTAGTGATTTTGAAGGCCACATGCTACAGTAAAAAGATGGTGCTTTGCTAGGAGTTATGTAAGATGTTTATTAGAAGAGCTCTAGTTTTAGAATCAGAGCAACTTGTGTTTGAGCCTTGTCTAAAATTATTTTTTCTTTACCCTTTCCTTCTGCCTTAGAATCTATCCTAAATAGCCAATCCAAGGCAGAACAGTGTTAAAAGATTAGATAATTGGGATTAAGTGACTTGCGCAGGGTTACACAGCTTAGAGGTGTCTGAAGCAAAATTTGAGCCTAGGTCCTTCCAAATCCAGAACGTGTGCCCTCTCCACTTTGCTACCTAGATATCCCTGTCTATTCTTCTTGAGTGGTATGAATAGGTAGATTCCTTTTCTTCCACCACATATCACTGTCCTCAAATGTAAAACTGAGATAAATGCCACTTAATAGCTCTCTGACTTTGTACAAGGTTTCTCCAAAAATGAATTTTCATTTCTGCAAAATGGGAATAAAGATATTTGTATTACCTACTGCACAGGTGAGTGTTTTCTTTGACTGTTGGAATTTATGTAGCAATGAGCTATTATATTCACCTTTCTCATATTCTGTGCATGGCTACATTGTCTTTTCACAGTTATCACAGAAACACTGTTCTATAATTTAAGAATTTTTTCAAAATGATTAGTTCTCTAGGTTGTACATTATATTTCATTTAACTACTTTATGGCAATTTACAGATTTTGCCATTACTTGTTGCAAATGGATAGAAATTTATATGGTATTACATATTTAGGTCAGAGCTCCTGAAATGGTGTTTGATTGTAAACTTTTTGCCACAGGATAAGGCGAATTTCTGTATTCTCTTAGGCACCCGTTATTCTGCTTGCTCAACAAAATGTATAGATCAACAATCTTTTTATTAAAATGTTCAGGCTCAGTAACTTCCCCAACTACTCCTTTGGTTGTTTCTGAAGTTGTTTCAGGAAATGTTTTCAAGTTTTATTAGCAGGTTACCTTGTTGGAAACCTTAGCTTACCCTTGCTCAGTTTTGTGAGTTTTTTTTTTTTTATAAGCTGAGCTGCTATGGTCCAAAGCTTTTAATTTAATTTTATCCACTAAAGGTCCTGTCAGTTCAAGTTCATAAACTATGTTTTATGATATAGTCTTCAGTTTTCTATATTTTGGTGACCTAAAGTGTGAAAATGATCTTACAACTTGAAACTTCTCAAAGTGGAACACACTCAGACTCTTATATTGGTTTTTGACTGGCACACTGACTACCTCATTTTCTTCATCTGTAAAATGGGATGCACTTAACTCTCAAGGTTTTGAGGACAAAATTAGATTACTTTGTGAAGTTCTTTGAAAACGTTAAACCACTAAAAATGCTTATTATTATTATCTGATTCCTTATATATTGTAATTCATTATAAAATATGTTAGAGTAGAAAAAAATTAAAGACTTAAAAGATAGGAAGATTTGGGTTAGAATTTAGGCTCAGATACCAGTTATATGCCCCTGGGAAAGTCACTAAACCTCTCTGAGATTTCCCAATGTAAAAAATGGGAAAAATAAGGCAAAGATTCTCTTTTTTGGTTGCCTGGTTATTTTTTTCTTTTTGTATTTCTATCTCCAGTAAAGAACATGTTAATGAATGTTTATTGATTGAGATAATGTGCTATGTAAACTATAATGCTCTAGATACCTGTTAGCTATTATAAGAAATATATATATATATATATATATAAACTAAAAATGTGAAGTATAATCTATAAATGCTTCTTAGTGAAAATGTAGTTAATTATTCATAAAATAACTACAAAGTAAGTTACACCAATAAAACCAGAAATCCTTGAAGGATTAGAATATCAAACATCTAAATATTTTGATTACCCAATAGTCTATACACAACATGCTTAGTCTTAAGTGTTCCAAGGAAAGATTATATGCTCCTTTTTAAATAATATTTCAACTTTCCAATGATAAAAGTAACTATTAGTGCACATAAATGGTATTATTCATTTTTTACATTTTGTTTTCCTTTTTATGAGTGATTTATGTAATTTCAAACAGTATAAAGACAAAATAATTATTTATATAAGATTTTAAAGCCTTCAGATGTACATATCATTTCATTTTATCTCCTTTTTTCCTAGTTATTCACATATTTATTTTCATTGAGATGATTCATCTGAGGGAAACAACTTGTGATGCCCAAATGAAAGAAATATATATTAAGTATGCAAGGTTTATTTAATTCTTATTTGAATTTTTCATTTCCCTTCTATCATTTAAAGCTTTACATCCTGGGCCTACAGGTCAATGCTTATTTACTGATGAAATAAAGTAATTATTATAATATGACTTTTGAAATATTTAATCAAACATTTGTTCAGCATAAGATTAGATTTTACTTTATTTTATTATTATTATTATTTTTAAAATCCTTACTTTCCATCTTGAAATCAATACTGTGTACTGGTTCCAAGGCAGAAGAGTGGTAAGGGCTATGCAATGGGGGTTAAGTGACTTGCCCAGGGTCACACAACTAGGAAGTATATGAGGTCAGATTTGAACCCAGGATCTCCCATCTCTAGACCTGGCTCTCAATCCACTGAGCCACCCAGCTTCCCTAGATTAGATTTTAATAGTTATCGTCACATCCCAAGTCTACATGTTGAAGATCATCTCATAAACAAAGGAAAGAAACCTTTTCATACATTCTTTGGAGCTGAAAGGGGAGAATTGATTTGACTATAGCTACTGATTACCATGAAAAAGAAATTTGTTTATTTTTGTTGTCAAGATATATTCTCCAAAATATGCAATTAAATTCAGAAAGTCCTTATTGATCATCTGCTATTAACTCAACACTTGTTTCAGGTATTATATACAAGGGAGAATCAGAGAAGTATAAGTTAAAGGACTTTCCCTCAAGAAATGTATGATCTAACCTGCCTAGAAAGGTAGGGAGTTTAGCAAAGCAAAAGACCTGAATGAACTGGAATAATAAAAGAAGGCTTTCTAAAGGAGTCAATATAGAACCACAAAGTCTTAGAAGTGAAAAAGATCTTCGAGGCTATCTGTTCTAGCACTTTAGGGAAGCTTGAATTTCATCTAATATTCCCTAGGAGTTGTTATGTAACAAATCATAAAATTGTTTTGAAATGATGCAGCCAATTCCAGTTGTTATACAATACCATGTATTAAAATTTTCATAGAATTTCAAACCATATGAGGAACTTCAGAATTCATCTAATCAAAATCCATGACAGCTAGAAGATTAAGTAGATGGAGGTCTGGGTTTGTAATAAACTAGAGCTGAGTTCAAATCTAGCCTCAGACATTTCCTAGCAGTGTCAGTCTGAACAAATCACTTAGGCCCAATTTTACTCAGTTTCCTCAACTGTAAAATGAAGAACATACTAGCATCTACCTCCCAGGATTGTTGTGATAATTCCATGAGATTATATTGGTAAAGTACTTAGTATGATGTCTGTTACATGGTAGATACTTAACAAATGACTTTCCTATCACCTAGTTGCCTCCATATGACCAGAAAAAGCTCTTATACCATATTTCTCAAAAGTGGCCTTCTAAACTCTTTTGTTTAAAACCTTTGCCTTCTGTCTTAAACTCAATGCCAATTATTTGTTCCAAGGCAGAAAACCATTAAAGTTAGGTAACTAAGGTTAGGTGGCTTGCCCGGATTCACATAGCTAGAAAGTGTCTGAGACCAGATTTGAACTTAGGACTTCCCATTTCCAGTCCTGACTCTCTCTCTCCACTGAGTACCAAGCTGCCTTCTAGCCTCTTCTTGAAAATTCCTTATCACAGGAAATTGATTAACTTCTAAAGCAGGTCATATTCTACTCCTTTACATAATAAATATGATAAATCAAAATTGTTCCACTGTAGTAGCTTCCATATATACACTTGTATACTTATGAGATGGAACATTTTAAAACTAGGAAAACATTCTGTAGAAAATTTTGTAGGTGGTTTAATGAGTAATAATAGATGCATTCCTGAACATTTCAATCAAACTAAAACTGGCATATCACTCATCGGAACTGAAGAGACTTCACATTGAGAAGTCACATGTGGGTTCCTACAAGAATGAAAATAGCTGAAAACTTAGTCATTATTTTGCTTTATGTAGCACTTTCTCTCCCAAAATGTTTAGGCATCTATGATTTTTAAGAAAAAGAACTATGCAGACACTATAGTACTAAAAATAGAAGGAAAATAAGAGACAGTTTGAAATAGCCAGACTGTAGTGTTCTATCACTGACAGGCCTTAGGCAGAGGATAGAAAATCACTTGCCAGGATAGTGAAAAGGGAATTATTATTTCAGGTAATGGCTTAGAAAATCTGACCTCTTCTGAGATTCCTTCCAAATCTAGAATTTTCTGATTCTACAACTATAATGAAAAAAATTCAAATATTAATGTCAAAAGCAACAAAAAGAAGGGTACACTCACATAAACACATTATTATTAAATAACACCACACAATATTTGGATAACAGTAAGTAAGAGCAAGTGGATGGATCATTTTTAGTGAATCCTAAAGTTACAATTCTCCTTGATGAAATTATTTCAAGAAAGTACTTTCTGTTCTTCATATTTTATTGCATCTACCTTATAACCACTAATATTGCTGTGAGAGTGATGAGGATGACTTGTCTGGCATCTTTCCTGTCTGAGGAGTCTTGCAGTAGAGATGCAGGTTCCCAAAATGCTGCGCTCATGGATAAAATAAGTCATTGAACCATGGGATGACTCAACATCTTTAGTATTGCTGCTAGCAACAAATGTTGTACTAACATCATTATTTCAAAACTCATTTCAATGGCATAGCTCTATCACAAGCTACTTGTGCTATCAGGGAACATGTCCTGAAGCACAACATATAGCAGCCACTGCCAGCTCCAATCCATCTTGCTTCTGAACCATTAGATTAGTTATATGTGCAAGGATTTTCTTTATTTGGGAATGATAAGGGCTCCCTCAACATAACAACATTCTTGTCTTTTTCTTCAGCTAAGTGATAAAACTGACTTTCTAACTCATACAAATTTAATACTTTTCTCCATTCATACCCTATACTTTTGCCAATCTATGAGAGATTGATGATGGTATTAGTAGATAGTAATAATTCAAAATTACTATAGATATCTCATTATAGAAGTTTAAAAAATTCCTCAAAAATCCAATTTCCTTATCATTTCCTGTGATGAAGTATGAAACAACCAATACATATGTTAATGGCTACAGCATTTACAGTTTGGTGAAGAACAGGTGACACAAGTGACCATGGGCCTCTACTTCTTGAAGGCTAAATAGGACACATTTCATCTTCTCTATACACTCTAGTGCTCTCCAGTGTCCTTGAAGGAAATAAGGAGTGTCTACATTCTCTGCCAATGCTCCAGCCCAAAGTGATGGTTCCCCCCAAAAGAAGGACATAATCCCCTGAGCCTCAGTTGCATATAGCCAACAAAAGATTGCCTTTACATAGAAATATTTACTTCAAAAGACATAATGACAAACATCAAAACTGGTTCCTCTACCATTCCTCTAGCATCTACCATCTAGAAGAGGCATAATCCCCTCTCCTATTGTACTGCCTCTGTCTGTGAGGAGGGGAAGAAAATTAAGATTCTAGTTTAGTTTAGTTACTATATAGAGCATAGTCCTGGTTCCAAGTCTAACCCTCACCTCTTCAGATTCAGCCTCCAGTTAGCCTGGCTTTGCTGGACTTCTGTACTGAGTCATTGGCTATACTATCTTTCCTTGAAATTTGGCTTTGCTGGACTTCTGTATTGAGTCATTGGCTATACTATCTTTCCTTGAAATCTGGCTCCAGAGTTGTCATAAACTTAAACTCTTGGATCCTGTATTTGTCATCTCAAATACCTAAAATTTAGAAGGAAAAACAATGCACAACAGATACCCCTAGACACATTTTTCGAGCTGGGATAGTAGAGAAGGAATAGGAGAAATAAGTTCTTTCCCTCTGACAGGTTCAGTTCATGGTTCCCAGGCTATGGTTTAACTCTAATCTTCATTGTTTGTATGTAGCAAATATGAGAGGACAAAAGGTGTGCAACTGACTTAGTTTAGCCAATTTTAAAGATGACAATTAAAGGAGGCCACTGCCACCCATATGTTAGAGGATGTGGAGGTTTCCATGTAAAGCAATCTGGACATGCTCTAAGGATGCCTCAAGGGCATCTTCATGTTGGTGAATTGAGTATACTCAGACTCACACTGTTTACAAAAATGAGAAAGAAAAATATTAAATATAGTAGAGGAACAATTGGCCCTTCAGTTAGACACCAATTTCAGGAAAAATTGAATTAAAATCTGTAACTGACCTTTGTCAAAGAGAAAATGTTTTTTAAAAAATATTTCTTTGCATTTTAAATATATGTTTAATTTTAGAACCAGAGGTCCTAAGCATTTACCAGATGAAGAAAAACCATTAAGTAACTTATTGTCTTTTCTAAAATGTACCCCTTTTAAACATAAGGCCATGAATGTATTATGTCAGAAGAGAGTCTCCTACATGCCACTATAGTTAGGCCCTAATATTTGACATATTCATGGTTCATTGAGTTCTAAGGCTTATCTACACTGTAACTTAGTGTTTATATTATTACAAGTTCTATATTTTCCCCTATGTTCCTCTTCAAAATATTTAAAATAAGGAATAATAATGGTTAAATAAAAGATACTTAGTGGTTTTATATAGAAGGCATTGTTGTTTGTAAATACAGGGTATTTATGCAATAAAGGTTTTCAGTCTTCAAGAGTTGTTTGAGAATTGTTAAATTCTTTTCTCTTTTTTTCTCATAAGAAGTCAACCTTTTGTTAAATTTGTTTTTAGTATTTAGAAATACCTACAAATTTATGTGGCATAATGGATAGAGCAGTGGGCCTGAAATCAGAAAAACTCATTTTCATGAGTTCAAATTGAGTTTTAGACACTTACTTTGTGACCCTGGGCAAGTCACTTTACCCTGTTTGCCTGAGTTTACTCATCTGTAAAAAGAGCTGGAGTAGGAAATGACAAACCACTCTAATATCTTTGCCAAGAAAAGCCCAAGTAAAGTCATGAAGAGTCAGGTATGATTAAAAAATGACTGAACAACCAGAGCCCCCTTATGAGGCAGCTAGGTGGCAGGCACAGTAGATAGAGCAACATGCTTGGAATCAAAATCCTATTCTTGGGTTGAAATCTGACCTCAAACACTTATTGGTTGTGTGATCCTGGGTAAGTCACTTAACTGAATTTACCTGACTTTCCTCACCTGTAAAAAAAATGGCTAACTATCTCAATATCTTTGCCAAGAAAATCCCAATCAGGAAGAGTCATATATGAGTGAAAAATGACTGAAAACCATAAATAAGTGTTATGAGTGTTTAGTCAAATAAATTGAGGCATTCCAATGGTTTTAAACACCACAAGTTATTGCAATTGTTTATTCTTAGATTTGAAATCAAAGGATCTGAGTTTTAATATTTTACCTGATATTTAGTACCTGTTTAACATTTGGCAAGTCACTTAACCCTTATGGAGAACAAGATCTCATCTGAGGGTGTTGGATTAGATGGCCTTTAAGATCCTTTCCAGCTCTAAATCTATGATAGTTTGATCATAAATTAAATTGAAAATTTCAGAGATAAAATCATGGCTGTACAGAAAAATCCATAGCAAATAGGCCGAAAATATTACCCCTCAAAAATTGAAAATACAGCCCAGGACCAGGACATAACCAAAAAATAATAGCTCTTTGAAAACAAAATAGGTGCCAATAGAACTGTGTATTTAAGGTTAAAGAGTTTATTTGTAGCTCGTAATGTCTTCCTCGAGACTATTCTCCTCACAGACCTTAGACTCTAGTTTTCAAGCTCACAGTAATATAAAATCAGAAAGAATAGAATGTTAAATATAGGACTACTGGAAGAAGAAGTAGTTGCAGCTGAGAGAACAGAGATTGGGGAATAGAGAGAAAAAATACGAAAAGTCAACACAAGAACTGAAAAGTCTTAGGAGTCTTAGGTAAATTGTTATATATTTTTGTTCAGTTATTTTCTGTCCAGTGACTCCATTCAAAGTTTTCTTGGCAAAGTTACTGGAGTGGGTTGGCATTTCCTTCTCCAGCTTATTTTATAGATGAGGAAATTGAAACAAAGAGTATTAAGTGATTTGCCCAGGATCACAGAACCAATAAGTGTCTGTGGATGCACTTGAACTCAAGAGGATGTCTTTCTGACTTCAGACTTGGCATTATATCCACTGCACTACCTAGCTGCCCTATTATATTTAAACAGTGTTTATTAATTAGTTCATCATAAAAAAATTAAGTAGGCCTTCAACTCCATGTGATTCCTTCCTCTGCTGCTTTTGGGAATTTATTAGATGAAAAGTTGAATACAATTACAATTGCTCCAAGTGATGAGTTAGAATTTTTGACCCCATTCTTATATATTATCTTATTAAATCATGCCATTATTTGTATATTACTGTATGATATTCGATGATAATTTATTCAGCAATCATTTATTGAATATCTCCTATTAAACAAGGACCTGTTTGATGCTAAATGAAAACCGTGGATAATCACAAAATAGTTTGGGATGTTTTTTAGTAAATCAGATATGTGTGATAAATATTAGAAACACTTTAAATGCTTAAAATGTATTAGTCTTTGAAGAGCAATCTGAGTTAAATTAAAACCTTATCTATTAAGGACAGGTTTCAAAGGTTTTATAGGAGCAAAATGTTATTGTGCATAAATGTAGGATTGAGCAGTGATCAAAAGGGAATTCACATATTAGCCATCCTCCTGAAGCGAGAAGATCTCAGGACATTCATTGTTAGTCCTATACCCTTCCATCTCCTTCTGGGTACAGCATGTTCTCTAAGCAAAGGCTACTGGAGTCTGAGTCAGGAGTCTTCCATCTATCCCAGAATAACCATCTCCATATATATCAATACAAGACAGCTTCTACCTCTTACTGTCATCACAGTCTCCTGAACTTAGACATGGAGAACCTCCAGTGAAAGAAGAGCAACTCTCCCTTTGACTTCTGGCTTTCCATCTCTAATTGCACTTGTTCTCTGAGGGTAAAAGAATTGTATCCTCTACTCCATGGTGAACTTTCTCACATCTACTTATGCCTTTTCACAACTTAGGCATCCTGGATTCAATAGTTCATTATCCAAAGCCCACTCCTCACTCTATACCACCCAATTCTTCATCCCTTCTTCTCTGAACTTTCATCCTAATTTTTCCTAACTCTTCCCCTATGCTCTCTGGAATTCCACAGGCAACAAACTTCCCTTCTCTTATTTGTTTCCTTTCACACTCCTTCCATTTACTGTCTCTTACTGAAACCTAGGTTTCCCCCTTGGACACAAACTCTTTGGCCACCCTGGGAGTACTGGCTGCACCTTCACTCATTCTCCTCATGTCACTGATTAAGGTAGGAGCATTAGAATTTTCCTTGCTCCTCATTTCCAAATTCAGATTCTCTCCCTTTCTCCATCACTTAGTAACCTTCCTTCCTTTGATTTTCATGCTATCCATATCTAACACCCAATCAGAATCATGGCAGCTGGTCACTATACATCTCCAGGTCATTCCCCATCCTTCCTCTATTACCTAGATCTACATTTTTCTCTTTCCCAATGCCTGCCCTCATGCTAAAGGACTTCAACATACATCTGATTTCTCAAAAACTCTAATCCCACAATTCCTCCAGATTATCATATCCTATGAGGTATTCCTCTAGCAAACTTCAGTCTCACAGAAAGATGGTTATACACTTGATCTTGCTATCACCTATTAGTGTATAATCTCTTTATTTAAGACTCCTGAAATCTCATCTGGCCATAGTCTATTACCTTTTCACCTATTCCTTTGTCTTCCTTTGCATAACTCTACTCTTCATTCACATAGTGACCTCCAATCCCTTGACTCCTTAAATCTCTTTCAGAACATCTCCCTGATGCTAGCCCTTCCTCTTCTTCTCATCCTGACTTCTTGATAATTCAATTCAAATTCACACTGTTATTTTCTCTTGGCTCCCACCCTCACTGCCTTGCCATATTGCCAATTGCACCCATCTAAGCCTCAGTCTTGGAAAACCCTCAGCATTCATTTCCTTCACTTTTACCATGCATATTGTATCATGCAACCATTCTGAGTCATCTACAAATTTATATTCCATAATTTTGATGAGGCCCAGAGCCTAGTACCTCTTTTCTGTTAATTATTTCTTATTTATCCTATAGGTAGCTTGATTTGTATATACAGTAGGGCCCTGTATACATGGGGGTACATTCTAGAATAGACTTATCACAAATGGCCCAAAGTGAAAAATGAATATCTACTGTCCAACACCACATATATGTACTCTCTCTCCTCTACTCTTGTCCCTTGGCTGAATCCTCTGTAGCCTCATACTCTTCCATTCTCCCTCAAAAAAATTATAAAAAAGAACAAGTAAAAAAAAGGTGATAGTGAAAGCAGAATCATTGACACCGAGAGACCATTGACATGGTGTGGATGGACCTCTGGACCTTCAACCTCAAGTTGCTAAAACTATGAAAAGAAAAATTGTAGATAAGTGGCCCTATTGTATTTGTTGACATGGCATCACCTCCATTAGACGATAAGTTCCTTGAGCATAGGGCCTGTATTTTTCCTCTTTTTTATCTGCAGTACTTTACACAGTGCCTGGCACATGGTGGGCCCCTTAATAAATGCTATTAATTGATTGGCATCAAATGTTTACTAAATATTTATTGATTCATTGGAATAGTACATGAATTCCTAAATGAAGTTGTCATTTATTTGACATGATGCATTATTATATTGTGTTTAAATAACATATATTTTACACATGCAGGCATAAAAAGTTGTGAGATTTTCTTTTTTTTAACCTCACTTGAGTTAAGTTACAATGAAAATTTTATAATATAAAGTTTTGCAATGAAATCTGCTTGACAATGTTTTCATTGGTGATATTAACTTAATATATATTTTATTTCTTATAAATCTGAAGATTATTTTAAATCTCTTTTTAGTCACCACTTCCTTAACATACATATAAGATTTTAATATGAAAAAATCTTTTCAAATGCATGTCTATAAGCTATATGTTTATTACATAAGAAAAGAGATCACTTAAATAGATGTTAAATGACAATCCAAATGAGAAGAGTCATCATTTTAAAAAATGTAATTTTTTTCCAAATTTGCCTTTTTTATCCTGTTGTATATAAAAAGTCAAGGCTTAAGACAATTGGAAGGGAAAATGTGCTTCTGTATGTATCATCTCCAAAGAAACTATGGGAGAAATAAGAAAAGTTATCATTAAAAGTACAAACTATTTTCTTTCTCTTACCACTTTATTCCTCCTGTGAGTTTTCTAACACATAAAACAACTAAAAAATGTATTGCACAGAGTAGAAGCTCATGTATATTTGTTGAATAAATACATATGAATGATATTGTTATTTAAGTTTAAGAGCAATATTTCATAATCCAAACTCCAAATAATGTCACTAGCACAGTTCTCAAAGCCCTGATACTTTTATTAGAAGAGAACACCTTTTTTACTGAGTTATAGAATCAATAAAATGTGCAAATTGTGTGTGAATAACTTCCAGGTATCTGTATTGAATCAATGAATCAATCTACCTATAAATTAAGTGCAATTTGTTCAATGGTTTAAGTTATTGAATGAAATCAGGTTATGAAATATTTTGTGACTGGTTGAAAGAATTAGACATATCATTGCTCTTCTGATATAAGAAAGAGATTCCAAAAGGAGTATTTTAGCAAATGTTTTGAGAGTCAAGTCTCCAAAGTGCTTCAATGAGTCAAACCTTTGTACCTGTAGTTCAAAATCAAAGCAGTTTAGGAGTTAAGACCTGCAGAGAAGTAACTTTCCTCACTTGTTATGCCATCAGAGAGACTGAGACAACAATGAATAATATATAAAGCCAGGAATTAAAGGAAGATCAACCAGAAATTGTGAAAAAAAGAAATTTTAGGAAGTGTGACTTCAGCAAGATGAGAGGAAGAGTAGCTTCAGTACAAGCACCTAGAGCAGTGATGGGCAACCTTTTGAGCGTGGTGTGTCAAAATTCGCTAAAAACTAAGCATAACTTGAGGCTTTTTTTTTTGCTTTGAGAAAAAACCCCATAATTTCATGATATTTATAGTTTAAATAACAAAAATGTATAATTGTAACATATAACTATATTTAATAAACCAAAAACTAATTATTTAACTTACCTACTTAATGACTTCTTTGTTCATCTATCAGTCAGATTCTTTTGTTGGTCTTAATATTATTTAACTTGTTTGGAATACCATGAACTAAGATAAGTGAGGGGGGAGAGGGAATTATTTAACTAACCTGCCTATTAGTGACTTCTTTGTTGCTGAATTTCATTGGCGAAATCTTCAAAGGAAGGTTGGTATTTTTTACAATTCAAGCCCAAGCAAGTGCTACTAACTTCATCTGTCAATCCATTTCTTTTGTTGGTTTTGATATTATTTAACACCAAGAATAAGGTCTCACAAAAGTATGTAGGGGGGAAAAATTGTGAGTAAAGTCTTTGCTATATTTTTCAGGGTGCTAAAAGTGTCTGGTAATCAGTTTCAGGCACTCCTCCATTGCATGGGGAACGGAGCCCCACCTAGTCTCCCACTGGCTGTGCCCCTCTCTGCCCTGCCCCAGCAGGCTGCCCTGGGGGCACTGTGAGAGAAGTGGCTGCCTCCCCACAAGCCTGCTTGCTGGTGGGCACCTTCCATGCACATGCCCCTCCTCCCTGCCCCATGGGAACCCCATGTGCCCCAGCCTCTAGCCACTTTCACTCGCTCCTGAGGCCAGCTTGTAGAGCAGCCCTCCCCTAGGCCATGGCATGGTCACAGATTCAGGTGTATGGCAACCTGGGCAATTCCTGGGTCCTGAGGCACACTGAGCCTGCCTGAGCCTGCATATCATAGAAAATGACTACTCTTATCAGTGCTGACATGCTTGTCATAGGTTTGAAATTATGGACCTAGAGAACAACATACATTGGAGGGAGGACAATTTAATAGGTCTACCAGGAATGGAGATGATAGTACTGATAGTTGAGGGATATGAATTACCCTTTTGGCCCATATACTCTCTATGCCTGAACCCACTTTCCCCTGAGCTCTGAATGTACTTAGGAGAGAGTATGTCAGACTTTTATTGTAAATATTTTATGCAATCTGTTCTGATAATATCACTTTAGTATCTTATTATATTACCCTAAGTAAAGCAAAAATAACTCTAGTTGGCCAATTGCTATCAATAGAGCACATAGAAGTAGGGCTTCATGTACAACACTACTAGGGAAAAAAGAGTAATTCTCAGGTTAATCCCTGGAATCCTAAAAATGGAGTAGTTAGTTATCCGTTGGGGAATCAGTCTACCAGTAGGAGTACAAGTTTAGAACTAGCCCTATAGAGTATGCCATAGTAGTTTTGTGTTTTACCTATGTGTCAGGCACTGGGCTAAGCATCAGGGATATAATTAATAGAAAGAAAAGATATTCCCTGCCCTCAAGGAATTTACACTCTAAAGGGAGAGACAACAAACACTGGGAAACAGGAAAGCTAGGAGTTGGAAGAGGAGGGAGAGCATCTGTCTGTGGGCCTCTTGTTCCATGGAGCTGAAAATAGGAAGATTAGAAGAAGCAAAGTAAAGTGAGCTGCAAGGCCAGTTGTCCTCTTTATAAAGGAAAGCATTAGGAAGAGTTGATTTCCACCCCCTCCAGTCATCCAATCAGAGAACAGAGGAAACTGAAGGAGGAAGTGTCAACCAAGACTTGAGTAAAACAGCATGGCAAAGAGTTTAGAAGTGATAAGCTTATTCTGGGAGGCTCATTTTGTTCCATAGAGTTGGAACCAGGCAAAGCAGTGGACACAAAGTGGATATACCCAAACCTCCTGGAGGGTGGAGATGATAAGAGTAGATGGCTTATATTTTTCAGAATGTCAAATGTAAAATGATCCTAAAAGAGAAAGAAAATTCAAAAAATGAGGTTTTTTCCTGTCTTAAGTTTAAATCCAAAAAAGTATTATTTCTTCACTCTTGAATAAATAACCTTTCACCAATTATGTGCCCTGTAATTGTAGCTCTTTGATTTTTTTTTCATATATGTTTCTTTTTTCTCCTTTTGGGAATATTTAGATAGTAAGTGGTGTCTTAATTGGGCCCCGAAGGAAGGTAAAAAACCAGCAGAAAGTCTTAACATTAGAACTGGAATTGGAAAGTGAATCGGAAGACTTTAGTTCTATGTTCTTGTTCCTAGTATGAAAATTCTCTTCCAAAAGGTTCCCTTGCTCTTTGAAAAGTCCTCAAAGCAAAAAGCCTAACCTGAATTCCCAAGTGCCTTTATTACAAGGCGTTCACTATTGGTTCCTTGGCAAAGCAAGGGAAGGAATTTCTTCCCACTCAGTTAGGATCGAGGTCCCATTTTTTGTATTCATTTGTATTGCCCTTCTAAAAGGTCAAAAAGAAAAAGAAAAAAGTGGAAAAACCTCCATTATAATACAACAAAAAGAGCTTGACCGTCCAGAGTGACCTACTCTTTAGTTGTCTAAGTCAAATAATTCTCTCATAATCACTAAAACTTCACATTCCAGAAGGCATGGAGGTCCATGACCAAGAGGTTTCAATTAAAGGCTCAATGCTCTGTAAAGCTATCAAGTTGATCAAGAAATTTCCTATTAAATCTTTAGGATATCCCCTAAGTTTTTTTAATAACACACCAATGCATATGTCTACATCCTGCATAGCTCTTTATGGTACTCTCAAAGTACCAAATGCCCATCACCCTGGAGTTCTTTTAAACCAGTGGTTCTCAACCTTTCTAATGCCGTGACCCTGCAATACAGTTCCTCATGTTGCAGTGACCCCAAACCAAAAAAGTATTTTGGTGGCTACTTCAAAACTGTAATTTTGCTACAGTTATGATTCAGAATGTAAATACCTGATATGCATTATGTATTCTCATTGCTATAAATTGAGAGGTTGAGAACCGTTGTTTTAAATAATCAAGGAAATTTGTGATCTTGTAATAAGCATATGCTTGCAGGCTCTTTTAAGATTAAAAAATACATTGGGTCAAAGACCCGCCATCATTCCTTTATCTTAAACTACGTGCAGAACTTTATATCTCATTCGCCAAGGTGATCCTCTTAGCCAGTTGCTAACTTCTGATATTCCCCAGTGTCTTTTAAAGCCCCACCTTTAAGTGGCTTCACTGAAGAAAGCATTATCCATATTACTAAAGTTTTCCTTTTCTTGGCCTGGCCTTCATAGCACATACTTAATAGATGTTGCTGAACTTGTACTAGATATTTGATTTGCCTCCTTAGACTCTTTCCCTTCTTTGTTTTTCTTCTATTCTGCCAAAAACAATTTATCTTTTGGAAGTTGAAAGGAAAAACATTAGCTCTTAATTGTTATGGATGCTTCTTAATAAAAAGCAGCATTTGTATGCCGATGTTAGGAAGATTTGTCTTATGTTCTCACAGAGGTATCATCTATGTTACTCTTTAACCAATCATTTGTTTTACCCACTCCCTCCTAGTTCCTTTTTGGCAGTTTTCTTCACATATTTATCATGAATCACTACATAGTTTCAAAAAGACTGCTTTTTTCCAAGAATACACACTAATGTTTACAATTACAACAGCGTTTTCCAATGAATCTCTTTGCTCCATAGGAGCAAAAAATGAATAATATAAGAGTTTTGAGCTAATTCTCCAAGCATTAAAAGATATGTGTCTATTAGGCCATAATTCTTATTTTATAATTATATATACATGTACACACATACATATATATATATATACACACACACATATAGACAGAGAAACAGAGACACAGAGAGGGAAGGAGGGAGGAAGAAAATGAAAAAGTAAGAGAGAATAATCTGGTGTATATTATTTTGAATATAATTTCCTGGTACAGCAGTAGTGATTTAGAATTATTAGATTCTACTCTTTGTAAGACAGTTTTAGGAATCAGAAATAAAAAATAGTACCTCACCTGACACATAATAGGTACTTAATAAGTGTTTGATGACTAATTGACTTTGAGGTCTTCATCTTCACCATCCTTTATCTCAAATTCAACAAACATTTATTAAACACTTTCTCTACTAAGTGATGGTGAGACAGAGTAAAAAGAAAATAATTTCCTCTCCATGAAATTCTGAGGATACCTTCAACTATAATCTTTAAAGTAAAAGCTTGATAGTTATCCTAAAAGTTCAAATTCTAAGCTCTTTTTAAAGTAATTTTAGAAAAAGATAATCACCAAAAACCTGGACCAGGAAAGCAAATCTTCTGGATCTAAGATACTGTAAGGATATTTGAAGAAATCATACAATACACAAGATTTGGACTGAATCTTTAGATATAATAAACTGAACTGAGGGGATGGTGGGGCTGAGCTCTCCATTAATACTGATTGTAACCATTTATTCTAAAAGTGCCCCTTAAAGGCTCCTTTTTTATTATACCTAGCAATCATTTTTTCCTCTCCTCTTTCTTTTTATTACATATATAGTAGTAAATCCCTCCATGGAATGTACAATATCTTTTGTGCTCTTATGCCCCCTGGTGAGAAAATCCTAAATATATAGACTCCATATGCGGAATTATTCACTGGAGAGAGTGCATGTTAATCTCCTAGAAAAGCAAGAAGACAACATGCTGGTCTCCCAAAGAATCAGAAGGGGCAGTACAATTGTGTGAAGTAAATTATCTCCTGTACCCTATTGACTCAGTGTAGTGGGAATCAGAGTCACCAGTCTGACAGCCTGATGCATCCCAGAACAGGCCCATCACCAGGGGAGGCAGATGCATGATGTCTGAAAGTCACTGAACAAGGAAAGATCTCGGGCTGAGAAGAGACTAGATTTGAAAAGCCAATACAGGAAACCGAGGAGTGCTACTTACTTCTGGACTTGTATCTGAACTAACTCTCACTCTGAACATTTGTATTAAAAATTATAATCTGTGTAGAAACTATTTATTCTTACTGTGACTGATGTATTCTGGCTTGAGAGAGAGCTGCTAATATGGGGACACACCCTGAGGATTTCTTAGTTACAATGGGGATAGAAGTACTACAGAGATAGAGAGACACTGAGAGATGCTGCTGCAGATGGAGGGATGCATTGGGGTTTGCCTACTGATCCCTCCTGATGGCTAATGGATCAATATATTTCCTAACCTCCTCTTCCCTTCACTCCCTCCCTTCTCCAATCCTCTCCCACCTGCCTCCCTTCCCTTCCCCCTTATCAGTCAGTCTCCTTTCTATGTAACTGAAAGGTGACTGTGAGGTTTAGAGAAACTGCTCTTGTTCTCTTTCTCAGGTAAGGAGGTTTATTGGAAACAAACAGGATGGGGCTTGAGGTGAAGGGGATAGTAGTGTCCCTAATCTATAAGGAGAATTTGAGGGTTTGGGAAATCAGTTCAGTAATAACTGTGATAGAGGGACAGTCAAAGCAATGGATAGAGGACAACTGTTTAAAATCTTCTTTCTTCAGAAAGTCACCAAGGTCTCTCAGCCTAATTTCAGAAGCCATCCTCAAGGGTCATTCAGTTTGGGACAGAAGCTAACAAGATCAGTTCAGGGCTTCTTTCCTTCAGCCAGCCATCAAGAAAAGTCTCTCCTTCAGCCTGGCTTTCCTCAAACTCTTGGTCAGTAAAATCTCAGAGGAGAGACAGAAAACAGATCCTCCTTTGGTCAGATAATCCAAAGCCAAGGTCTCCCCCTCTCCAGCTTCAACTGCCTCTCCTGGGAACATTCCGTTTGGAACATTCTTTGATTGACAGACAGGTACCCAGCCTTAGTTCTTGTATCTTGGCTTGTCCTGCAAAACCTCTCTCTCGTCATGTCTCTACCACGCATTTATCTCATCTTTCAATCTTAGGCAACCAGTGGCATGGAAGGAAGGTGCTGGACTGGGATCTGGAACCTGATCTTACCTTAAGTTAGAAAGGCTGGAAACCCAATCTTTCTTTCTTTCTTTACTAACAAAAGATTATAAATCTAATATTAAGCCTATAAGATTAATTTTTATGTATAACAATAAATAAGATTTATAGCTCTAACAGATACAAATTTCACTTCAATTGTCACTTCTAGTTTTTTCATCTGTAAAATGGAGAAGATAATTGCACTTAGTTCTCAGGGTCCTTGTAAGGATCAAAATGAGATAATAAATGTAAAACATTGTGTAAATTTTAATTATTTAAATAAATGTTAGTTATTTTTAGTATTAGTATTATCTAATGCCTTCATGGATAGATGAAGAGGCTGAGGCACAAGTTGAATAAGTAACTTACTTAATGTTTTTTTATTTGAAAGATATTTTTTTACCAATTACATGTAATAAATTTCCACATAAATTTTACAGTTATATGATACAAATGGACTCCCTCCCTCCTTCCCTTCCCCTTCCCAGAGCTGGCAACAATTTAATTTGGACTGTATGTGTATTATCATGCAAAATATATTTTTATATTGTTCACTTTTGTAAGAGAATAATCACATAAGACCAAAATCCCAAAACAAAAACCTATATAAACCAAAGTGAAAAATCACATGCTTCAATCTGCATTCTAACTCCAATAGTTCTTCTTTTGGAGATGAATAGTATTCCTTGTCATAAGCCCCTCAGAATCATCCTGGATCATTATACTGCTGAGAATAGCTAAGTTTATCACAGTATTTATTTCATAGTATTGCTGTTACTATGTAGAATGTTCTCCTGGTTCTGCTTATTCACTCTGCATCAGTTCATGTGAGTCTTTATAGCTCTTTCTGAAATCATCCTGTACATAATTTCTTATAGCACAATCATTTACCACAATTTTTTCAACCATTCCGCTACTGAGGGACATCTCTTCAATTCTCTGACACCACAAAAAAGAGGATCTATAATTATTTTTATACAAGTAGGTCCTTGTCCCCCACTTTTTAAATCTCTTTGGTATACAAACCTTGTGGTGGTATTACAGGATCAAAGATTATGCATTGCTTTATAACTCTTGGGCATAATTCCAAATTGCCCTCCTGAATGGTTGAATCAGTTCACAATTTATCCAACAATGAATTGCTGCCCTAATTTTCCCACACCTACTCCAACATTTATCACTTTCCTTTATTGTCATATTGGCCAATCTGATAGGTGTGAGATGGTACTTCAGAGTTGTTTTAATTTGCTCTCTAATCAAATGTGATTTGGCATATTTTTTCATACAATTATTTATAACTGATTTCTTTATCTGTAAACTTTTTGTTCATGTCCTTTAATCATTTGTCAATTTGGGGAGTGACTTGTATTCTTATAAATTTGATTTAGTTCTCTATATATGTGAGAAATGTGAGAAATGAAACCTTTATCAAAAATATGGATTGCTTCACAAAATTCAGTGTTATCCTTCTGTAGGGGCCATGCTAATCTCCTCTGTATTTTTCCAATGTCTTAGCATATGTCTTAACATTTAAAAAAAAGAACGAATAACAGGAGACAGAATTTGTCCCCAACTTCTCTGACTCCACTGTTCTTTCCATTATTCTATGCTCAGTAACATAGCTGGGGGCATGGGGTGGGGAGAGAGACAGGGAGATTGGGAATGGTCGGTAAACAATTTATGATCACCAGTAGCATCAACTTCTTTTAGGATTTCTCACTGAACTGTGACCAGAACATATACTGCTCTGAATCTAACAGAGCCTAAATCTCTTTACTCATTACATTACCATTATATAGCCATTTATGCTGCTGCTACTTTGTCCATGAACCCACTTCAATTATGTATTTTTATTATATGCAATATAGCCCAAACACTAGCATATTTTCTGGGCTAATTTTCCACTTTTTAAAAACCACTGATTGGAAAAAAGGGGGGCCACTCTTTCATTCCCAAGAAACATTCTTCAGGGATAAAAGAAAACAATGTCCTGAAGGTAACAGCCCTACTTTCAGAAATGCAAATTATATTCAACTCTCATGTGATATTTGCCTCTAAAAGATTAAAGTCATATCTAGTATGTAAAAAGGAAAAAAATATTGGGAATTTCACTGAATAGGTGTGGCGGGACAATCAGAGATTTCTGTTTCTAGGGAACTGAAAACTACCTTCTCCATTTTTTTTTTGGCTCCAAAGTGCCTATTTTAAAGATTCTTCTTTGAATTATTTTAATTAAATATAAATACTTAATTACACAAAGAATAAAGGATTGTCTGTGAAACAATGAATTGCTGTTATGTTCAATGTCTTTTATTTTACATTCACATTAAGTTAAGCAAAACTCCCATACATATCTGCATTCACTTCTAACCTTCTTTCTTTCTTTCTGTGTATTTTTATCTTTCCTTGATTTCTTTCTTTTCTATCATTTTTGTGTCATTCACATGACTTTATTAACTTTCCTATGGAAAATTTTTTAATGAATTAAATCCAATGTATTATGTATAAATGAAATTTTTACAAGGAGCATTAGAAATTACCCTGACTACCTGACTTGGTGGTTATCTTATTCTTTGGAGTTAAAACCAGACAGGGTAACACATGAAAAGTAGTGTGAGATGAATGATTTCTCCTCTGTGTAAAAGAAGGCATTGGGAGGACTTTGGTATTCCACCCTCCAGCTTTCCAGTGAGAGGGGAGAGGAGGCTGAGGGAACTGATGAAGCTCCAGATTAACAACATGATGGTGAGTTTAAAAACGATGAGCTAATTTTGGGAAAGTCATCTTGTTCTGTGGATATGAAACCTGGACAGGGCATCAGATCAGAAGTGAATTTTAACTGTTACTTTTCTATGCATTAGAAGCAACATGGCATAGTTGAAAGAGCACCAGACTTCATTTAATGAATGCACGTTAATTAATTACAGATTTTCAGTCTTTTTGTTGTGTTGGCAACACAAAAACCAAAGTGAAGTAATTCTTGTTTTCAAAGAACTTTACATTCCAAAAGAACAACATACTGTATTCCCAAAGAAATATTTGCAGAAAAATACAAAATGGATACAGGGACAGAGAGTTCTGGGTTAAGGTTTTGCCCTTGACATATACTCAATTGAGTGATCATAAGAAATCATTTAAGTTCCCTGGAATTCCATTCATTCATTTGTAAAATGGGACAAATAATGTAGGTTATCCCCGCAAAGTCTTAGGACAATGTTGTTGTATTACAGCATAACATTGTGCTAAGACTTTGGGAACATTCTATTCTTATAGTACCTACCTCATAGACTGGTGACAAATAAATGAGATTATGTATGTTAAGTGTGTTATAAAGTTTAAGGTGACCAACTGTGTCTAGGTGTGAAAAGCCTTATACAAGCCAGAAAAGTATTTGCCACTGACCTAGGACTGACCTTGACATTGATGATATTTCTTTAAGAAGTTCAGACAATTCTTTGACAAGGTTAACTCTTTGACAAGGTATGAATTCATTTTGTCTAATAGGATAATGCTATGGACTTAGATTCCTGTAATTCTTCTGACTGTGTCATTCGATGACTCATAGCTACTTATCTACTTATTGCCTAGTTGACAGTTCTTTCCTGGTGAAGTACTCTTGGAGTACACAATTCAAAATGAGAGATGGAGCATACATTAAAAAGAGAATTATTGATGAGAAACTGAAAGGAGATAAATAGAATATACAAAGAATATAACACCAAACGATATTGGCTAGCAAAGTGATTTTCAGACCAAGCAGAAAAATTCCTGGATCTTTTAATCTTAGACCAAGCAAGAATTGAAAATAATGAGTGAAGGGGCCCAGAGCTGTGTAATTGAAAAGAAAAATTTAGATTTTGCATTTTTGGCCCAATAAATTGTGTAGCATCTGCCGATCTAGGAAAACTTGGGTTTAAGACCCATGTCTGGCACATATACTTTTGTGATCTGAGGTAAGTCCTTTAATGTCTTCATGCTCTAAGCTAGAAATTGGCAAACTAAGGATATATGATAGCTTGAAAACTAGGAACAGTTCTTACATTTTTAAATAGATAAAAAAAACTAAGAATTTTAATACTTCATAACACATGAAAACTACATGAAATTTCAATTTCAGTGTTCATAATTAAACCTCATTGGAAAACTGCCATGCTCATTTGTTTACCTATGGCTAATATTGTGCCAATAGTAGAGCAAAATAATTATGATATGGCTCTCTCATCACTTTGTACTGTTGTTGAGATCACTATGAATTGCATTGATGAAATTATAGCTCCACAGCACTTCAAATGCCACGTGTATAACCATACCACAATTTTTTTTTTAATTACCAGGCCATATCAATCATGTCCAAAGAGAAGAAGAGAAAGTTGGATTTCAAAAGTAGGGCTTTTAAGACATTGTTTAGTATGGATTATTTTATTATAGAATTAGATGGCAAAACAATGCATTTATTATTCAATGACAATATAACTGTGCCAGAATATATATATATATATATATATATATATATATATATATATATATATATATATATATTAGCATTACAAGATTAAGCACTTATCACAATATCTCTAACTTATAGGAAAGCAAGTTGGAAAAAATGAGAAAATATAAAACAGAATATCTTATCACAGTAGAATTTTTTGACAAAAACAAAATTTCAAACAAGATAGTGGTCAAAGTAAGTTTCAGAGTAGCCCTTTATTAGCTATGTAAGGAAAGTCATTTGCTGAGGTGAATTACAACATTTATTTTTACTTTTTTACCAAATTTATTATATATATTTTAATAATAACTTTAATTTACTTCTGAATTTCCTATTTCGCTCCCATCCCTCCTCCTGCTCATTAAGAAAACAAGAAAGAAAAGTGATGTCAATTATTTACATTTCCATATTTGCTATGTTTCAAAAAAAAGCAAGAAAGATAAAGTGAAAACATTATATTTCAGTTTGTACCCAGACTCCATCAATTTTCTCCCTAGAAGTGGAAAGTATTTTTCAGCCTTAGTCCTTCAGAATGTTCTTGTATTATTATATTAATCAGAATAGCTAAATCATTTACAGTCGATCATACTTATGGTGAATTAAATCAGGTTTAATTGTCATAGCTGAAGAAATGTGTCCAGCAAAAGTAAACTTAGACTATTAGCTTTTTGATTCAATTAAAGATAATATGCCATAAAAGCTTAATATAAATATTTCCTAGTTAATGTCTGTGTGAAAAGATGCTTTCAAAGCCAAATACATGAAATTTCATTTCAAATTAGCCTTTATAGAAGAACATTTGCAATTGATTTTGATAATAGGAAACACTAATTCTGAACCTTAAGCAAAAATTAAGCCAAATATATTTCCTCCTCCACAAAATAAGAATTCTATTGTCTTCACTAGACCTGTATTAACAAAAGTATATATTATTATTATATTTTGAATTTCATGTTTACTATTTGTTTCTTTGCAGGAAAAGTTTATATACTTCTGCTCTAGGCAACTCTTTAAGATTAAATGTTGTAGAGAAGATTAGGAAATTCCCTCAACAGAGGCATGAATCAATGAAATCCCAAGTCCAGGCGTATTGCTTCACCATAGGATGCTAAAACTCATGGCTGGAAAGAAACTTAGCGATAAAATATAGCAACTCCTTATACTTTCAACTGGGGAAACTGAGATTCAGAGTGTCTAAAATAGTCTAAGGTCACACAGGTAGCAGAGCTAGTATTACATCTGGAATGTACATGGAAACATATTACATCTGGTTAAAAAACCAGTGCTTTTCCCTCAGTGTATCATTGCTTCCTCGAATGAAGAAAGGTGCCTTTTTATTTGAAACTACTTATAAGGCAACCTGTTTTAGAAGGGGAAACTGATTTTTTACTTAAAAAAAATAGTCAATTGCTCTTTTCCAAATTGTTTTATGCAGTTAAGAGGAAAGAACTCTGCAATAGAAACTGGAGAGCTAGGCCCTTAACTTCTACTATTCAATAGCTATGAATCCTTGGGGAAGTTAGTTAATACTTCTATACCTCAGTTTTCCTCTCTGAAAAATGAATATAACACTGACTCACTTTCAGAATTATTAACAATTCCCAGCTCCCAGAGTTATGGGTACTAAATGAGATATTTGTAAATTGCTTAGCACAATGCTTTCCACATAGTAAGTGTAAAGTAAGAAAGAGAGATGAGAAGTGAATTTGATGGACAAATCAACCTGATGAGGAGTGGAGGAGGGGTGAATGAATTCTGACAGTTCTGAGGAAGGCATACTGCCATTGTTACAGAGTCAGCCTGGTTCATATGTGTCTCCAGCCCTCACTTCTCCTTTCCAACATCTTATTGGAGTGTCACCCCTCCCTTGAAGACAGACTCTGGTTTACCTCTCCCCATTAGTAATAGAGGAGAGGAATCCTCCACTCATTCTCCCCCAGTTTCCCTCCTCCATTACAGTTGGCACCCCAGAAGGATTAGGTAAAGAGCCATTTCCAGTTTGTGGCAGTTGAGAGAGACTAGGGGAGGTGTAGCCATCTTAGAACAGAAGCCTAAGCTTTTACTGTCTACTATAGGGGGGAGGTGCTTAGAGGACAGTTTTAAAAGGCAACTTTTTTTTTTTTTACTGTAGGGAGGTTTTTGAGGAAAAAGGGTAGGGGATCAGGATACATTAAACAAAAACATGTACCAAAGCATTATCATCATCTATGCAGTGCTGCTCATGCTGTCAGCTATATTTTTGGCTGTATGGCATGAAAGCCAATTTATTTTTTTTACTTTATCTAGCCAGTTTTCCATACAACAAAAATTTGGAACCCAATGTCTTTTGAGGTTGAGATTCTATGGCCAATGTGCCCAGCCATATATGGAACAATAATGATGGCATGACAAATCTTTAACCCTGTGGGAAAGGGGATCAGACTGATTTTGGGCAAACAGCACCAATGACCCTACATTGGTAAGGGTTCTCAATCAAATGGCCACCAGGAATGAATTGTATCAGGCACTGATAAACAAAATTGATAAGATAGGAATGGGAAATAACACTGCTACAGATAAGGGCTGATAAAGACTGTGGCAAAGGCAATGACACCACACCTACTCTAATCCTTGGGCTCTGAACTGACAAAACTACTGTAGATAAAGATACATGCACTGAACCTACAAATACTCAGGGTGCAGAAGGGGTACAAAATATTCTGCATTTGCAAGATTATGCAGAATTAAATGCAAACTCAGGGGTGGTCCCTGTGAAAATCCGCAAACCCTTCTCAGCAATGGCCTTAGAAGCACTTAAGAAAAGAATGTCTAGATTCTGTACTAATCCATTTTGTTGTGTAGAGGAGCTAAAACATGCTTTTAGGCTTTATGAGCCAAATTTTACAGATACTGAAATTTTTTTACAGGAATTATTTGGCGCCCCTAAGAACAAGTTCAGTTTATTAGGAAAACTAGGGAAGATCAAAAACTAACCAGCTGGCCAGAATATTTTGGGGACATTGAATTTTCTAATTCCAAAAATTTATCTTACTTGAAAAAAAGCTAGAGAAGACCTCCTAGAGACTATAAAATCATTCAGTGTCTATCCAAATGCATGGAGAAAATTTAAGAGAATTCATCAAGAATCCAAAGAACATCCTTCCATTTTTCTCGACAGGCTCTTAGAAAGTGCAGAATCCATATTAGGAATCCCTCAGGATAGTGAACAAATAGCACAACATATTAAGAGGCAGTTTTTGAGTTGACGTTGCAACACAATCAAAACTTTCTTTAAGAATTTCTGCCCTACATATGATTCCATGACTTTGCAAGAACTAAGGGACTTTGCTACTTATTTGCATGAATCCAATTCAGAACAGCACAAAGAGAAAGATGATCAAATAAAAAAAAAAAACTTAAAGCAGAAATTGGATGAGGCAAAGGAAACAATTAAACAGAAAGAAATAGAGTGGTTAAAAATTAGCTACAGTGAGAACATTCAATCAACCTAGACCCCCTATACCAAAAAAGTGGGCAAGGAGCTCCAAAGAAATTCTTTTTGGGTAATAGGTTAGGTCACATTGTCAGATTTTGTCCTCAAAAAGCACAATATAAATTTGGGAAATGGAAGGAGATCAAGTTATAATAATAATTACAATAGATATGGGGTCATAGTAATCATTACAAAGGAACAACAATAATTACAAGACACAATGCTTTTACCATTGCCAATTAAGGAAAGCAACACCTGATTTGCAAACAATATATTAATCCCCCAAATAACAACAAAGAATTGAACAATGATCTCAAACTCCAACAGGAGATAACAGGGGGAAAGAACTGGGAACTGGAGGGTACTGTTCCAATTTCAAAACAAAACTACATGCCTATCCATGAACCAGAACTTTCTTTAAACACGAGAAATATGAACCAGGTTGACTCTGCAACAATGGCAGTATGCCTTTCTGAGAGGAGCTCAGGGCCCCTGAGGCTAAGTCTATCACAGTGAGGCAAGCATTTTAACCAACAACCTTTAGGGGCTAAGTTATGGCACCAACTGGCAAGGAAAGATGACAGTATTCCTTAGTCAGAGACACTGAGTTATCACCAGACAAGGACAGGATTTCATTTTAAAATCCTGTCTCAAACTATTGATCCTAATCCCAAGTTTGTTATCTAAAGACAGGCCCAAACCCAGATCTAAATATTAAAATATAATGTATTTTGATGTCAAATGGGGAAGATAAATGGTAGAGGAATGAGAGAAAAGGTAAGTGGGTGAAGGTCAGCCCTATGGTCTGCCCCCCTTGAAAATTGGCTTTCAAAGTCTGGAGGCCAGAGGCTTCTGGGTCTTGGCCCCCTTCTTCAACAACTGATTCTTGTTCCTCCACTCATTCTCCCCCAGTTTCCCTCCTCCATTAGAGAAGTGTTATGTTACTTATTATTATTATTATCATTATTTATTATAAGCAATGATTGTGGGATAAGAGAACATTAGATAGGTCATGGAGGAAACATCCTTATTATTTAAATCATAGATTCATTTATATATTCACTTAAAGTATCTAGTTATTTTTATTAATCTATTTTAATAATGATACTTAATATTTATTAAAGTTTTTTTAAGAAACAAACTTTGTAGAAAATCCAATGGTCAGGTAGGTAATATGTGGATAAAATTTAATATATCTAAAAATCCAAGTAAAATGTATTGCATAGATCATACCATGTTTAGCTAAAACTAAAAAAAAAATTACAAAAAAATAAGCACTTCTAAAATAAATTTTAGAGAAATTTTTGAGTGATTCTAATAAATTCAACAAAGACTTTTCTCTCAGTCAATATTGAGAGCTATATGGTTAGAAGAGAAAGTTTTTTTTTTTTAATTCAGTACAGAGTATAACAATACATATATGTTTCTTCATTTAACCCCCATTAAAGAGAGAAAACTTGAGATGTGTAGAATTATGTAATTAGAATCTCCAGAACTCCAACTCTCACCATCTCACTTTTGTTCTCATATTTCATCCTTAAGTTTTGGAGATGAAGATTCTGGGACCCTGGCCCTCGCTCTTGCTTCATGTGAACGTAGATGGGAAAATTTCTCTTTACTCAGGCTTTTACTTTTTGTCTTTTATTTTTTTTACTTCAAGTGATTATTAATAAATCTTATAAAATATAATACTTGGAGTTATTGGATATTAATTTTAATCTTATACAAAAATAATTTACTAGTCAAGTATGCTTTTGGAGAATGATCAATAAGTTCCTTGTCAAAGGTTAGATAATAATAGCAGGATCTATCCCTATTTTTTTTGGTAAAATTACTTGGAAATTAAAAACAAAAAGTCAAAAATTAAATGGCTATTTGCTTTAATTCAAAAGAATTTTAATATTAACTTGTGAGTTTTAACAAAAATCACTTTTTAAAACCATAAGAAATTTATTTTTTAGTTTAAAGGCAGAACTTACTTGTTTAGAGATTTGCATGGGCAAATTTTAGACCTTTTGGGAAAATTTCTAACAATTTACACCATAAATGTGTTGCAAATAATTATATGAATGCAGTATTTCAGTATTCTGGGAGTATTGGTTGACACGGTATCAGTCTAACCAAGGAGATTCAATAAGAAAACAATTTTCTTCTTAAGTCACTGTAAACTGAATGATGATACTCATTTTTAAAAAAATTGTAGCATAGTTCTTGGTTTTGGTTTAAATACTCTGTATACACAGGATAGGCATTGCACATTTTTACTTAGTTAAAGGAGATTAAAAACTCACTGCCTAGTCTATTTTTTAGAAGCTGGTGAAAGATCAATGTGGAAAGAAATAGTGCATTTTGAAAAAAAAAAGCATCTTTTGACTATAATTCTTAAAGAATTAACATTCCTTTGAATATTACTTTTGCCTTTTTGAAACTGCATCTTGAATCCTTTCTACTGTCTAATTGGAGGTTTCAAAAATATCTTTTAATTTCAACCTACAAATATTGTATGGCCATCTAACAGAAGATTCAATAAGATATATTACACTTTGTCCAAAATTTTAATTGCAGTTCAAAGAAGTTATTGTTAAATAAATACTTGTTTTTTATTTCCATATCTCCATGGATCTATATGATTTCACTTAACCAGAAACCAAAATTTCACACCCACCCATCATTTGTGACTTGTCAATGTCTCATGAAGGATACATCTGCCTTCAGATTCTAAGCACTTTACTCCAGATCTCTTCATATTGTGTGAATATGTCTAGAGCACTTAGTCTGTCCATCAGTCTTCATTATCTCTTTTTATGTGTCTGATTTACCTCCTTTCTAGATATAGATCTTTTCTACTGCCCACCTCTTCTTTAATAATATGTCACAAACTCCTATTCTTCTCTACATCCCCATTTGATTAACTTATTACAGTTCTTCATAGAATGACATGACATGGCCCACAGACATACAGCATTACCAGAAAAAAAAATTAAATGGTTGAAAAGATGGACCTTTGTTTCAAGAAGAAGCTTAAGTTCCTTAAAAGCTCTGCATACTTTCACAAAGGCAATACAATCTACATTCCCCCTCTAGTTTAATTTCTGGGCCCAACTAATTGTCTATTCCCAGAGTTGGTTCAAGTATCTATGGATTTTCTATCGAATTGCACATTGTTTTGACAGTAGCTATTCTTCATCCATTCATTTTTTAACCTTTACAAATGTTAATCTAGAGTATTTTGAATATTATAGATATCATTTAGGAGACTTAATAATATTCTGGTCTGAGCTAACATGATATCATCTAGAGACAGGAATACTTGGAGTCCTTCTTCCATTTTGATTCTTCATTGCATATGGTGACAGCAGAGACCTTTGTCAGGCATATAGCAAGTCTTCCTTTTTATGTAATGTTTGATATGGGTTTTGTGATGCAAGGTAGTTCAGATGAAGATCAGCAGAGCTGCATCATTAGTAGTTAACAAAACTCTAGTACTTCTCAGAAGAGGAAGAGAAGAGATGCTTAAAGGAAACAATTTTAGTGTGTGTCCTTTGTCCCTGTCCATTTCCAGTGGCACTTTACAATGGGGTAGCTTTATTAAGTGAAGCATGTGACAGATTTTGTCCCTGCCTGAAGACCCAGAATCCATCATTGGTCAAACATATAAAGTTTTAGATGAAGAACTGTGTGGCACTAATAGGAGACAGCTCTGCCATTGATAAAGAAAACTAGTAATTAAATGAAACAAAAATGTTTTCTAAAAGATTGCATTAATATATCTATTTTCCTAACATGGATACTCTTTTTAATTTATGCCAAGTTGAGCATCTTGCTGAGTGACTTACTCTCAATCCCTTTACCCTGACTAATAAATCTGGGCACCTCCTGCTGGTAGTCCATTTATTTATACACTTGCTACAGTTCTAGAAATGCTTTTTTTCCCCCTTCTCTTCAAGGATTTTCAGTTTTTTGTTTACCCAAGAATTCGAAGGGTTTTCTTGCAAAGGGTCTAGGAAGACGTGGATAATAATAAATTTCTATTTATATCCTGAATTGGATTTTTAAAATTTTATATTGTGTACACTTACATAGATGAGTATAGTATATTCTAGTGTGTAAATGTATTTATTTCTGTGTATACATATAATTTGTGTGTGCATATAAATATTTCTATCTATATACTATCTATGTATTTCTCTCTCCCTCCATAGTTGATATAAAGCTGCCCTGGAAGCCAGGAAGTCCTGGGTTCAAGTTTTGCATATGCCTTATGGTATGCCCTCAGTGATCTCAGTAGTCTTCTAAGACCACTGCAGAGACCATACAAACTTACTCTGATAGAGGGAATTTTCCCTATGCCAATAAAATCACAGTTCCATTCCCTATTCCAATAGTACTATACTCTTCCCTCATTCCAGACTTCCTTGTTACTTTTTAAAACTGTACTATCTTCCTGGTCAGCCAGACTTGAAACTTTTGGGTGTCATCCTCTGTTTCTCATTCCTTCCTATGGCCAATCTGTTTCCAGGGCTTGTCAGTTTTGCCCTCATAATTTCTCACATAAACTCCCCTTTCTACTCTGACACTATCACTATTCTGACACTGCCACCACCCTGTCACCACCTCATCATCTGCCATCTGGACAATTTCAGTAACTTGCTAGTTGTTCTGCCTGCCACAGATTTCTTCTCCAATATATAGTTCATCCTTCATTCACCCACCAAAGTATTTTTCCTAATTTTGTATATTCAACCATATTAATCCCCATCACACACATACTCAGTAAACACCATTGGCTTCCTATCATCTCCAGGTTGAACTACAAAGCCCTCCTTTTGTTGTTTGAAATCCATCATACCCAACCCCTTCCCAACCCCTCCCCAACCCCACACAGGTTCCACCTTCCTATTCTTCCAACTCCTTACTCCCCACCCCTTAGTCTGTGACCCAGTGACACTGGTCTCCTTACTTTCCTCACATCATTCATCTTCCCATAAAAGGCATTTTCTTTGACTGTACCATCTTCTATAAGAAATGTTCTCTGTCTGTCTTAACTCTAGTAGTTTCTCTGTTTTTTTAAAATTTATTATTTATTCTGTAAATAATTTGTATGTATATAGTTGTTGTATGTTGTCTCCCCCATTAGAATGAGAGCTTTCTGTGTCCCTAGTGACTAACAATAAATGACATGTATTTGATACTTAGTAAATAAAACCTATTCCATAACTCATTATATAATAATTTCATTAAGTAACATTCTGTATTATACAGTAACATTTACATTAGGGCATATTCTACTCCTTCAGATATTTCCACTTTTTGACTAGTATTACTCACAGACCATCATCTTCAGATTCACAATGCCAATAACAAGAAAACAATATAGTTAGAATTATGTAATGTTTTGTATGATGATTTGTAAAGCATTTTACAAATGTTATTTAATTTTATCTTCACACCAAATCTTGAGTGGAGGTGTAGTGCCCTTTTATAGTTAAGGAAACTGAGGGACGGCAAAATTCAGTGATTTTCAAGGTTACAAAGTCAGTAATTGTTGGAAGTAGTATTTTAATTCAAGTCTTCATGACTCCAAGCACTTCACTCATTCACTGAGCACTGTGCTCACTCACTCACTCACTCACTCACAAAGCTACTGGTTGCTTTATTTAACTTTTTTATGTTTGCCTAGACTCAGAGTATTGGGATTTGCTTCCTCTAATGACATACTTCAAAAAAGAAATCCCAGAATTTCTCATTATAGAAGTCTTCCTCTAATCATATCATTAATCACTTTTATTGTTTCTGTGGGGATCTCTGTGTTTCTGATGCATGAGCCTTTATCTGTTGCTTCCTTCTAATCAGCACTCTACTACTAGTTTACATGATGGTTAACCAATTCTCATTGGTGGCATCCAACTTAGCAGTTGTGAGAATATAGTTCAATAAGATGTTGCCCACCCACATCTGAAAACAAAGTGTGCATCTATATACTTTGCAAATTTCAAAACTATCCAATTTCAAATCATAGATGGGATAATGAGTTTTTCTGACAATGAATTCCTGTTCAAAAAACAAAATATACTTCTGATATGAATGAAAGAGCATTTATTAAACTCATTCTATATGCAAAGCTCTGAGGATAAAAAGATCAAGAATTTGGCTTCCCAAAGATTTCCATTTAAACTAGGAGAGACAAAATATCTAAGAAATTTCTGTTGCAAATTACATGTAAAGGTTTTGTGGTCTTTAGAGTGTGCAGTGGCAAAATAGATGGTATTTCATCATCTTTAATATCATTCCCATTAAAAAACTAATTGACATTATCTAGGATTTTAGTAGTGATAACTTGCTTTTCTGGATCTTCATTAACTAAAGGTTCAGCAAGGTAGCTATCTTTCTTTTCTTGAAAACTACTCCTTGGGCATTATGATGTGTGGCACAAAAGATTTGCTTGGACTGACAAAAATCAAAACCAATTAGTCTATGTGCCACTTAGCAAAATCCTTCAAAATTTTGTTCACATTTCTTATCTTTAAAGGACTAATGAATCCTTAATGAAAGATTCCCTAAATTTCTGAAGAGCAACTTTTTCAAAGCTTTTATTTGTTAGGAATTTAGTCTAGAAATTTCTTTTTGTCCTTCTCCTTGTGGTTTCACCCAAGAAAGATAAATTGAGGGATTTTTTAAAGATGGAATTATTTGAATTCTCTACTGTTGACCAATAAAACCTAAGAATGGCTTGAATTCATAATACTTCTCTGGATGTGACAAAGTGCCCTGTATTAAATCTTTTCAGGGTGACCCATGTGACTCATATATTTCAATTAAATAAACAAGAATTTATTAAGTATCTACCAGATACTAAGCATTGTACTAAGGTTTGAGAGCTACAAAAACAGAATAGTTCCTTTGCCCATGTATTTCATATTTGACTTTCCTATTGGATGGAGATTTAACAAAACTAAACTTTTGAGTAAACAGTTAGACCAGCAGCCTTCAGCTGATCTAATAAGTCCAGTCATCTTTCCTCCAGTTCTTAAAGTATTTTTCCAGAGAATATCCATTTATGCTAATATCTCAGAGTAGTTCAAAATTTTCAGAAACCCAAAGGCTGATTCAAGGCTACTTTTTCTTTTTCCTCTCTCATAAGAATGAAATGATAAAGGTTCAGCAAGAATAACCACTGACCATATGGAAGACAATTCAGGGAAACATAACATGTGTCATGAGGTTCTGATTCACTTACTTCTCTCATTCAGTAGCTGATAATATGAACACATCCTTTTCTTCACATCTGTTGGTGAAACATTAAAAATAAAACAATTGATGATTTCATTAACTAATAGTGCATACAAATCTTTCTGATGTCCACCCGAGGGCACCTAATATCCCATTAACATACTGAAAATAGTCTTTCCTTTAAATAACAAGGGAAATACAGCAGAAAACACAAGTTTTGTATTGATACTTTTTTTGAGAATTCTCTAACAGCCTATAAAAATAATTAGAGGTTCCCTATGGTGTTCCAAATCTGTCTTGGAAGATTAGGATTTCTCCTATATTCATTCCAGACATTGTACTGACATAATTTGAGAAAATAACCTATCTTTCAAAGGGACTCAAATTGGTTATTGATTACTGGGAGAGGGAAGGGAATGACTTGATTGATAATATCAGCATATTGGTTTTAGAGAGTGTATTAAAATAGCCAAAAATAGTAACAAAGTTGTAAACTTGCTAAATCATGATTAACTCTATCATTAATTTTGTTGATAACTGATAACACATTATATAAAATAGAGATCAAGTATAGAGGAGGTAATAATTTATGATTAACTTAGATCCATAATCTATAAAATTAAAGATTAAAAGCTCTTCTTTCCTCTTTCATTCTTCCTTCCTGCTTCTTTTTTTAGTACTAATATTCTAAAACAAACCCACTTGTGCTTTCCATGAGGAAATATAGCACACATACGTTTCTGCACTTTTAATTTTTTTTCCATTTAGGCTCTAGGTGTCATGAAATGCTAATGATGTACTGAAAGGCATTTATACTTCCATACATTACATTATTTTAAAATGTTAATATACTTTATTAAGTTATACCTCAATATTCTGTTTTACTTGCAGCGGAATGTGGTGCATCTGCAACAAATAATGAAGGAATTTTGCTGTCTCCAAATTATCCTCTCAACTATGAAAACAACCATGAGTGCATTTATAGCATTCAGGTACAAGCAGGGAAGGGAATCAATATTTCAGCCAGAACATTTCACTTAGCACAAGGAGATGTTCTTAAGGTAAGTGCGTCTCTGATACATCCATAACCTATATTTTAATACCTACCTCCCATTTATTGCTTTGCTTTATTAAACTATATTAAGTTTGTGTTATCATATTATATAGTCAAACTATCCATTTTATCTAAGATAATTTTATTATAATAAAATATTTTCCTTTCTAATCTGATGAATTTTAATAATAGAAATTAAATAAATAATATTAACTATTTCTATTTTTCATAAATCCCTGAATTTGAATGTTTTGAGAATATTCCCTTTAATCAAAAACATTTTATCAAATATATTTTTATACACTATTACTCTGAAGTAAAATATTTTTGTCTATTGAAATATAAGTGATTTTGGTTTTGGCAATTTCTAACTGAATTCTCATGGAAATGTTAGATTTATTATTTATATAGTTCATGTGATTTGTTTGCTAAACTGCTTGCAAAGACATAGGATTTTTCTTAAAGTATTTTTGTGAATAAGAATCATAAAGAATGAGAAGACATATCTGAGTCATGATCTATAGGGCAGGAAGGAATGTACACATTAGTGTTATAAATCCACTTAAATAATAAAATGTTTCCATATTTATTGCTAGAAAATAATTATTTATATTTTAAAGTAAAAAAGTTTATTTCAATATTATAAATTCATTTACTTTGAGCAAGAATGGAAACCTATGAAGTCAAAGGCTATAAACTATCTGCTTGAACAAATATTTAACGACTTAGCTGAAAGCATTTACTTTTGTCTCATTTGATATTATTTTATAGTATTAGTACCAAAAACACTTTATTTTTCTCTCTAATTTTTTAATTCTTCGTACCGGACCTTGCAAAGATAGATACATAATAAAGTTTTCTCTAAGAATTTTCTGAGAATGTTATGTTTCAGTTACTTGAAAGTGAAATATATGCCTTTTTTTTTGGAACAATCCAATTTGATTAATTGGTGGCAAACATAGAAACTAGGGCTCCTAAAATTGTAAGTGGGAAAATATAATATTGATAGTATCACATGACATATACTTTTGCATTTTAGTGAACCATGATTTCTGTGGTATAGGTAATTTCTGCATAGATAGAGATTCTATCCCCTGGGCACCTTCATCTTGGTAAGTTATTATGCCACTTCCTTGCCAAATTAATGAACCTTCTATTTTAAACCCTTCCCAAACTTCGCCAGGATCACACAGGCATTAAATATCTGGGAGAGTATTTGAATGTTAGGTCTTTCTGACCCAAAATCAGACCATCTATCCATTATGTCTCCTAGCTATTTACTGTCTAGCAATGGGGGGGGGTGATGTTTTCAGAAATAAAAATATAAACATAATAAAAGTTTACTCTGAGATGAAGGAGGAATAGGACAGATTTGCTCACTCTTCAAATGCTTAGAAATAGGGCCTCTGAGTGAATTTTAAAATGGTGAAGTTGGTTAGAGTCGAGGAAATAATTATATAATGTAAAACAACTTAAGAAGAATCAAGGAGGGCTCTAGGTGGCTCTCTAACAGCTAAATAAACAAATGGCAGGAACAAGAGACAATTGTGGAGGATGTAGCAACTGACTATATGGGGAGCCAAGAGAGAGAAGACAGTGGGCTTATGTACACTAACTAGATAATGTGTCAAACTAGCTAAAGAAGAGGAGGAGCAGAAGTGAGTAAACCATGGGAGAATGGAGTTCCTGAATCCTGCTCCAGGAGAGAGAGATAAAAAGATGCTCATCATCACTGGAGAAACCATTGTAGGAAAGAGTGTTGAAATTGATAGCATTTGCTGGGTACCCTTCAATATAGATATCAAAAGAATAAAAAGATCAAAGATCCCTCAGAAATTTCAGGAAATAACAAGAAGAGCAGAAAATTAAACCCTGTCACTTTATCTCCCTGCACAGGGAGAAGAACCTGGCACTTGTATAAAATTGATAATTAAGAAGTAGGCTGCTAAAACTGAAAAATAAAAGAAATGGGTAAGCAAAAGAGAAAGACCCCATATATAGATTCTTTGGAAATAAAGATCAGAGTTGTAATTCAGAAAATAGTGAAATTAAAACATCCACTTAGAAAATTTTAAAAGAAAAATTTAAATGGATATAAGCCCCAAAAGAGTTCTTAGAAGAGCTTAAAAAAGACTTCAGAAACCAAAAGAGAGAGGTTGGGAAAAAATATATAGAAAATTATGAAAGATGAACTAATTGGGAAAGAAATCCAAAAACTCACTGAAGAAAAGAATTCACTACAAATGAGAATTGACCAAGAGGAAGTTGATAACTTATTTCTTAAGACAACAATAAATAGTAAAACTGAATAAAAAAAATGAAAAATGATAGAAAAATTTTTAACAAAGGCAACATACTATCACAAATAAAAATTTATCTGGAGGTTCATCACTATATTTTTAAGCATTTATTAGTAAAGAGAAAATGAAGGGGGGGGAGAGAGCAAAAATCTAATTAAATTTGATTCCCCATTTGGCTGGCTAAAGTCATGCCACTGTGGCTTGCCAGATTCCAGCCCAAATCAGTCAAGCACAGAGAGAAAATGTCTTCCTAAGTAGGGAAGCCAAAAGAGCTATGGGGCTTTCTATATCCTTCCTTAAAAAACCCTAGCAGCTCTACCTCCCTTTCCTTGAACAGTGGCTCTCATGTTGTCTACCCTTCCTTGATGATGTTACACTAGCTCTGCATGTTGACTCTAGCAGACACCCTTGCTGATGCTGGCTTCACCAGGGCTAGACTCTGATCTCAGGATAAAAATGTCCTAACTATTTTGCTTCACATATTACCTGAGAAACTGAGAAGTGACAATATAAGAATTCTTTGACTACCTGAAAATTATGATCAAAAAATAGTTTAACCACACTATCCTTCAAGAAATTATTGAAGAAAATTATTCCTGGACAGTTGGGAAGAAAGCTGAGAGGTTACCAAAAAGAGGAAGAGAGTGAAAATTGCTTTTTTAAACCTTGTAATGCCCTTTCTCCCTATCTTGAATTTTGCTACTTTGTGTTTATTTTGTTCCTCTCCTTTAGATATTTGTACATGTGTATATTGTTTCCCCAATAGATTATTAATTTCCTTGAAAGTTAAAAAAATAAGAAAGGATTGCTCTAGATTTTTGGAACTAGAAGAAAAAGTAGAACTTAGAAATAGACCATCAATAATCATCTATAATAGATCCCAAGAAAAAAACACCCAGGAACATTAGAGAAAAGTTTTGTAACTCCCACATTAAGGAGAATACAGTACAAGCAACTAAAAAAATTGAAATACTGTGATGATACAATAAGGATAACACAAGATTTAGTAACTTCCTCATTAAAACACCAAAGTTCATGGAAAACAACATTTTGAAGAGTAAAAAAAATTGGTTTACAATCAAGAGTATTCTACTCAACAAAGCTAAGTATCATACAAGAAAATAAATGGTCATTTAAAAAAATAGTGGACTTTAAAATATTCTTGAAGAAAAGTCCATAACTGAATGGAAAATTCAATATTCAAAAATGAGAAGAAATATAAGGAGATAGATAATATGAAAGACTAATTATAAAGGACTTAGTAAGGTTACAATCTTTATTTCTTACATTAGAAAATGATATATTCAAACCTTATGAATGATATCATTAATTGTGTAGTTTGGAGGTACATTTATAGATAAAAGCTTCAAGTTTGAATAACATATAGTAGAATGAGTTAAAAAACAAAATTGTATGGAAAATAATAAATTGTAACCATCTCATCTAATAGAGGAATGAATGAAAGAAGATGTTACAATGAAGAGGGGTACAGGATGGAAATATGGTCACGATTCTCACTGGATTTAGGTAAAAGAAGAAATAATACATATAGAAAGAAAAATTTCCCCCAACTTATGAGAAGATAAGAGAGTGAGAGATAAAGATTAAAAGAGTGAATTGTAGAAGGACACAGATATTTTTAAAAGGTGGTAATGGGATAAGAAAAGAAAGGTAATTAAAAAGGCTATTTATATTAACAGAAAAGAGAGCTAGAGTGGAATAAAGGAAGGACTTAAAGAAGGGTAAATAGATGAACAAGTAGGAGAATAAAGTGAGGTGAAAAGAGAGAGAACCTTAGAAGAACAGGAGAGGAAAATAAAGTTGGAACCGAAAAAGGGATGGATATTAGAGAGGTAGTGATTTGAGGAAAATTACAGTTCCTCAGTGAAAGAAAGAGAGAGAGAGGGAGAGAAAGAGAAGGAAGGAATATCATAATGAAACAAAAATGTATTTAATAAGGGACAATGGAACCACAGATTAAAAAATTAATTGGAGGCTAAATAATGTAATTTAAAGAATTAGTGGGTTAAAAATCATTGAAACTTTTTATTATAAAGTTTTTTTTTTACCAATTACATGTAATAATAAATTTTCACATGGATTTCCCAAAGGTATATGGTCTAATTATCTTTATCATACATGTATAATCATGCAAAACATATCTCCAAATTGTTCAGTTTTGTAAGAAAATAATATAAAACCAAAACCACCAAATGAAAACCTAAATAAATTAAAGTGAAAAAATTGTGTGCTTTCATCTGCATTCCAATTCTCACAGGTCTTCCTCTGAAATCATCCTTTTCATAATTTCTTATAGCACAATATAATTCTATCACCATCATCATTTAATTAATTTTATTATTGCTATGGTCAATTATACTGATGGTTTTCCTAATATCAAACAAGTCTTCCATTCTTGGTATAAATCTCACCTGGACATAGTGAATAATAGTTATGATATATTGCTGGGGTCTCTGCTAATTTTTTATTTCAGATTTTTACACTAATATTCATTTAGGCTATTGTTCTGGTCATTTGATTTTCTTCTTTCCTTTTTCAAATCACATTAGCCAGAGCTCTATTTTATTTTTTTTTCATTAAACCAAATCCTAGTCTTATTTATTAGTTCAGTAGTTCTCTTACTTTCAATTTTATTAATTTCTTCTTTGATTTTTTTAGAGTTTCCAATTGTCTTTAATTGGGAATTTTTAATTTGTTCTTTTCCTAGTTTTTTTTAGTTGCATGAACATTTCATTTATCTTTTTCTGTATTTTATCAATACGAGCATTCAGAGATATAAAATTTTGCACTAAATACTACGTTAGCTATATTCCATGAATTTTGATATTCACCTCTTCATTGTCATTCTCTTTAATGAAATCACTGATTGCATCTATAATTTGTTCTTCAACTCACTGCTTTTTCAGGTTTATTTATTTCCAATTAGGTTTTAATCTTTTTCATGAACCCTTATTGATTATCATTTTTATTGCATTATAATCTGAAAAGATTACACTTATTATTTTTGATTTTCTGTATTGGTTGTGAAGTTTTTATGTAATATGTATTTTATGTAATACATGGTCAATTTTTTTTGTATGTATCATGTACTATTGAAGGTATATTCCTTTTTTATAGCCATTTGGTTTTGTTCAGAGATCTATTCAATCTAACTTTTCTAAAATTTAATTAACTTTCTTTACTGCTCTCTTGTTTTTTTTTGTTTGTTTGTTTGTTTAAATTATCTAGTCTGAGAGGGGAAAGAAAAGGTTCCTTACTAATATAGTTTTACTATCTAATTAGTCCTTACGTTTATTTAGTTTCTCCTTTAAAAATATGGATACTCTAACATTTGTTGCATACATGCTAAGTATTGGTATTACTAAATTATCTATATTAGCTTTTATCAAGAAATAATTTCCTTCTTTATCTCTTTTAATTAGCTCTATTTTTGCTTGGGCTTTGTCTGAGATCATGATTCATACTCCTGTTTTTTTTTTTTTTAATCTAAGTTAAAGCCCATATATTCTGCTCCATCCCCTTACATTTATTCTGTATGTGTCTATCTCACTCAGATGTATTTCTTGTAAATAGCATATCATAGAATTCTGGTGTTTATCCACTCAACTACATGCTTCCATTTTATGGGAGAGTTCATCCCATTTGTATTCACAATTACAATTACCATATGTATATTCCCCTCCATTTTGTTTTCCCCTTTTGATCCCAGACCTTGTCCTTTTTTCTTTGTCCCTCCACACAAGTGTTTTGCTTTTAATTACCCCCACAACAGTTTTTTTCCCCTTATATTACTCCCCTCCCTACCGCCACCTTTCTTATTCTTTATCCACTTCTCTACAGGATTAGATAGGATTCTGGGTTATTGGGTTATGAGTCTTGGTTATTCCCTATTGTTATTCCCTATTGCATATTCCTTCTCTGAGCCAATTCCAATGAAAGTAAGGTTTCATCATTGCCCATAACCCCCTCATCGTCCCCTCTACTATAATAGTTGGATTTTTTTTTCATATTTCTTTAGGTGATGTAAAGTACCCAATTTTACTTCTCTTTTTTCTCAGTGAAGTCTCTTTTTCACCCACTTGATTTTTTTATGAATGTCTACCTACACATCTTATTCCCACATCATCTATGTATATGTCTAACTACTATGATAACAATAAACATTTTATAAGTTACAAATGACATCTTTACATTTATGAATACAAACAATTCTATCTTATTGGAGACCCTTAACTTTTCTTCCCTTTTATCTTTTTATGCTTCTCCTTGATCTTGTATTTGGACATCAAATTTTCATTTTTGGTCTGGTGCTTTCATTAGGAATACTGGGGCATCTTCTACTTTATTAGATGACCATTTTGGCCCCTAAAAGAATATACTCAATTTTGCTGGGTAATTAATTCTTGGTTAGAATCCTTGTCCCTTTGCCATATGAAATATATTCTAAGCCTTCCAATCTTTTAAAATAGAAACTGCTAAATCCTGTTTAATTCTGATGGTGGCTTCATGATATTTGAGTTATTTCTTTCTAGCTGCTTGTAGTACTTTCTCTGTGCCCTGGTAGCTCTTGAGTTTAGCTATAATATTCTTGGCAGTTGTCATTTGGGCATTTATTATAGGAGGTGATTGATGGATTCTTTTAATTTCTATAATTTCTCTTGTTCAAGAACATCAGGGAAGAGTTTTTTTTTTGATAATTTCTTGCTATATGATATCTAGTTTTTGGTTGTTTTTTTAAAATTATAACTTTCAGATAGTCCAATAATTCTTAGATTGTTTTTCATGGATATATTTTCCAGGTCAGTGTTTTTTAAAGAAATATTTAATATTTTCTTCTATTTTTTCAATTCTTTTGATTTTATTTTCTTGTTTCTGGGTGTCTCATGATATTCTTAACTTCTGTTTTCCCACTTCTAATTTTTTTTAATGATTTTCTTCTGTGACCTTTTGAATCTCATTTTTCATTTGGTCAGTTTTCCTTTTTAGAAAACTCTCTTCACTATTGGTTTTCATGCCTCTTTTTCCATTTGACTGATGCCAGTTTTTAAGCTATTATTTTTTTGTATTGCTTTAATTTCTTTTCTCCATTTTTCTTCCACCTTTTTTATTCAAAATTTTAATTCCTTTTTGAGCATTTTCCAAGTCTAGGGACTTCAAAGTGTGGTTGTGTGATGCTCTGCTATTAGCTTAGGCAGGGTCCTGGGGTCTCAAAATGGCTTTTGCCCAGATTCAGAGCCTGGCAGAATAAGTAGGAAGGGGTAAGTTTGCATTCCTCTGTGTGTGATTTTACTTCCAATTCTCTCTCACACCAGTGAAATAGACCTCTCTGAATACTTTTAAAGCTGATTTCTACAAGAGTTACTTCATTCCATTCCCTTGTTTATTCTGTGGCCCAAGTATTTGCTTTGAGATGCTATTTTAAGGTTGGTTTAAAAGGATTCTTAGAGTAGGTCCAACTTTCCATGCTACTACACCACTATGTTGGATCCAACTCAATATACAATTTTATTAAAGAAAATTATAGTAATGAAGCAAAATACCAAAACTTTTATGATACTGCAAAAACACTAATAAGAGGGAAATGTATCTTTCTTAATGCTTATATCAATAGAATAGACAAAGAACAGCTCATTGAATTATGTATACAATTTAAAAAATTGGAAAAAGAACAAATTAAAATCTCCAATTAAGTCCTAAGTAGGAAATCCTAAAAATTAATGATGATATTAAATAAGCTGATTACAAAAAACCCATTTAGTTAATAAATAAAACTATCAGTTGGTTTTATGACAAAAGGCAGACCTTTTGGTTAATAATGATTTTTAAGAGAGAGAAGAAAGCCAAATAACTATCATCAAAATTGAAAAAGGGTGAATCTACCACTGATGATGATGAACTCAAAACAAATATTAGGGGTTATTTTGCCCAATTATATGCCAAATAATTGAATAATTTAAATGAAATAGATAGTTAGAAAAATATAAATTGCCTAGATTGACAGAGGAAGAAATAGAATAACTAAATAAACCTATTTTAGAAAAACCATAAAGGAACTTCCTAAGAAAATAGCATCAGGACCACATGAATTTACAAGGGATTTTTACCAAACATTTTAATGATCATCTAATTCCAATATTAATTAGATTTGAACAATCTCTAAATAAGGAGTACTGCCAAACTTCTTTTATGAAAAAAATATGGTTGATACCTAAACCAGAACGAGCCACAACAGAGAAAGAAAAATTTCTGTCAGTTTTACTAGTGAATATTAGTACAATTCTAAAGATAAATGATTAACATGATTGATTACATCAACAAAAAAGTAACAAAAATAATATGATTGTATCAGTACATGAAGAAAAAGTTTTTTACAAATTACAACACTCACTCCTATTAAAATACTTGAAAGAATATGTATAAATTATTTTTCCTTATGTTAATAAGAAGTACATATTTTAAACCATTAGCAAAAATTATCTAGAATGTGAGTAAATTAGAAAGTTTCCTTATGATGTGAGGAGCAACCAAGGATGATCTTTATCAGCAATATAATGTAATCTATAAAAATACCAGCACTAGAAATGCTAATAATATCAAAAAAGAAATAAAAGTAAATTGAATGTATCAGAATGGTTAAAAAAATATAACTATCTCTGCTGTTATGATTTGTATGTAAAATATTAGATTTGATTAAAATAAACTAAAACTATCAATAATTTAACAAATTAGCTGGATACAAAATCAGCCCACACAAATAATTAACATTTTTATGTATCATTAACAGTCTCCTGAAAGAAAAAATCATTAAGGAATAATACATTTAGATTAACTATAATTAAACTAAAATATATAGAATTATATATTCCCAAACAAATTAAAAAACTATATTTACATAAATTGTAAAATACTTTTTATACAAATAAGTCACATATGAATAATTGGAGAAATATTAATTCTTCAAGGGTGGGCAGAGAAAATATAATTAAAACAATCATGTCTAAAGTTATCTACTTAATTCAATATCATTCCAATTAAATTTCCAATAAAAATTATTGAACAATAACAACAAAAATAAATAAAATCATTTGGAAAAACAAAAGATTAAAATTATTGATGGAAATAATAAAAAAAGTTAAGGAAAATTGTCTAATAGTACAATATTTCAAATTATAATATAAAGTGGTAATTATAAGAGGTATCTTGTCCCAGCTAAGAAACAGAATAGTGGAACAATGTAGATAAAAAACAAATATTGTAAAAAAAAATATAGAAACCCTGCATTGACAAAGGCAAAGTTCCAAACTTTGGCATAAAAACTCACTATTTTGTAAAAATTCTTGGGAAAACTGGAAAACAGTTTCACATAAACTAAAGAAGTTCCCACACTATTTACTATGATAAGATCAAAATGGGAACATGATCTAGGTCTAAAAGTAGCTATTATAAAGAAATTTCAATAAGGAATATGTTACCTATCATGTTTATAAAGAAGAGAATAATTCAAATCTAACATATAAATATTTCCTATCTTGATTTAGCTCAATTTTTGTGTCTCTTTTTCTTTAAAAGAAAGGGAGTCACTGAAAATCAGTTTGCCCCTTTGATTTTCTGAATATAATATTAAAAATTATTTTCATTGATGGAAACATGAAATTTAAAGTATCTATTTTTTAAAAATAAGCAATATCTACAAGTTGTGTGGTCTCTTTATTCTCTTTATCAGTAATATTAAATTTGAATTTTGAAAGTAAGATAAAAATGATATTGTGTAAACAGTCAACTCATAATAAATGAAGTTATAGCTAAAATGGAGTCATTAAATTAAACTCTCTTTTTTGTCACTGAACAACATAACAGTAATTGCAGGAATAATAGCAATAAAAATACATAATATCTACAATACCAACAAGAATACATTTTTACACCAAAATTGCAAGAGAAAATTTGCCCACAATTCCTTTTTTTTGCTTTATTTTGTCTTGCCATGTTGAATTTCAGCAATTAATTACTCATTTGAGTCATTATTCATTAAACATATTTTAAAATTTAAATAACCGAAGGAATTGAAGCAAATTAAGAAAACCTGGCCAGAATTCATTAGTTTGCCTTTCTATTCCTAAAACCTAATGCAGATCTTCTCTCTGAGAATGGAATATTAGATGGGAAAAATAATTTTGAATCCTTGGACATTTTGAAAATGGGCAAACCATACTTAAACATTTCAGAAAGATAATATTAGATCAATAGAAAGCCAGGGAAAGATGCTAGAAGAGATGTAAGAAATTTTATATAGTGTCCAATTTTCTCAAGTGACTGAGAAAAAAACATTCTAGCAGACCTTCCTCTCTCTTTTTTTTTAATTTGCTATATTAACTTTATTTTTGTTTAAATTTTTTATTTTCCAATTACATGTAAAAACAATTTTTTTGAGTTCCAAATTCCCTCCCTCCCTCCCTCACCTTACCCCTTATTAAGAAGACAAGGAGTCTGATTTACATTATATATATGCAGTCAAATAAAACACGTTTCTATGTTAGTCATGTTGTGAAAGAAAACATACACAAAAAATGAAAAGAAAAATAAAAAAAACTTTAAAAAAGTGTTCTTTGATTTGCATTCCTACTCCATCAGCTCTTTTTTCTGAGGTGAAATTCATTTTTTAGTCATGAGTATTTTGGAATTGTCCTAGAACACTATAATGCTGAGAATATCTGTCATTCACATTTGATCATCATATAATATTGCTATTCTGTGTACAAAATCTTCCTAGTTTTGTATATTTCAGTTTACATCAGTTTGTGTAAGTCTTTCAAAGTTTTTTGAAAGCATCCTTTTTATGAGGTACACTAGTATTTTATCAAAATCATATGCTATAACTTGTTCAACCATTCCCCAGTAGATAGTATTCCCTCAATTCCCTTTTCTTTGACATCAGAAAAGAAGTGCTATGAATATTTTTATAAAAATTAGTCCTTTTCTTCTTTTCTTTCTTTTTTTTTTTAGCTCTTTGGGATACAGTCTTACAAGTGATATTTCCAGGTTAAAGGGCTCACAATTTTATGGTTCTTAGGGCATAATTCCAAATTCCTTATCCAAATATATCAGTTAACAACTCCCAACAAAATTAATTTCTCTCAGTTTTCTCACATCCCCTCCAATATTTATCAGATTGCTTTTGTGTCATGAATAATTCTTATATGTGTGATGTGGTACCTCAGAATTGTTTTTACATTTCTCTAATCAATAGTGATTTAGAACATTTTTTCATATGAGTATATTGAGTTTTGATTTCTTTTTCTGCAAACTGTTCATGTCCTTCAATCATTTATTAAATATGAAATTAATTATAACCTTATAAATTTTAATCAAAAAATTACTGTAAAAAATTTCCCCTAATTTTCTGCTTTCCTTATAATTGTAGCTATATTACTTTGGTTTTTGAAAAACCTTTTAAATTCAACATAATCAAAATTATCCTTTATATCCAGTAATGCTATATACCTCTTATTTGATAATAAATTCTTCCCTTATCCATAGATTTGACAGATAAACTATTCCATGCTCCCTTAGTTTGCTCATACCACCCTTTATGTCTAAATCTTGTAAACTGTTCAATGATCCACTTTAATTTTGCTGATAAGTTCACATTCACTCATGATTATTAATCATATGTTTCTCTCTATCCTACTTTTTCTTTTCTATTCATCCTTCTCTGTCTCTCCTTTCACCATTTCCCTCCTCAAAAGTGTTTTGCTTCTGACCACTACATCTCCCAATCATCCCTCCTTTCAATTAGCCTACATTTCTTTTATCCTCTATTATTCAATAGAGTATGGATTTCTATATCCAACTTATTTATTTATTCTTTGAACCAAGACCTATGAGAACTTAAGACTCAAGCACTGCTTTCTATCTCCATCTTCCCCTCCACTGTAAAAGCTCTTTTGAACTGCCTTACTTGAAATAATTTACCCAGTTCTACCTTTCTCTTCCTTCTTCTGCCAATACATTCCTCTTTCTCATTCCTTAATTTCATTTTTTGGATTTTCATTTTTAGTTTTGGATTCCATCCCATCATGGTCAACTCACATTCATGTCTTGTTTCTATGTATGCTTATTCTAATTGCCCTAATAATGACAAAATTATTAGGAATTACAAAGTTCATCTTTGCATATAGGAATGTAAGCAATTTAACCTCATTCAGTCCCTTATGTTTTTTTTTTTCTTATTTGTCTTTGTATGCTTCTCTTGAGAGTTGGTTTTAAAAGTCATATTTTTTATCTAGCTCTATTTTTTTAAAAAGGAATACTTGAAAGTCCTCAACTTCATTAAATATCAGTTTTTCCTCTAAAGGATATATTCAGTTTGGCTTGTAGTTAATTGTAGGTTGTGATCATAGACATGTTCCCCTCTGGAATATAATATTCCAATACCCCCACCTCATTCTTTAATGTGGAAGCTGTTAAATCTTGCATTATCCTGATTGGGATCTACATTATATTTGAGTTATTTCTTTCTTGTTGTGTGCAATATTTTATTCTTAAACTGGGGATACTATAAATTGACTAAATATTCATGGGACTTTTCATTTTAATATGCCTTTTAGAAGGTCATTATTGTATTCTTTTGATTTTTTTACCCTTTTTCTAGCAAATCAGGTCAGTTTTCCTTGATAATTTCATGAAATATGATGTATAGTATTTTCTTTAAGCTTTTATTTCAGGTAGTCTCTTCATTACTAAATTTTCTTTTCCTTAGTCTATTTCCTAGGTCAATTATTTTTCCAATGAGATATTTCACATTTTCCTCCACTTTTTTCATTCTTTTGAAGAGCTTTTGTGTCTCTTTTTCCATTGGACCAATTCTACTTTCAAAAGGATTTTTTCTTCATTGAATTTTTGTACTTCTTTCTCCATTTGCACAATTGATCTTTTTAAAAAAAGTTCTCCACTTATATTGATTTTAGTGCTTCTTTTATGATTTGGCTTTTTTCTATTTTTTAAGGGTTTTTTAAGTATTTTTTATGAGTCTTTTACCAAACTATTGATCATCTTTTCATAATTTTCTTTCTTCACTGTCATTTTTTTCCCCAAATTTTCTCCTACCTCTCCTATTTTATTAAAAAAAAAAAAAACTTAGGGGGCAGCTGGGAGGCTCAGTGGATTGAGAGCCAGGCCTAGAGATGGGAGGTCCTAGGTTCAAATCTGGCCTCAGACACTTCCCAGCTGTGTGACCCTGGGTAAGTCACTTGACCCCCATTGCCTAGCCCTTACCACTCTTCTGCCTTGGAGCCAATACACAGTATTGACTCCAAGATGGAAGATAAGGGTTTAAAAAAAAAACTTAGTTCTATAAGGAACTTTTTTTAGGATCCTAGGAACAATTAATATTTTTTTCTTTTAGACTATGGTTTCAGCTATTTATTTTTGTGGTCTTTCTCTGAGTTTGTGTTTTGACCTTTCTTTTAACCACAAGGAGAGTGTGGTCACTGATCTTGTGCTTTGATCTATGAGTAACCACCGCATGTTTTTTCCACTTTAGAACTATATCCATGGTTTTCACTTCTGTTAGTGCTTCTCCCCACCCTAGGACTGTGACCTGGAACCATGTGTAGATAATGCATCAGAAGCCTCTTCACAGGGCCAACTATGGGGACCATGTAATCTCCTTTTGATCATTTGTTTAACCCTTTTTTACATAGTTTGACTGCTCCAGAAGTCCTCCTACCACCAATTCATTCCCCCTCCCAAGGCCTGCTGTAGGCTTAAATCTGCATTGTTGTGGCCTCTTCAGGAAAGTACTCTATTATTGTCCCAATGAAACAAACTGTCTTGGCTGGTCTTCTAAGTTGTTTTGGGCTTGAAAATTGATTTACTTCATCCTTTTGTTGGTTCTGTGACTTCAGAATTTGATTTGAGGTATTATTTTAATGTTATTTGGAGGAGAATTTGGAAGAGCTCAAGCTTGAGCCTTTATTCTGCCATCATTTACTTTCTTTCTTGATCATTTTCATGTTTCTTCCAAATTGGAAAGATTTAAACACATGCTCACAAACTATTTAGCAATTTCTGTATATCAAATATGTGAGTTGAAAGTTGATGGAGGTGGACTTTGAAAAGCTTAAATTTTGTTTTGTTTTTTAATGTAAGAATGAGGACTACTCAATACATTTCTGGTAGCTCTAATGAGAGAATTCAATTGTCTTCTTTTCCTATCTTTCACATCTTTCCTTCTCCTCTTAATGTTTCTTTTTTGCCTCTTCTCTTCTTGTTTGGATTTTTATATCTTTAAATATTTTATTATATGTTTTATATGCTCTTGTATTTTTATCATAATATCTTCAATAAATCAAAATAGTTTTTATTCTTTCTCTCAGGGAATAGAAATAGCCCCTCCATCATACTTGTTCTAAATATTACTTGAAATCTCAAAAATTATTTGTGTCCTTATTGCTTAGTACAGTGCCTAGCCCATAGTGCTCAATAAGTTTTTGTTGACTGACTACAGATCATAGGGCAAGTCATTAATAATAAAACTACCTTAGATTGCCTTCTTCCTTCATTCTGAATACTTTCCATTTATGATCTCTTGAGGGACAGATTTGACACAAATCTACAACACTCATGTATGTAATAGAATAGAAACAGAAATGATGCATTCTTTCTGGAGGCAAATAATGTTGTCAATGTCAAAAAAAGAAAAGAAGCATGGGTGGTATATAGCAATTCCTTTAAAGAGAAGGGTAAAGGCATTTATAGCTCATCAATCCTGAAATAATGAATTAGAGGTCTAGAACATTTATTTAACAACACATCGTTTGCATTTGTTTACTTAGTAAATGATTTAATCTATTTGCTAAGGCAGATTAACTCTGGCTAATTGAATGTTCTTATTATTAGCAATGGGATAAATATGCAATTTATAATCTATTACTATGTAGGAGTCTGTTATAAAACTTGAAATTTTCAGACTATTAAAGATTGTTACATGAAGGGATATAGAAAAAAACTATGAAATATCAGTCATTTTAACTCAGATCTTCAGTGACAAACTGAATGTCATGATTATTCTTTTATGGAAGTAGAATGAAGACAGAAACACACACTCTATGCTTTGACATTTTAAACATTTAAATAGTAAAATTTACATTAATTGTGTTTTTAAATAATTGAAAAATACAAGTAAATAGTTTAGAATTAGGACCTGGACCCACAATATTTTGTTTTGTTTTGCTTTTTTTCTTCCCAGATATGCTAATTCATTATACCACTGAAGTTCAGTAATTTCTTTGCCACATGTGATCTTAGAAAATTAACTGACCCTGAGAAATAAAATTTCTTGCCCAGGTTCACATTACCAGTATAGATCATTCTCATAATTTAAACCCAGATCATCCTGGCTCCATTTTGCTACCTCCATAAATGTAATACAAATAAAATTATTTTTTCATTTTCTAGGTTTAAGTGAACAATTATACAAATTGATATGTTGTGAAAAATAATTTAGCTAATTTTCAGGTGAAATAAAACAAACATTTTCATTCTATTTTGAACTAAAATGATAAAATATTTGCCTGACCCCAAGAGATTTTACAAGTATTTTTTCTCCTATTATTTTAATCAAATGTGAAATCTAGATTCCATAGCCATAATACCATTTTATAACATAATTTTGAAGAATATAATTACTGAAAAATAACAAATATATTAAGATATTAATGACCACATTCATGTGACTAGTTCCTATTCCTTTAAAATATTTGTTGCTGGAACAAAATTGATTTAAAAAAGCAGAATTCTTTTTGTCTTATTTCATTTGTCTGAGAGTGCTACTAAAAATAATGCTATTAAAATAAAAATAAGGATGTAAAGTGAAATATAAGAAGTCTCATTTTATACTTCTCCCAGAATTTTTTTAAAAGACACAAATTGGTACTAAATATTTGGTGATTCATCATTTTTTAATGAATTTCTCTCTTTCTTCATAAATAGTCATATTGATAGCATGTAATTTTTTTCTCTTTGAAAAAAACAGTAGGGGTGCTTTAATTCATTTGTCTAAAATTAACATTTCTAAATGTTCTAAAATTAAAATAAAAAGCACTCTCAGACAAATGTAATTTTGTAAAGATTTCTTTTTTTCACTTTGCTGTGTTAAACTTCAGTTTGAAAAGTCAAACTTCAATTTGCCTCACCAGATATACTTTTTAAAAGGTGATTATCATTGAAGCATGATATCACAGATTCTCAAATTATCATGGACTTTAGAGGCCACATGGCCTTGACCTTTACTGAAGCAAGAATCCTCTCTATAACATGCCAAAGAGTGAAATAGCCTTTACATTAAGACATCAACTTATGAGAAATCAGCTGCTTCATGGGCGTTCCAGTCCACTTGAGGAGAGCTCTAATTGTTAGGAAGTTTTTGTTGTTATTTGATCCTGGCCTCTAATGTAGATTTGCCTTTTACATCTACCACCTATTATTTCTGGTTCTTTTCTCTGAAATTAAACAGAACAATTCTAATTCCATTGCCATACACGAACCTTCAAATACAGAAGTGACAACAGCTAAAGTTGCTCTTCTCTACTGTAAACATTTATTTGTTTCAATTAATATAAATATGAAATAATCTTTATACCTATCCTCATATTAAATTTGTCACTTTTGATTAATTATAATTGTCCTCTCTAAAATGTGAAACCAAGAAATAAGCAAAGTAAATCAAATTGTTTTCTGATTAATGTGAGAGTAGAGTGGAATGTACACCTTCCCTGGTTTTATATACTCACTACAATTATAAAGCTTTATTATTACAATTTAAGAATCTATAAGTTAAATATATAGTCTCTTTTACTTTGGCTAGACCTGATTGTAATAATTCATCAGAACTAAAGATCCTAAGGCAGATGAGCAGTATGCAAAATAGATTAATGAGGCTGGTAAATGGTACAATAGTGGTTAGTAACTCCAATAATTTGGACATCTATTGAAAATTTCTTTCTGATAAAAACAATGTAGCTGACAGTTTCTTCACTTGATTGGTAGTCTGCTTTTCTGAAGACTTGGGAAACAATTAGAGGCAGTTCAATTCTGGATCTAATAGTCAACAGCTAGAAAGAAATTGATGCTATATTAGGAAATGAGGATTTTGAGAAGGTAGATATTCCCTCATAATTTTTAATATAGAAAGAAAGGAAAACTGAGAATTTCCTGATATTTATCTGAAAGAGCCCTAGAATGTAAGCTTCTTGAGGAAAGACCTATTATTTTTCCTTTCTCTGATATAGTGTGGTATGTTGTATCTTTCCAATACTTAATACATACTTATTAAATGATTTTACTTTGCAATATAAGTTAAGTGGGATTTCATGAACTAAAATTCTATAGAGGAATTCTAACCAAATGTGATAGGAAGTTCTAAAAAATAAAATTATGAAGACATAAAGAAAAAATAAGTCCAGCGATGATGAAAAGGAGGAACTTTGTAAAAAGAGTGATGTGGATTCATTGAATACTATCTAGACAATTTAGATTTTTTTTTTAACTCTTCTCACTTCTGTCTTAGAATCAATAGTGTTGTTCCAAAGGAGAAGAAAAGTAAAGGCTAGCAAATGGCATTCAAGTGACTTGCCTAGGGTCACATAGCTAAGAAGTGTATGAGGCCAGATTTGCAGAAGGTAGAAGGGAAAGAAGATAGCAGAGAATATGTAGCATGGCATAATTGGTGTTTTGATATTATTAAAGCTGAGAATGATCATAAGCTGAAGAAATTTAGTCAGTGCCAATATTAACACTAGCATTTACACCTTCATCTTCCTTCCTTCCTTCCTTCCTTCCTTCCTTCCTTCCTTCCTTCCTTCCTTCCTTCCTTCCTTCCTTCCTTCCTTCCTTCCTTCCTTCCTTCCTTCCTTCCTTCCTTCCCTCCTTCCCTCCTTCCCTCTTCCCTCCTTCCCTCCTTCCCTCCTTCCCTCCTTCCTTCCTTCCTTCCTTCCTTCCTTCCTTCCTTCCTTCCTTCCTTCCTTCCTTCCTTCCTTCCTTCCTTCCTTCCTTCCTTCCTTCCTTCCTTCCTTCCTTCCTTCCTTCCTTCCTTCCTTCCTTCCTTCCTTCCTTCCTTTCTTCCTTCCTTCCTTCCTTCCTTCCTTCCTTCCTTCCTTCCTTCCTTCCTTCCTTCCTGCTTTAGATATAATACCAAGAATGCTAATATTGGTTCTGATACTAAGAATTAGTTTAAGGCAGGAGAGAGGTAAAGACTAGGCAATTAGGTATAAGTGACCTATGCAGGGTCACACAGTTAGGAAATGTCTCAGGGAAGATTTGAACCCTATATCTCTCTTCTTTAGGCCTGGCTCTCTATCCACTGAGCCACTTAGCTTATATTTTGCTCTCATAAATTCAGTAAGGGAGTGATAAAAACATTTATTCTCATTTATTTAGATTATTGGTGGAAAAGTTTTCATATTTATATAGCAACTTCTTTGCAAAACATGGCTATATAAAGTTCCTTCCAATAAGAATGATTTTATTTGTTTGTTTTGTTTGTTTTATTGTTTTTAGAATAGATCTCAAAATTTTACCTAATATGTAAATGAAATGGCCACTCATGAAGCTGATCCCACTGCTAATTGACATGGAATTTAACCCCACTTTATTTCTCATTTGGGTTGCCTCTTTTTAGGTAGTAGTCCTTTGCTTTGGGGCACTCTTTTACCACTTAGTGCTTCACAATTACAAAGCTTATATATTTAGACTAACCCTCAATTAAGTAGCAGGATTACAGACCAAGACCACCAAACCCAGTAGCAGGCATTTCTAAAAAGAAGTCTGGCAGTAGCTTCATAGGTTCATAGGTTCCCTAGTTCCTCATAACAGCCAGGATAAGATAGAAATTTAGGCCAAAAATATTTGAGTCTGGGGAAGCAGACTTTATGTGGAGAAACTTGGTTGAACCCAAAGGAATGAGTAAGTGCTTGTGGAATGGAAATTGAAATCTTGTTTTGAGGCCATTTGCTCTGTACAAGTCCTATTCCTCTTCTGATTACTTGTCATATGAATATTAAAAAGGTACTTATCTACTTTTATGTTATTTTCTAATTTTCCATGATGATCAACAATATAGCTATTTAAAAAAATATTAAGCTCTGTTATACTAAAAGAAAAGTCATGTAATTTGAAACCCTTAAATTTTTGTCTGAAGTAGAACATATGGAATTCTTTTAGGATGATCACTAAATTGGCCATTGACTGATGGTTATTGTTCTTTTTCTTTTTATTATTCATTTGTCATAGCAATTCTCAGAAAATATTTGCTTAAACTATGAAGATTGCTTAATAAATATTTTTGGAATAAATGTATTCACTATCATTGGAAGGAATAACCAAAAAGTTTAAAACAATGAATCCAATAAGTAAGCTGAATAAGCAAATATTGGTATTATGCAAATGAATTAATAATTATCATAAATAAAATATATAGAACACAACTGCCAACTTAGATTCATATACAGAACATTTCCTGTTAATTGCTAAAATGAAGTTTATCTAATATCTCTTCCGGTGGTAATAAAAGATTTAAGACTTTTGCTACCTATCATTAACATTTAGATTTTCATTGTCATTGAAAACTTATCTAGAATATTTATAGGTTAAGAGGATTTTAGAATTGGAAGAACTTTACAACTAATCTAATCCAAACGCTTGTTTTACAAAGCAGGACTATAAGACCTAGAAAAAAGAGATCAGGAAATTAATTTCTTTGAGATGTCCAGGGGCCTTTCCAATTCTAACATTCAACCCATCATAAAATTCAAGATCAAACTGAGTAGCAGAAGACAGATTTTGAATATAGGATTCTTACCATTACTCTTTGTTATTTGACTTCACAAGTATAGTAGAAATTTCTTTGAGGAAGATGGAAATACTTTCATCACTTTTCTTGAGATTGTAGAACATTCATCATTTCTTTTTCTTAAATGTACATTTTTTCTCTGCATATGGAAGCTATTAAAGGTTATTGTTGGAGGTCATTATAGGCATAGTCATGATGGGGAAAAAAAAACCCATTTAACAAGAATAAATCTTTCTAATTTCCTGTCAATTAATATATACCATTGAAAAAAATAACAGAATGCAGAAAGTTTTCCAGCTCTAATCCTCCTATAGCAATCTGCCTCATAAATTGAACCCACAAAATCTGTTAAACTACTTTGCCTCTCAGTCCACATAAATTTTGTATACATTATCATGTACGGTTATAGGTATTTGTAGTCACTGCAGACATGTATCTTGTGGATCTTACATTCTCAGACACTAATGCAATGTTTTCTTACAGTTAATACTTTCCTCTTTCTGAATAAGATGAAGTTTGATTTTTAAAAGTCTGACATTTGGAGTATGGAACCTGAACCATGAAACCTCAATGGTCCTATTTTCAAAGTTTATTTTAAGAATAAAGACTAACTGACTTAAAATATAAATTCATCAGTATATTGCATATATTAAGTGATTAGTAAAAGTTATTTTATTGATTATCTTTTAATTATTTAAGGTTTTCTCATATCCAAGCTAGTCTTTTGGGATATTAGGGAATTAATGCATCATTGCACTCTGCAATAACCTAGAGTTTATAAAGTATTATTGGGTTTCTCCAAGTTACTGTTAGGAAATAACTCTAGAGAGAACAAAACTTAATAAAATAAATACTTGTTAAGGGGCTGAATTAGGTTTTTAAAAATTAATGTCAAGTCTAATGTTGGAATTTTAAAATGAGCCCTAAGAAATATATACCCACAGAAATTTGAATGTTCTGACATTCAAAAAAACAGAATATACTTTAGCTGCACTTTAGAAGAAATGTTTCAGCAAACCAGTTTGCTTTAGGGAAAACGTAACATTTTGATGCTACCCTCTTAATGACTATGAAGAATAAACTCTGTGTTTATAATTTCTCAGTCTAATTTTCAGTATATGTGTATGTATTTTACAGATATATGATGGAAAAGATAAAACAACCCACCTCCTGGGTGCTTTTACTGGTGCATCAATGCGAGGACTGACACTCAGTAGTACCTCAAATCAACTTTGGTTAGAATTTAATTCTGATTCTGAAGGTACTGATGAAGGCTTTCAACTTGTTTATACCAGTAAGTATCTTGGAAAAGAATGAAAGAATGAATTATAATGCATGTCAATAATTATTCATTTTGTAAGCATTAAATAATTACCAAATGATTTTCTAGGCCAAGTTTTGACCTCTTATTCTCTTTCCTCCCAAAATAGGGCATGCCTAAAAAATTAGACCTAAACATATGTATACACACATATACAATGTGTAAGTATATGAGATGAGCAAATTTAAATTTTCCAAAACGTTCCTTTCCTTCTTTATCCCTTTTCATTTATGCCCATACTAAATCCAGACAATTCTCAGGATTGATTCTACCTCTAATAGAAAAAGACAGAAGTAGAAGTGGCTAAAATTTTGAATCTATAAAGGGACAGACTGCTTCATTATATGTACTCAAGCAATTCACCCAAACTATAGGACTGGAGGAAAGATACTGCTCCAGCTCAGCTATAGTTAGTTTGAAGAATATTTCTTGCTTTTTTACTAGTCAGCTGGCTTATGGCTATGATGGTGAACCTATGGCACATGTGCCAAAGATGGCACACAGAGTGCTCTCCATGAGCATGACTACCCACACCCTCAGTTTTTTGTTGTTGTTGTTGTTGTTGTTGTTAATAGAAAGGCAGAGAGAGTTGGGTGGAGCTGCTCCTTTACCCCTCACCACCATGCTTGGCTTTTTTACATTACCCATGCTTCTGCCTATAAACCTAATTGAAGGACTTTCGCCCTCCCTGTCAGGTAAGGAAGGGAGGGCCACACCCTGCACTTTGGGGGGGGGGGGTCAAAGCATGCAATTTCTAAAAGGTTCCCATCACTGGCTTATGATTACTGAAACCTGTATGATTATATATTGTTTTAAACCTTAAGTATATTTTTTTTCACAACCAAATGTTTAGGAAACATCTATAAGATGCAAAACATTGTGTTAGATTCTGGAGATTTTAAAAAAAGGAGAAAAATAGTCTCTATTCTTGAGGAGCCAGCTTAGTTGTGTTGTGGTGTTTATAATTTAAAATCAGTTCGGAAAGTTCAATTAGTGCCAAGCTGTAGGAGTTTAAATGCCAGCATTTATATTTAATTTTGATGATAATAGGGAGCCACTGGAATTTTTTTGAATAAGAAATTAATGTGAACATATTTACACTTAACACAATCACAACCAAGTATGAAATAAGTAATTTAAAGAGAGAGAGAGACTGTTAGCTAATGGGGATCTAAGGAAAGTCCTACTACATGTAGGACTTGACACCTAAGATATACTGAGAAGGAAGCTAGGGATTCTATGAAATAAAAGCGAATGAAAAGTATATTCCTTTTATGGGGAACAGATAGAAAAATTACTAAACTTAACTGATGGAAAACTATGTATTATTGTGGAAATTTAGGCATTAACTATCAAGATAGGAGTTAAATAGATACTGAAATATTTGTTTTTATATAGATTTTTTAATATATAGATTTTAAAAAATATTTATATATATATTTATTATATTTATATAGATTTGTTTTAAATAGATACTGAAATATTTGATAACCTATAATTATCAGAAACACTTATGTAGTACACTAGAGAAAAAACACACACACATATATACACACATATAAAATAGGCAGCTTGGAGGTACATTGCTGGCCTTAGAATTAGGAAGACTTGAGATCAAATCCTGACTAAGATACTTAGCTGTGTGAAATTGAGCAAACCATTCTCTTCTCTCAGCTTTAATTTCTTCATCTGTAAAGTGAGGATAATAATAGCATTTGTTTAACAAGGTTATTAAAGGATCAAATCAGAAAATATGAAGGGCCTTTCAAGATATAAAACAGAATATAAATGTTATCTATTAGTATTAATAATTTTTATTGTAACACATGGTAGTACATATGCAATAATATGCAAGCATAATAATATATAATTATACAAATTTTATTATTTGCACCATTATAGATGAGGAAATGGAAGCACAGAGAAATGAATAGGTTTGCCCCACGTCATATAACTAGTAGTCTCTGAAGCTACTTCACAAAACCAGCTCTTCTAAACCCTCCTCCAGGGTTCTTTACTATTATTAATTATTATGAGTAGTAGATATTAGGATTCAGATGACTTTTTTCACTTTCAGAAACTATTAGTTATTTGACACTAAGCAAACTTCTTCACTGCTCTTGGCTTCCATTTCCTCATCTATTAAAGGAGGAATAATAGCACAATTATAATATCTACTTCTCAGAAAGATCATAAGGGTTAAATGAAATAGTATAAGCAAAATGTTTTTTGTAACAATAAAGAACATTTGAAAAGGTCTAACTTCTCACCAGAGCTAAAATCAAGTCAGAGTTCTCAAAGGTTAAGTTGGGAAGCCCAAGCTTTCACAGATTGCTTTACAATACCAGATATGACAACAGACAGGAGCTGCTTTCTGGGGAAACAGCCTACCTAATAAAAAAAAAAAGAGACTTAGGCTTAATTTGGTCATAATTTTTAAAATTTTTATTTAATTAACTAATTTAGAATATTTCTCTATGGTTACAAGATTCATGCTCTTTACCTGCCCTCCCTTAGCCCCCTCCCATAGCCAATATACAATTTCTCGGGGGTTTTACATGTGTCATTTATCAAGACCCATTTCAATAACATTGATGTTTGCACTAGGGTGATCATTTAGGGTATACATCCCCAACCATATCCCAATTGAACCATGTTTTCAAGCAGTTTTCTTCTATATTTCTATTCCCACAGTTCTTCCTCTGAATATAGATATCATTCTTTCTCATAAGTCTCTTGGAATTGTCCTGGGTCATTTCACTGCTGCTAGTAGAGAAGTCCATTACATTTGATTATGCAACAGTGTATCACTTTCTGCGTACAATGTTCTCTTGGTTCTGCTCCACTAACTCTGCATCAATTCCTGGAGTTCCTTCCAGTTCACATGGAATTCCTCCAGTCCATTATTCCTTTTAGCACAATAGTATTCCATCACCACCAGATGTCACAATTTTTTCAGCAATTCTCCAATTAGAGGGCATCCCTTCATTTTCCAATTTTTTACCACCACAAAAAGTACAGCTATGAATATTTTGGTACAAGTCTTCTTTCCCCCTCATGATCTCTTTAGGGTACAAACCCAGGAGTGCTATGGCTGGATCAAAGGGTAGGCAGTCTTTTAGTGCCCTTTGGACATAGTTCCAAATTGCCGTTCAGAATGGCTGGATCAATTCACAATTCCACCAGTAATGTATTAATGTCCCAATTTTGCCACATCCCCTCCTACATTTATGACTTTCCTTTGTTGTCATGTTAACCAATCTGCTAGGTGTGAGGTGTTACCTCAGAGTTTTTTGGATTTGTATTTCTCTGATTATAAGAGATTTAGAACACTTTTTCATATGTTTATTGATAGTTTTTATTTCTTTATCTGAAAATTGCCTATTCATGTCCCTTGCCCATTTATCAATTGGGGACTGGCTTGATTTTTTTGTACAATTGATTTAGCTCTTTATAAATTTGAGTAATTAGATGTTTGGCAGAGTTTTGTTCTGAAGATTTTCCCCCAATTTGTTGCTCCCCCTCTAATTTTGGTTGCATTGGTTTTATTTCTACAAAAAATTTTTTTAATTTGATGTAATCATAATTATCTATTTTATATTTTAAAATGTTTCCTAACTCTTGCTTGGTCTTAAAATCTTTCCTTTCCCAAAGATCTGACAAGTATACTATTCTGTTATAGTTTCCTTCTTTGTATTCAAGTCATTCATGCACACTGAGTTTATCTTGGTGTAGGGTGTGAGATGTTGATCCAAACCTAATCTCTCCCATATTTCTTCCAATTTTCCCAGAATTTTTTGTCAAATAGCAGATTTTTGTCCCAAAAGTTGGAATCTTTGGGTTTATCATAGACTGTCTTGCTGAGGTCACTTACTCCAAGTCTATTCCACTGATCCACCTTTCTGTCACTTAGCCAGTACCATATTGTTTTGACAACCACTGCTTTATAGTATAATTTGATATCTGGTACTGCTAGGTCACCTTCCTTGATATTTTTTTTCCATTATTTCACTTGATAGTCTTGGTTTTTTGTTCTTCCAAATGAGCATTGTTTTATATATATATATATATATATTTTTTTTCTAATTCAGTAAAAACTTCTTCATAGTTTAATGGTACAGCACTAAATAAATAAATTAGTTTGGATGGGATTGTCATTTTTATTATGTTAGCTCATCCTACCCATGAGGAATTAATGTTTTTTCAATTATTTAGATCTAGTTTTAATTGTGTGGAAAGGGTTTTATAGTTGTGTTCAAATAGTTCCTGTGTTTGTCTTGACAGATAGATTCCCAAGTATATTTTCTTGTCTAGGGATATTTTAAATGGAGTTTCTCTTTCTAACTCTTGCTGCTGATATGTGTTAGATATATATAGAAATGCTGATGATTTATGTGGGTTTATTTTGTAACCTGCAACTTTGCTAAAGTTGTTGATTATTTCCACTAATTTTTTAGTTGATTCTCTAAGATTCTTTAAGTAGACCATCACATCATCTGCAAAGATTGATAGCTTGGTCTACTCACTACCTATTTTAATACCTTTAATTTCTTTTTCTTCTCTAATTGCTATTGCTAGTGTTTCTAGTACTATGTTAAATAATAGAGGTGTTAATGGGCATCCTTGTTTCACTCCTGATCTTATTGGGAATGCTTCTAATTTATAGCCATTAGAGATGATACTTGCTGATGGTTTTAGATCTATACTATATATTATTCTTAGGAAAGGCTCTTTTATTCCTATACTTTCTAGTATTTTCAATAGGAATGAGTATTGCATTTTGTCAAAGATTTTTCTGCATCTATTAAGATAATCATGTGATTTTTGTTGGTTTGGTGGATGGTTTTCCTAATACTGAATCATCCTTGGATTTCTGGTATAAATCCCACCTTATGATAATGAATAAACCTTGTGATCACTTTCTGGAGTCTTTTTGCTAGTATTATATTTAAGATTCTTCCTTCTATATTCATTAAGGAGATTGGTCTATAGTTTTCTTTCTCTGTTTTTGACCTTTCTGTCTTTGGAATCAGTACCATATTTGTGTCATGAAAGGAATTTGATAGAATTTCTTTGCTTATTATGTCAACTTGTTTATATAGCATTGTAATTAGTTGTTCTTTGAATTTTTGATAGAAATCATTATTGAATCCATCAGGCCCTGGGGATTTATTCTTAGGGAGTTCCTTGTTGGCTTGTTCAATTTCTTTTTCTGATACAGGATTATTTAAGTATTCTATTTCTTCTTCTATTAATTTAGGCAATTTATAATTTTGTAAATATTCATTCATATCACCTAGATTGCCACATTTATTGCCATATAACTAGGCAAAATAGTGTTAAATGATTGCCTTAATTCCCTCTTCATTAGAAGTGAGGTCTCCATTTGCATTTATGATACTGCTAATTTGGTTTTCTTCTTCCTTTTTTATTAGATTGACCAGTACTTTGTCTATTTTATTTGTTTTTTCAAAATACCAAATCTAGTCTTATTTATTAATGCAATAATTCTTTCATTTTCAATTTTATTAATTTCTCCATTAATTTTTAAGATCTCTAATTTAGTTTTCATGTGGGGATTTTTAATTTGTTCCCTTTTAAGTTTTTTTTTTAATTTACATGCCCAATTCATTGACCTCTGTCCTCCACAATTTGTTAATACGTGCACTCAAGGATATAAATTTCCCCCTGAGTACTGTTTGGGCTGCATCCCATAGATTTTGAAAGGATGTCTCATCAGTGTCATTTCCTTCGATGAAATTTTAATTATTTCTATGATTTGTTCTTTAAGTAAATGATTTTAGGGAATCATATTATTTAATTTTCAATTAATTTTTTTTTGTTTTGGCTCTCCATGTACCCTTACTAATTATTACTTTTATTGCATTGTGATCTGAAAAGATTGCATTAATTATTTCTGCTTTATTTTGTACTTGTTTGCCACATTTTTATGCCCTAGCACATGGTCAATCTTTGTAAATGTACCATGTACTGCTGAAAAGATGGTGTATTCCTTTTTGTCCTTATTTATTTTTCTCCACATATCTATTTACTCTAATTTTTCTAAGATTTCATTCAAATCTCTTACTTCTTTCTTATTCATTTTTTGGTTTGATTTATCTAGATTTAATAGAGGTAGGTTCAGGTCTCCCACTAGTGTAGTTTTATTATCCATTTCCTCCTTCAAATCCACTAGTTTCTCCTTTAGAAATTTGGATGCTATACCATGTAGTGCATACATGTTTATTACTTCATTGTCTCTACTGCCTTTTATCAGTATGTAATTACCTTCCCCATCTCTTTTAATCAGATCTATTTTTACTTTGACTTTGTCAGATATCATGATTGCAACTCCTGCCTTCTTTTTCTCAGTTGAGACCCAATAGATCTTGCTCCCTCCTTTGATCCTTACCCTTGTAATATTTATTGGGAAAGGAAATAGGAAGATTGGAAAACAGGGGATAAATGGGGAAGTTTGTATGGGGGTATGGAGGAGAGAGGGGAGAGAGGGAATATTGCTTGGTGATTAGGGGAAGGAGATGCCCCCTGCTGAGAGGAAACAGCAGGGGTCCAATGAGGTTTGTCTTTGAATGACTGAAACTGAAGTTTAGCTCCCTTTATGACCAGAAAAGATAGTCCACTTATCTGACTGCGAATTCAAATAACATAAAGTTTAATAACTAGTTGGGATTGGAGTTTTTCTCAGCTTCAGACCTGAGGCCAGGCCCCAGAGGCTGTTGGAAAGTTTGTCCCACTCCCATCTACTCTCATTGTTCTAATTCAGAATCTTAGCAGTACACAGAAAGCAAACAAGAACAAATCTGACCTTCAGAGGCCTGTGTCTTCCGGCTGAACCAAGAAGAGCATGCCACTCCAGACTGGGCTGACCACGCTCCTCTCTCCTCCAACACCCGGAAGCCTGTCCCACCCGGCAAGAAGGAAGTGCTAGTCACCAGACCCCACTGCCACTCCCGGCAGGAAGGAAGTGCTAATCACAAGACCCAAGTGCCACTCCCAGTTGGCCCCTTCCCCCATAAACTGTCAGTCTTGTTTCCTTTCCACAATCGTCCCCTTTTTTGTTGTGACCTTCCCAAGGTAACATATTTATATTATAGTTACCAATTTACTAAATCTACTCTAAGGAATTCTTAGTAGGAAAATTTGGGCAAGGGTAGTTTTGGGGTTTTATAATAATTTCAGTACAATAAATGTTGAACAAAACTATTACAAGAAATTTGAATCTTGGCACTAATACTACTTACTCTAAGTTAACTAAACTAATACATTATTTATAGAAATTATTTACATATAATATAACAATACACATTGTTCCACATCATGATGTCAGTCAAATAGAAATATCTATTGATCTTTCTATTTGCCTAAGACCTTATGGAACTGTGACAAGGAAATCACTTTAAAAGACTGATATATATTAATTTAGGTCGCCAAGGAATTCAGCTATGTAGTTCCTAAATGAAAACTCAAGTCAGCAGTCAACCTTTTATGGAGTTTTTATTTACAAACAGGAGGAAGAAAGGTATGAGAGAGAGAGAGAGAGAGAGAGAGAGAGAGAGAGAGAGAGAGAGAGAAAGAGAGAGGGAGAGGGAGAGGGAGAGGGAGAGAGAGAGAGAGAGGGAGAGAAAGGGGAGAGAAGGGAATAGGGCTTAAATACCCCCTCTGTTTAGGCTGGGCCAAAAGGCCCAAGCCCTTAGATAGCTGAGGCAAAGAAAAGAGATCAGTCCCTATCACTCACGTGACCAAAATTGAGAAACAGTCTCAGGGGCCTCCACCTCTATCTTCCTTCAGAGCAAGCTTCTCAGAGCACAAACTCTCAGAGCAAAACCTCTCCAACCAACCTAGTCCTCAGACCCCTCTATCTTTAAGGAAACCATCCAAGTTCCCTCCCCTCAGTTCTCACATCTACCAATCACTGTCCATGTCTTCCCTGTGCCAATGGTGGCTCTAGCTTAACCCAGGACCGCCCAGAGGTCTGCCCCTTTGCACATGTCTGTTGAAGGTCATATTCTCAAATAATTAAATCTTGATCTTTTGCTGCAGCCCTTCCTAAATCCCGTTACCCTGAGTAGGGTGGAGATTGGAAGTTCCAAGACCTGGTTCTGTCATTCCAAGTATCTCTATTGTATCAATTCTAAAATCAATCATGACTCAAAGAACTTCCTGTTCTATGCTTAAGCATAGGTCAAAGCCCTTTCCATTGTTCAGGAAAAGGTTTCTGTCCTAAAATAATCTTAAGTAGGGAGGAGAAGGACCCTCCCATGCCAAGGGGGGGTTCACATTCCAATAGACTATCAGTAGGAAATTTTTCAAGTATGAAATTTCCCAATGGTGAAATTTCCAACATTTATAAGTCTAAGAAATTTTAAGGTTTACAGAACTAACTATATACATATTTACATTTTGCATAAATTATGCATTTTTGCATAAATGGATCTAGATGCTCTTCCCTCTCAGAATTGATTTCACTGAAAGTAAGGTTTACATAATATCTATTAGCACTCTCTTCCTCTTTACTTATAATAATATTGTTCATCTCCCCTTCCCATGCACCTATTTGTGTGATATGATTATCCTATTTATTTTATTCCTTCAAGTTTCTCTTGGTGCCATTTTCTATTCCCCCATCCCTTTTCTTTTTTTTGCATGTCATCTTAGACCACTTGATACCCCAATCTCTACCTATGAATGATTCTTCTAATGTCTATAACAGTGAATATAATTTTTGAGAGTTACAAAAAACATTTTCCCATATATTAATATAAACAATATGATCTTATTGAATCCCTTAAAGAAGAAAATTTAAATAAAAACATTTTCCCCATTTCCCTTCTCTTTCTTATTTATCTTTTCATGTTCCTCTTGATTTTGTGTTTGGATATCAAATGTTCTGCTTAGTTCTGGCCTTTTCTTTACAAATACTTGGAAATTTTCTATTTGGTTGAATGCCCAAACTTTCCCCTGTAAGTATATAGTCAGTTTTGATGGGTACGTGATCCTTGGTTGAAGATCAAATTCTCTTCCCTTTCTGAATATCATATTCCAATCCTTGGGTCCTTTAGTGTGGAAGCTGCCAGTTTTTGTGTAATCTTGATTGGTGCTCCTTGATATCTGAATTTTCTCTTTTGGGCTTTTTTCCTTTTTTTTCCTCCTTAGCTTAGAAGCTTCTGAATTTGGCTATTAAATTCCTGGGGTTTGTCTTTTGAGGATTTAGTGTAGAGGGTGTTATATGAACTTTTTCCAATGTCTTATTTTGCCCTCTTGTTCAAGAACATCAGGGCAGTTTTCTGGGATAATTTCTTGTGATATGATGTCAAGGTTTCTGTTTATTTCTGTGTTTTCAGGTAGACCAGTGATTCTCACATTGTCTCTTCAAGACTGGTTCTCATGTTGTATCATCTTGTCAGTGAGATATTTTATGTTTCCTTCTATTTTGTTAATCCTTTTACCTTGCTTTATTAATTCTTACTGTTTTGTGAGATCATTGGCTTCCAATTACCCAATTCTGATCTTTAAAAACTGGTTTTCCACTATATTCTTTTGATTTTCTGCTATAATCATTTGATTTTCCTTTTCAGTTTTGTCAGTCCTGCTTTTCACAGCTTCCAGCTGTTTAATTTTGGTCTCCAATGGGGAGTTCCTGTCTTTTAAACTGTTATTTTCTTTTTGAACTATTTCCCACTTTTCTTGCCAAAATTCGCCCATCTTCCTCATAAGCTACAATTTAAATTCTTGAAGAGCTTGTGGCCCATGTCCATTTTTTCAAAGGTTTGGATGCATTTATTTGTTCATCTTCTTCTGCTATTTCTTTTGTAGTTTGAATTTTTTCCTCCATAAAAATTATCCAGGGCCAATGGTTTCTTCTTGTTCTTCTTGGTGTTGGGAAGTTATTTTTCCTTGCCATTGTTTGCCATCACTATGCTGGTTTTTCTTCCCCTTTCTAGTCAGACGTCTGAATGAGGAGGGCAGACTCTCTGTGTATGGAGCTAAGGAGTGAGGTTTTTGCCTGAGGCCACCTCTCGAGTATCAGCAGCTTCTACTTTTTACTGCCCTTGTCTGAGCTATCTCCATGTCCAAGATGTGTGCTCTTTAGCCTGTTGGAGGCTCAAGTCTAGCTGCTCTTAGGGGTAGGTCTTTGCTGGTCTTATTTAGCTGCCAAGGACCTAGAGGTACCCCTCACTTGCTAACTGATTCTAGCTCACTGCCTCTGACTCTACCTCACTGTGTGTGGGGTGGGGGAGAGTTGATTAGTTTGAATTTTGGTGGAAACTATTTCACCCCCTTGTTGTGTGGAAATGCTCAAATCCCATGTACCTTCAATGCTGAGCCCTACTGTGGAGTCCCTTTCTTCAGATGAATTTGGTTTTTTTTTTTTTGGCCTTTTTTGGTAGTATATATTGGTAGGCGATGAGGAGAGGTAGAATCCTGTGTTTACACTGCCACCATGTTTACCTGGAAGACTTTGGTCATAATTTTTGACAATGGTAACCCATGCAGCACAGAAAGGAGAATAAATTCCTGAATACTCCCCTAGTATCCTTATTATGCCAGAATAAAACATGGAAAGCACCCAGTATGTTAACTAGGTCCCTTGGAATAAAAAGATGATAGAAGGAAAAGGGCAGGCATTGATGACTTTGAATATTCATCATTAAATGTATTGCTAATATCAATGATATTACAAGCAAACTTGAATATTTGGGTAAAGGTTTTATAGAAATGTAGAGAAAGCTACTCACTTTTTTCCTTCAGGCTTTTGAGGGAAGAGAGATTAGACCATATCAACATACGTTTATGTCTCAATCCCATTCCCTCTCAATTATGAATAATCCCCTTATATCCCCAAACTGCAATCTAAGGTCCCTCAGGCCCTAAAAAGAACTTTCTCAGTTTAGAGATCAATGAAGACCTACACAACAACCTCCTAATCAGAGGTATCTATTGTAGCCTCAGATGGAGTCACTGCTCTCACTCCAGTTCTTCCTTTGAAATGTTGAAATATCTCTTGATTTTCACAATCTTTTGCTTGAGGACAATCTCCTAATGGAAGAATAAGAGCAGAGATACTGAGAACAGTTTGATTAGATAACATCAGTAGGTAGTATGACCAGAGATAATAACAAAATGTATAAAACTATTCACAAGGCTAACTAATCCTTGACCTGAAATTTTTCAGTATCAAAGGGCTTGCCATGGTCCAAGTATGTTGTTAAATTGCAATAGCCCTTATCATCTCTGATTCCTTTTTTATTGCTTTGGCACTGACTCCTTCAGATCCTAAGCTTGCGTTCAGGGGCTTTTGCTCATTTCCAGAGGGTTCTGTTCCCTGAAGGCTTTGGTTTTGAATTCCATGAGTCTGGACCAGCATTCACCTCATTAGCTCAGCCCAGCTGCCTCCTGGATCCTTACTTTTAGTGTAATGGTACATAAAACATTATGATGCTAATCTTTATACAATGTAGCCTCTTCTTTCTATTTGTTTCCAGGTACTTCATTTACTCTAGCTCTTCATGAAGCCACCTATTTATCTGTCTTTGTTGGGGTTTTATGTTTTGACCATTCTCTATCACTCTGCTCACTTTTTTTTCTCTGAACAGGGAAAATAGCTTTTCTGTTGTCTGCTTTTTTTCTTACCATACTTATGCCAAGGAAGGAGTTTTGTCAGTGACTCATTGAATCTCTAGTTCTTCATCTTGTGAATACAGTGGTACTACCAGGATCATAAAAATGTCACATGCTTAGATAGAGCTTGGCATAATGGAAAGGGGAAGAATGTTGAGTTAGGAGATATCAAACTATGCCAAATACTATCTGTATGATATAAGCATTTTCCTGTTCCTTCAAATTGATTGGGGCTCCCCATTCTTACTCCCAGTAGGTGGAGCACTGTATTTGGAATCAGAAATAACTGAGTGCAAATCCAACTTCAAACACTAGCCATGTGACTTTGGACAAGCCATTTATATGTCTGTTTCCTCATCTATAAATTGGGAGTGATAATATTATCTAATACCCAGAGTTGTGAGGATAAAATCATATAATATATGCATGTTAAGCACTTTGCAAGAAATAAATAATGGTAGCTATTAAGGACTTGAAGTCAAGAAGACCTGAGTTTGAATTCTTTCAGAGACTCTTACTGTGTGACTTGGGATAAAATTCTTACCGTCTTTTATCCCATTTACTCATCTGTAAAATGAGGATAATAATTGTACCTACAACACATAATTGTTGAACTGACCAAATGAGTTAAAAACATTGAAGAACTATATCAATACTATCCAATATGATTTTCTATTTTCTGTGTAACAATATGTGCTTTGTTTTACCTCCTTTCAAACATAAGCTTCTTGAGAACACAGACTGTATTGCTTTTCCTTTTTTATCCCTGGTACATGAGCACTACAGATGTATAATAAATGCTTATTTATCAATTATTTATCATGTACATAAGCATGAAATTCACAAAGGAGTATAATTACTTGAAATTGATGTTATAGGAAAGAGAAATATTTTCTTACAAGTGCAATTCACTAATTAGAAAAGATAGATTGGGTGGAAATCTCTTTTCCTTCCATCATTCTCATAACCCTAACATCCCAGATATCTTATGCCTTTTGAATTTAAAACTCATTAAAGGAGAAATACAATGGAAATGTAAGAAAGACATTTCAATTCATTTGTCTGATTTATGTTAGCATGCCAGAAATACAAAAGAAATGTTAATCTTTCATTGATAATGCATGAAAGCATTTCATAATTTGATGGTAAATTTTATGTCCTAGACACTCACCTTATCACTGGAAATCATGAACTTGTTAAGAACAGTTTTTAAATCACATATTAAACTTAATGTGATAGTAAAAAAAAAACAACTTCACATTGATTGGTGGATTTTTGTAGTGTATTTGATTTTTCATAAAGATCTTTATTTGATTGCCAGTTTTATGTGTTTGAGTATTTTGTTGGAAAGATTGCCATATGAAATTGTACATAAAGATAAGGCAATCCCTGAATACTTATGGAAAATCAACAATAATTCTACCACAATGATTTAAATTTTGTTGTATTTTGTAGCTTAATTTATCATCCATGTGCATTTTCATTTACAACCAAAAGCATTTTGTTTTCTTAATTTACAAAGACTGTCTACTTTCTATTTCATCAAAAGCAATTGCAAGCAAAATTCACAGAACACTCATATAAAGGAAGGATGAATTTGGTAATAAACTTTGAAAGAGAACTAGATCTATATCATCTTTATTTTGTGTGTATGTATATATATATGCATATGTTTATATAGATAGTAAAAATGAAATTTAAAAGTTATTTCCTTAAATATGACACTAAACTATCATGTCTGAGGCAATATGATAAAGGCAATCAAATGTGATTTTTTTTGAGAGGGGATACTTTATGTAATAAATTTAAAGAGGATTTGACCATCTACTGCATAGGAAGATGTTACCCTAATCCTCTTTTCCTGTTTTATATCATCTTGAAAAATTAATGCTTGAACATATTCCTTCAACATTAAAAATGTATGGAGTTTGTTGGGTTAATGAATGTCAATATTATTTGCATAAACATGTCTATTTTCAATTTTTCCTAAGTTCAATAAAACATCTTACTCAAAATTAACCTTATCCCTCTTATTTGCCCCCCATCACCAGGATCATTGAGCTAATTTTGCTTTCTAATTATTATTATGTTTGTTCTACTACTTTCAACTTTCTTTTAAAAAGGGTTCTAGCAGTATCTCCCTCATTATACTATAATTAGCTCATTATAAATTAATAGTACCCTCAGTCTATCCTGGCTAAAATAATATAAATTACAGGAAATTTTTAGGATTTATGGTTTCATAAATGGCAATTGGAGCATTGTATGCCAACTCCTAAATCCAATGCAATATATAGTTTCCATTGCACAAACATGACTAATAGGACAACAGAATTGCAAAATCTCAATGTTAAAAGGAACCTTGGGGACTATCAAGTTGAACTTGTATCTGATTGAGAATTCCATCTATAATATAAATGATTATTGGTCATCGTGACTGAGGAGCTAGGTGGGAAAATGGGATAATTATATTGCATAAAGTCAAGTGATGATTTTTATCAGTGTAAGGGACATTTAAAATAATAACTTTGTTTTCATTATAATTTTTGCTTTAAAAAACAAGACTTTGATTGAAATAAAATTCCAAGGTTATAATATTCTGACTCATTCAAAGCTTTTGATTATATTGTTTTGGGGTTTGGCTTTATTTGTACAGCTGAAGTTCTGGTAATATTTGATAGAGGGAATTCCTTTTGGGGTATGGGCTGACATAGATGGACACTGAGATCATTCTCAAATTCAATTCTCTAATACTGAGGATAGAGGGTGATGTGTGATCTTAGTCTTCTTTAAGAAAGGCACAGTGGATGTGTGGGGTATTTAGGGGTGTTTAACTTTTCAGAGCTGCTCATCCACCATTAGTGTCTGTCTTTTACCCATTCCTTGTCTGTGGTCATAAGAAGCTGTAACATGAACTGTGGTCTCAGTATTTGGGCTAAACCCAGAATGAGGGTAACCAACAGGCCTCAAAACCACAAGCATTTGAAGACTTTCAAGGTGGAATGGCATAGGAATAGGAATAATTTAGGAAATAGGAATAATTTGTTACAAGAGCCATGAAGATGGCTGAATCAGACCCTGTGGAGCACTTCGAGCTTGTTCAAACATCAAAGACATCAAGGTCCTCCATTGTATCCTGGCCTATCACCAATCTTCCTGATTTTTGCTTGCTACTGGACTTTGCGAACTCTGGAAATGAGAGTGAGGCTCAGGACTTTGTGTAAGTCTGTCTCATGTAAACCCAATTCACTCAAATCAAGACATCACCCTGTGAAGTCATTGGCCCTCTTCAAAAATGAAGGATAGTGGGAGACAGCTAGGTGGCTCAATAGATTGAGAGTCAGGTCTAGAGATGGAAGTACAGGGTTCAAATCTGGACTTGGACACTTCATAGCTCTGTGACCCTGGGCAAGTCACTTGCCTAGCCCTTGCCCGTAGAATCTATTGATTCTAAGATGGAGGGTTTAAAACAAATGAAAGATGAACAACAACAAATGTGATTTCTTCACATACGTGAAACCCCTGAAACAAATTTCATTATTGAGTTAATCTGTGGGCCAATGCTGTTGCAAAACCATAATTCATGAACTGCCAATAAAAATCAATCAGCAAGTATCTATTGGGACCTAATATGTGTCAAGCATTATGTTAGACTGGTCACTGAGAAAATATAGAATTAAAAAAATTTTTTATTCTCTTAAATAGTTTAAATTTTATTGAAGGACTGATTTGTTCAAAGCAAAATACCTCCAATCAAACAAAATAGTAAACTTCTTTTTACAAATTATTTTTACAAGCAAATTAGTAAATTTCTATCAACCAAGATACCCTTATTGAGAGTGGAGGCATATTTTCTCATAAGTCACCATAATGTCTGGGTGCATACACACATACAGAGAATGTATATGTTCACAGTGAGACACACAGATAGGGAACAGAAAGTCATTTGGCCAGAAGGGATAGACATTCTCTCTATATGTATATGTATAGTTATTCATCCTCTACAGATCATCCATTGCTCTCTGCCACTCTTCTAGGAATTCAGTCAAAACCAGAGAGAACCCTCTGTTCTTTCAGCTCCATCTTCTCTTGCTGACTTTGCAAGTCCCTGGCCCCAACCAACCTTTCAATTTGGGGCAATAAAACATATTTAAATCCAGCCAAATCTTATGTCCATCTGTACCTCCTCCTGTCATTTCAGGGACACTACCCAATAAAACCTCAAAGATTTTATGGAAGCTGGGGATTCCCATAGCCTGTGTTATGCTGGATATTTCTGTCACCCTCTTTCTCAAGAAGCTTTACTGACTCTCTTTGTCTCTAGTCCAAGGCCATTTTTTTTTTTGGCAAAGAGCTTAGAGGGGTTTGCCATTTCCTTCTCTAGCTCATCTTAGAGTTGAGGAAACTGAAGCAAACAGGGTTAAGTGACTTGCCCAGGGTTACCCAGCTAGTAAGTATCTGAAGCCAGATTTGAAATAAAGTCTTCCAGATTCTAGGCCCAGGGGTCTAGCCATTGTTCCATCTCGCTGCCCTCACTAGTTGTTACCTATCTGAAATACACTCCTTTCTTATTTCTATCTTTCAAAATTCTTATTTTTTCTTCTCTTTGAACATTTTTCTAATCCCCAAAGTTATCCCTCTCTCCTCAAATTAATGTATATTTCCCTTTATTTGAGTATATATATCATATTACCCCAGTCATGTATGCTCTTTGAGGACAAGGATTATTTTTTCTAACTTTCCAACCCTATGGTTTATTATAGTGACACGCAAATCATGGTAACTTTATGATATTTCTGAATTTTACTCAACTATCCAGTAAGAGAGAGAGTGCGTGTTAAGTATAATTAGTTCCAATTATAGAGGAAGAGACTAGACATCGGAGAACTCAACAGTCTTTATTATTGCCACAAGCCATAACTCAGTCTCTATTTTTTTTTAATTGTGTGTCTAGTACACTGTTTCTCTAGGTGGCCTTTGAATTTTTGTTCTTGAAAACTGCAAATAATGTTCCTAATATTGCTGCCAGTTTTTACTTTATCTAAGACACTTAAGTTACCATTTCTATTATTATGAAAAATGTGTTTTCTCATCAAGGACCTTTTGAGGTATATTGAGTCGAGCTATTATCATTTTACTTCTGAGGAAATTAAGATTTAGAGAAATGAGATGATTTGCCTAGAATCACACGGTATCAGTGCTGACACTTGATTCATCACCACTTCCTGCATTCAAAACAAACTCTTTCCCTTAAAGATAGAATGATGGCCTTGATGGCAGCACTATGTGGGATCAAATATTACCTCAGACACTTAATACCCAGGTGACTCTGGGCATTTCACTGAGCCTCCCTCTATCAGCCTAAGTTCCTGATATGTAAAATGGTGATAATATTAACACTCTCTCACAGGATTATTGTGAGAATCAAGTGAGATTATGGAAAGTTCTAACCTGACCTTAGAACAAGGTTTTTTATTGATGGGTTTTCTATTTTCTTGTGTCTATATATATAATTCAGCAATGTTTTTTTTCCCCCTGGATTTTTTCTTTTTAAAAATAAAACCGTTACCTTCTATCTTAGAATCAATACTAAGTGTCAGTTCTAATGCAGAAGAATGGTAAGACCCTTACCCTTACCCAGGGTCACATAAAACTAGGAAATGTTTAAGGCTAGATTTGAACCCATGACTTCCTATTTCCTGATCCACTTAACTGCCTCTTGTTTTGTCCTAGCTTAAAAAAGCATGGACAAATTAGTTTCATACCATTCATCTGCTGTAGTTTTTTTTTTTCCCCTAGGTTTTTTTTCTATAATCTCAGTCTTTTTCCTTATGATCATCTAATCATAATAGCCTATAAAATGTGTTTAAAATATGACTTCTTCCTATCTACTTGGCTTTGGAAAAGTAACTAAAAGGGGGCAGCTGGGTAGCTCAGTGGATTGAGAGCCAGGCCTAGAGACAGGAGGTTCTAGGTTCAAAACTGGCCTCAGACACTTCCCAACTGTGTGACCCTGGGCAAGTCACTTAACCACCATTGCCTAACCCTTACCACACTTCTGCCATGGAACTAATACACAGTATTGGTTCCAAGATGGAAGTTAAGGGTTTAAAAAAAAGTAACTGAAAGTAATTTGGCCTCAGTTCCCACATCTCTTAAATAATTGAGTTGGATTCATGGGCCTCATGTCTCTTCCAGCTCTAGATCTACAATGATCAGATTCTGGCTTTTTCTAATGGTAATATTAAAAAATGAATCTAAATTTGTTTTAAATTATTTTTCTCTGAATTTAAGGAGAGCTCTAAATGATGCTAACTTGGATCTTGGACTAATTGCAACTTGGACTCAGTAAATAAACTAATTTAAAAAAATCCTTACCTTCTATTTTAGAATCAATACTATGTATTTGTTCTAAGGGAGAAGAGCAGTAAGGACTAGGCAATAGGGGTTAAGTGACTTGCCCAGGATCACACAGCTAGGAAGTGTCTGAGGTCAGATTTAAATGTAGGACCTCTTGTCTCTGGATCTGTCTCTCAATCCACTGAGCCACCCAGCTGCCCCCTAAATAAACTATTCTTGGAGTGACCATACTTATAGATATGTTGACTCATAGATCAAAAAAAGACTCTCAACAAGTAAAGTCAAAGCAATACACAAAATTCTAGTGTTCCATAAAAAACATTAACATTCCAATAGGCCCAGAAAATTTAAGAAAGTGTCAAATGTATAAAACTATATTTAATGTTTTAACCTTTTTAAAGACTGTCAAAAGGAAAATTAAATTGTTATTTTAAAAATCTCCAAGTTTGTGTATTTTAATCCTCTTCTATTCCTCTCATAGGTTTTGAACTTTCACATTGTGAGGATCCTGGTGTTCCACAATTTGGATACAAGATCAGTGATCAGGGCCACTTTGCTGGCAGCACCATCATTTATGGATGCAATCCAGGTTATACCCTCCATGGAAGTAGCCTTTTAAAATGCATGACAGGAGAAAGAAGAGCATGGGATTACCCTCTGCCATCATGTATTGGTAAAAGAGTATTAACATAATATTTTCCCATGAGGTTATTTCTTAAGTTTCCATGTTCTTTTCATTCATATAAGGTCAATTCTATCAATCACAAAATTGATTACATTTTAAATTCTATTTTTGAAAGTTTTTTTCATACCAGATAGCCAAGGAAATGTTTTCATTGTTTTATTTGACAACTTTATTGTTTGCCATTTATAAATTATAGTTAAACGTATTTTGAATTTGAAGTATTGAAGAGAGGGAATACAGGTAATCTCTTCTTGGTTCTGTTTCTACAAGAAGTTAATCTGAATAGAAAAAGATTAAAACTTTTTTAAATGTATTGATAGATTGAATGGTATAAATTCTAAAAAGCATTTACAAATATTAATTTGCCTAATATTCTAAACCATAAAACTTACATCTTACTTGTAAATATGTGGTTATTGTTTGATTCAGGTTCATAGTCAAGAGACCTGAATTCAAATTCAGACTCAGACACTTACTATCTATATGAACTAGACCAAATCCTTTAACCTCTGTGAGCCTCACTTTTTCCATCTATACAACCAGTATTAGCACTTATTTCACAGGGTAGTTGTAAGGGCCAAATGAGATAATATTAAGAAAATACTTTGTAAAACTTAATGTGCCATATATTTGGTTAGCTGTTATTTATTACTACTACTATTATTATTAGAACCACTAAAAGCAATGATAATGTTGACAATAATGATGATGATGAAGATATATCTGACAAATAATGCTAACAAGAGACCTCTAGAATCCTCCTCCTCTCAGGTATTGAAGAGAGGAAACACAGTTAATCTCTTCTTGGTCCATCAAAAGAAGTATTCTCTTACATCTAATAGTAGTCTCACCTTCACAATCTCCATGCCTAGCACCAAACAAACTGTCATCTTGAAACATGGTTTTGGAGGGGATATCTAAAACGAAATGCCTGTTCTGAATGAGAAATTATGCTTGAGATCCATGGGAACCACTGATAATTCCTCAACTTCAATAAAGTGAGATAGATAATGCAGGAATGACCACTTGAATCCAAAATTAAAAACAATAAATATAATCATATTAATATAGAAAAGTGTTTTCCTCCAAAAATAACCATCTGGGGAAAGTAGTATTAGTGTTTTTTTTTTAATTCCCATTTCATATTATTCTCTTTTTTTAAAGGCAACTTGGCATAATAGATAGAAAGCTAGCCTTGGAATCAGGACAGCTTCAATTGAGGTCCCACCTCTGACCCAAAGAGACCTGGGCAGGTCTCTTAAAGTATCTCTAAACAGCTCTCCAATCTAAAAGTTACTGAAAAGATGCCAATCTGAAATGATAGAGGTGGTATATGAACATATGAAAACTATATAGTTCTCAATACCAGTGAAATCAGAGATCCAGTACCTATCATTACCATTTTTCAAAATAGAAAAAAACAACAACTAAGTATGACTCTTAATGGTCATATTTCTTATTCATTATCACATAGCTAGTAAATTTCTGAATTGGGATTCACATGCCATCTGAATAGTAATTTAAAAATTCATTTTATAATTATAATATCTATTACAGAACTATAGTGAGACCACAGCAGCAAACCTTTTAGAGACAGAGTGCCAGGCCCTGCCCCCTCCCCAACCCCCAGACCAAGTCCTATCCCCACCCCTGACAGAGATCATATGCTGTGCCTCTCCCCCTTCAATGCTGGGTGTGCCCACCCCCATCCCCCTTACCTCACACAGTGGAGGGAGGAAGCGCTCCTATTGGGCTACTGGGTGGAGGGGCAGGTAAAATGACGAATGTCTTCAGAGAAGGGGGGAAGGGAGTGGCCTGAGTGATCTCCTCCCTTCCAACTCTGCCACCTGTGAGCTGTCCACCTTACCCCCTGTGCACTCTCATTGGCTACTGGGCAGAGGGTCAAAGGATGTGAAAAAATGTCATCAGGCACAGTGGAGAAGGGGAAGGGAGGGGCTCTGGCTGAGTCCCTCTGCCTTTCTAGTAAGGAACTAGGTGGAGGCATGAGGAGGGTGGCTACATGCCCACACAGAACACTCCATGTGCCATAGGTTTGCCATCACTGTCCTACAGCTAGTTGAGGTTAGAATTTTTATGGTAGGAAAGAAACTGCCACAAATGTTATCTTTTTTTATCTTTTTTTTAAACCCTTACCTTCCATTTTAGAAATAGTGCTATGTTCTAAGATAAAAGAAGAGCTAGAAAATGAGAGTTTAGTGACTTGTCTAAGTACATACAACTGGGATGTGTCTGAAACCATATTTGAACATAGGCCCTCCCATCTATAGGCCTGGATCTCTATCCATTGAATCACCTAGCTATCCACTACAAATGTATTATAATTAACATTAGAGGTAAATATATGTTGTCACCATATGCTATGTGACTTCAGTGGATTTAATTGATGTCTAAATTTTAGAATGATTGCTCTGACAGCACCCACAATCAGATTTTGGATTAAATGCCAAAGCAAAACCGTTATGATGAATTCCTGTATAAAATCAAAGATTGATACATGGGCATTATTTACATAGAAAGCTTTGATTAATTTGTTTCATTTTGTATTTTTTATATAAATGCATTTTTTTTCAGAAAAAAAGTTGTTCATTATACTAGTGCAAAACTAGAAAACTGGAAATAATGAGATGTAATGATTTACTTAAATGTCAATCACAACATTAAAAAATCATTCAATATAAGAGCAAGATATAAACTTTTAAAAATTTGTTTTCTACTAAAGTATGACCTTCTAAACCCAGAGATCTCCTATTTTTCCCCTAAAAGGATTATACACATGAGAAAAAAAAAAACTATTTTGAAAGTTCAGCTTTTTTTAAATCATATGTGTGATAGGGAGCAGATTTGGAATTACATTTGAAGTGATAAAATGTATTTTATTTTCATCCTCTGATAACTATAAAATAAATGGATGGATTTTTCTTAAAACTTTCTGGGAAAAGTGGGCTAAAAATTGTAATGTTAGAGGATGAAGGAATATAGTTATAAGCTGGTGGGAACAGGCAGTCATGATGATGATGTTCATGATAATGGAAGATTATATACAATTTTAGATAGTGTTTTCTACTGTCAACATCACTACACTATAATACCTTTGTAAGCTGCTGTCTTTTGCTTATAATTTTCAATTCTCATTCAGTCTTTCCTTTTTTCATGAATGTGTTTTTCTGTCCTCCCCTAATACCTTTTTGTTCTTTTAGTCTACTTGCTATATTTTAAAATAATTATTTGGAAACTTTACAATGAAAGATATTAAATGTTTCAATTTAAAGTTACAATAAACTGATAAAATCCATATGGATTAAAATTTTTTTTTGCCTTTAAGAGAAAATGCAGTTTAAATAAATCGTTGATAAATTAGTGTACATTAGATAGTTAAGGGCAAAATAATGGAGAAAACATGAGTAAAAAAATGCCCTGGGAAATAATTATTGCTTGCACATAATTATAAGATAGTGAATAAATTTGGTGTTTAATTTGTTTTTGTGAGCCAAACCTTTGGTGATTAATCCTAGGCAATTGTCTAGGTAATGATAAAACACAAAAGAACTAAATTATTAAGTTTTTATGTGCCATTTTATAAAGTGTTAACTGTTGTTAGCCATTTTTGAGATAAAATAATCATTTTATGGCTATTTTTAAAATAAAATTTATATCAAGTTTTTCAATACTAGAGAACTCTAGGAAATTCTGGTTTCACTGTGTAATAATTTATATTAATCCTCATCTTGACTATCCACCAATTTAATATTAAACATAGGAGGAAATATAAATAAAGTTGTAGAGTTATATAAGAGGGACAGCTGGATGGCACATTAAATAGAGTATAGGACCTGAAGTCAGAAAGATTCATTTCCCCGTGTTTAAATTTGGCCTCAGATACTTGGAAGTTTTGTCATCCTGGCCAAGGTATTGAATTATTTTGCCTCCATTTCCTCATCTATAAAATGAGCCAGAGAAGGAAATGGCAAACTATTTCAGTAATTTTGCCAAGAAAACTCCAAAGAAGGTCATGAAGAGTCAGACATAATTGAAAACTACTGAACTACAAGAAGCAGAGTAATGGTTGAGCCTGCAAAGCCTTTATGTAGGAAAACTAGTACTTGAATCCACTACCCCAAATTTTGGCATTATCTAAGACCCTTGTTTCTTGTTTTTTTTCATATCTTCACATAATAAAAAGGCCATTGAAAATACTGAAGTAGGTAGATATATGAAACTTCATAAATCATTTACTACTTAATTCAAACATTTTCTGTGCTTTCAAATGAGAATGTTTCCTTACTTTTTTGTAAAAGGGATGAGATGATGGTAAGGTTAAAAATTATGTCAAAGTAGCTATAATTCATTACAAGTGTTTGCATTTGTTCTTAGATCAATGATTCCACTAAAACATTTTCATTTCCCTCTCAATGTAGAAAATAAAAATAAAAAATTATAAATATATATTTCTAATTTCATTTTATGGGGGAAAATACTCATGAACAATTCTGGATATGCTAATGTTTACCTAAATATGAAATGCATAATCCTGATGTCATAAAATTTAAAAGAACATTATTTTGACTAGTTTCATAAAATAACATGATTTTACATAATAAATTTAATAAATCAAATATTAAAAGACAATGTTAAGTTTGAATTAAGTTAAATTTAAAATATTCTGAAAAATCAAAGCAGGTTGAAATAACTGAGAAGAAAAGAAATGATTGATTTAAAAGATAATATTCAGTATTCTATGAAATATAGATGACCTGAAAAATACAAAATAATGTTTTCATAGAAACATGACAATTATGATTATTTTTATCCTTGAAACTAATTAAAAAATCTTATCTAATACTTTCTTATTTCTCTCTTTGCTTCTTTTTCCTCTTCCTCTCATAAATCTCCTGTTTCTTTTTCTACCTTTCCCTATAAAATATTTAGAAATCAAAATTTGTCTGTAACTTTCAATATGTATTTAAAATTCTCCTATTATTTTCATTTTATCATTTATGGGATCATTGTTTTGAATTTTGCCATTTTCTCTACATTTAATATTGTTAATTTGTCTAGGTAATTAACTTTTTGGCAATTTTTATCAAACTTTCCAATATTAGAGAACTCCAGGAAATTTTTATTTAACTGTTAAAATGAACATAAAATTTTAATTTGTTTCAAATAATTATGTTTTTGTTTATTAGCTGAATGTGGAGGCCGATTTAAAGGAGAATCATCAGGAAGAATCTTATCTCCTGGCTACCCCTTTCCTTATGACAATAATCTCAGGTGTATGTGGATGATTGAGGTGGATCCAGGAAACATTGTCAGGTACTTTTTTTATACTTCTAAATCTTTGCTCTTGTTGACAGATACTCAGAGATTTGAATTTTCCACATGAACTACTGAATTTTATTAGCGTGGGACATTATAATATTAAAGCTAGATGAATGCCGTTATCTAGCTCAATTAATTTAACATGAAAAAAGACTGAGATTTACAAATTAAGAATTAATAACTGGCAGTCAGAAAATGTTTTAAGATCTCTACTGTATTTCAGTTAGTGATAGAGTTAGAACTAGAATCAAATCCCTTAACTCCTAGTCCCGTATGTAGTATCCTATAGTAATCAGTTCCTGATTTCACAATTTCCTACTTTTCCTTGGTAGAATAGACCTGAGTCTTGTTATTAATTGATTCTTTCACAGTAGGAAATTGCTACACATTTTAAATTGCTAAAAAAAGAAAAGTATTGTAGGTGAAAAAACTGAGTAACAGAGAGATTAAGAGTCTTGTTTGTGGTCAAACAGCTAGTAAATGTCACAAGTGGGATTTGAACCAGTCTCCTTGACTACAAGTGCAATGCTCTTTGCATTTAGCATATTGCCATATAGACATGCAGCATATGCCTAGTATATTGCTGTTATTAAATGGTGTGATAGTGTATCTTTTATAAATCCACCTAATAAACTAATACCTAATAAGAAATTACCCCTCCCAAGTAATCATTCTATAGCTTCTCATGTGTTGTAAGTCAGATGAGAATTTTAGTCAGTTGTACTAATAAAATATGAGTGAGAATCACAAAATCATAATATATAAGTAGCTGCTTCTATATCTCTATATAAACTTTTCCTTCCCTTATAGCATAAAGAATTAAAGAAATTTTTTCTAATTATTTGTAGAAAGCTTCAATTCAAATTTTAGAAGTTTTGTTTTAAAAGGACTTTTCTTTATATTACAATAACAGCTCATATTAATTTACTTTTCTAAAGTTATTTTTACTGGTATCAGTTCTTTTCTTTCTAATAATGATTTACTTCTGCAAATAGGATATATATTTTTATAATTTTTCAGTGAAGATTTAGAGGAAAAAATATTTTGATATTGAATCTCTACACAGTTAACCATGTTTGGTGACACACATTAAAAATGAAAAGCATGAAATTCCATCAACTTTTCCCCAGGCATGAGGATGTTCAGATAATTGTATTGCTGAACTATGTGGAAAAACTTTTAAAAAAAAATTTGTGTACTTCATGTTCCAGTGTCATATGGATTTCTTATGAATTTCAAAAAACAACACAGTTCATTAATAAAGTACAAGAAAGGAAGCAATCAAATCTCCTTTGTTATATGTCAAAACATGTTCTGATACTTTTGGTGTATTTTTCAAATGTATTTAGTATGTTCTGCTACATATTCTAAACTCTTTCAGATTGAGGTCTAGGCTAAGTAGGGAGAACCCATTATCAGGTTAACCATAAGATGATGAAGTTGTTCACCAAAATAACTCATATATGGCACCTTATAAACTGCAGAGGGTTCATGCTCTCTATACAACCATAAACAGTGACTTTGCTGATAAAAATCACTGATTAGTTGTAGTGGCTTTAATTATGAACTTGCAGATAAAAAATTGACACATAATGAATGTACTCATTTACATATGTTTAATTGATGTGTATATAGAGAGATAGTAAATGGATAGATAGATAGACCATGGAACATTTGCATGGAACATATTAGGAAATGTAAAATATATTTTATACCTTTAAAATTTAAGATAATTTCAAAATATTGAAAGACATATATGTTTATCTCACAGCCTACAGTTTCTTGCCTTTGATACTGAGGCATCACATGATATACTACGAGTTTGGGATGGTCCACCTGAAAATGAGATGTTACTAAAAGAAATTAGTGGATCCCTCATTCCAGAAGGTATCCACAGCACACTAAACATAGTAACAATACAATTTGACACAGACTTTTACATCAGCAAATCTGGATTTGCCATTCAGTTTTCAAGTAAGTTTCATATTTCTTTTGTATGTTCTGTTGTGTGTCAAGTCTTTTACTTGCCTTTAATTTGTTTAAATCTGCCTTTTTAATTTCCTGGTATTTAAAAAATCTAGAAATAGATTCATCCTGGTTCTATTTAACAAAATATTAGAATTATAAATTTATTTCACTAGTAACATGGATTTCCCTTCCATAGTCAATTTCAATTTACTGTGCGTTAACTTCTCAACGACAATTGAACATATCTTTCTCTGATTTTCTTATTGGAATATTCTCATGGAATATTATTTTAGTGAAGAAAATATAGCAAGTAAGTTTAAATAAGATGCCTGTACTTTTTTATTACCAAATATGCTTTGAAAAAAACTGATTGAGAAAAAGATGATTTTAGTTTAAGTGATTAAAATATAGCCAAAAATAGAAGGAAGAACTATGGAATTTTTAAGATATTAACATTTTTATTATGTTGTACATAAGAAAAAATTGTTTTATGTTCAATAAATCCAAAATTTTGATAATTATATTTAATTGAAACTTATATTATTTATACACATATAATATTTGATAAAACATTTATATATACTTAAATGAAATGTTTTCTCTGACAAAGGAATGCAATTTGTTACCAATAATTTACTTTTCTTACCATCATACTACTTGTTTAAAAATTAACTGTTTAAATCAATAACATTTTTTACCATTTAACAGGCACTGTGCTCAGCACTAGGGATACAATATGCAAGCAAATATATACAAGCATGCTATGTATAGAATAAGTAAGAAATAATTAACAGAGGGAAGGCACTAGAACTAAGTGAGTCTGGAGAAGCTTTCTTCTAGAAAGTGGGATTTTAGTTGAGACTTATAAGAAACCATGGAGAATAGTAGTCAGAGCAGAGGAAAGGAGAATATTCCAGGAATGAAGAAGAACCAGAGAAAATATCCAGTCAATAGATGGTGCATCTTGTTCATATTTTTTTTTCATAGCTACTGAAAGCTTAATGGACATATATATATATATATTGAAATATTAATTTTACTTCTATTACTCATTTATTTTGAAACCATATAATTATCCAACTGATATGCAAATTTTCCATTCATTTACCATCAAAAAAACAAAAAAAAGTATTATTTACTTCTTACACCTCCTCATAATGGTCTCTGAAATCAGTGACATTATCCTCTTTACTCTTCCTTATTTTCAGCATACCATATTTGCTAACTCCATACATTTTCCCTAGCCTTCCCCCCTTTCCTGGAACTCTCTTCCTCCTCATTTCTACCTCCTATCTCCCTTACTAGTTTTCTTCAAGTTCTATTCTAATGTCTTATCTTTCATAAGAAGTCTTTCCTGATTCATTAAATCATGAACTCTTAGAGGGTAGAGACAGTCTTTTGTCTCTTTTGGTAATCCCAGTGCCTAAAACAGTAAAGTATATAGTAGACAATTAATAGATGCTCATATTCTCTGACAGATTCACCCATTCCTCTTAATGCTTCCTTCTATTGCTTATCTTGTATGTAGCTTATTTGCATATAATTGTTCATATGTTGTCTCTTGTTTATAGTATGAGCTTCTTGAGGTCAAGGTCTGCGTTTAGCTTTCCTTTGTACTCCTGGTGGAGTTGACAGATGCTTAAAAGAAATACCAGTTGACTGACTCCAGACTAAAGTCTTTCTCTTACAACCTCAGCCAAGAAAATCTTTTAAATGATGTGATCCCATTCTACTTTGTCTAACAAAAACAATAGTTCTTTACATTTATTAAGGATTAGAAATGACCTATGGGTCTTATATATAAAATTTTTTTTCATTAAGATTTTCCTACAAGATCATTACTCACTGGAATTTGAAGATTCCTTTGAGTTATAATGATGAAGAAATGATTAATTTAAAAGTACTGCCCTTAAGTCACGTGAATTCCAGTTTAAAGTTCAATAGATCAAATGTATATATAAATATATGTATATATATACACCTATATATAACTATATGCACACATATTCTGTATAAAATGAGACCAAACATTGTATGCATGGTTAGAGATAGGGATGTGAATATAGACTGACCTATGATTTCATTGGTATAGGATAACTTCAGGATGAGACAACTTCTTCAAATGATGAAATAATAATTTTTTTTTGTTAATAATTGTGAGCAGTGGGGCCAAGCAGGGAGAATACAACCCCCCTTCAAGTGACAGCGCTTGAAGGAAGTTATACTATTTCACTGAGTGTTCTCTTCTCTAGGAAATCATCCCCAGTTACCTCATTCAGTTTTTTTGTAGAGTGTACTCAGGGCTTTTTACTATTCAAGTTAGCCTCATTTGTTAAAATGTGGTGCTCAGTACTTAACACAACTGAAGATTTTTTTTGAGGGTAGAGTGACTATTTTTTCCACATTCCAGTTATCTTTTCCCTTCAAATACCAAAAGACTACATTCAATTTTTTTGGGAGCTGCATTGGTGTGGTTTTAGCCTTTAGCAACCATATCACACTGTTGATTCTTGCTATGCTTGAACCTTAGTAAAAATTTCAAATCTTTTCTCAAACTGCTATCTAAACATCTTTCCCTCACATATTAGGGATGTTACTATGTTTAACTAAACTAATTATATATTACATTCCTTCATACATTCTATATTTTATCCAAACTTCCCTCCTTACTGTTCTCAGGACTGGAAAAATAATTTACTATCCTCCTGCTCCAACAACAATATAGGTTGTGCCTTGTGCCTAGAATGCAGTACCTTCTTATTTCTGCCTCTCAGAATCCCTAGTTTCCTTCAAAGTTCAGCTCAAGGACCACTTTCTGATCTGCTTTCCTAATTTCCCTAACTGCCAGCCAACTGCCAAAATTACTTGAGAGGGAAAGAGAGAGATCTCAAACTCTTTGTCTCATGTATATAAATAAACATCAACTATCAAATTAATAATTAAATAATGCAAGAAAAAATAAAGCAAAGCATTTAAATATTCCAGTAACCTTACTCAGTGAGAAATTGCACAACCAAAGTCATTTCAGTCAACTATAACTTTACTATAGATCATAGTTCAACAATTCTCCTCTTAAGATGGCAAAGTTTTCTCAAGAGTTTTATTCATAAGTCATCTTTTGTAAGAGAAGAGATGACTCACTATCTTGAGTCCTTCTAGTCCTTTGTAATCTCTATGCTCAATTTCTCTTCATTCACATTACAGTTGTCTCTCCAGAATTATAGTTAAATTGCCTCTCTTCCCAAATGACACTTACATGGCATGTGTGTGTGTGTATTTACATATAAATATATTCCTTCCATTTCTAATAAAACCTATGTTCCTTGAGAACAGACAGTTTTAATTTATCTTTTTATCCCTATGACTTAGCATGATATCTGATACAAATACAGCATCTTAATGGATCCTTATTTTATGGTTCATTCAATAAATTTGCTTTGTAGTTACATTGTTCTCTTTAGACAATGTTCCTTTATCAAAGTTGTTTCTATGTCCTGTATTTCATTTTTGATAATTTATTCATCTCTTCTGTGATGACTTCTCATATGGAATTTTATTTGAAACTTTTAAAATCTGCTTTCCTCAAATGTATGTTTTAAATATCCCTAACTTCTCTCCTTTCAGAAATATTATATGAAGGTGGCATTTCCTCCCATTGTCCCTGTCATTTGTATTTTAGCAACCAGTTCTTCTTTGTCAGAGTCAGGGCCACAATGACCATCGCATTCATTGCTTCATCCACCTTTTAACAGATAAAATTATCCTTGAAGCCAGCCAAAATAAAAAATATTAACTGTGCAGCTTTAGAGAAGAAAGGATGTTTCTTCAGATGTCTGGATGATTGAAGTACTCTGTCACCACTATATCATGCCAATGCAAGGACTGTGAACTGTTACAGTAATTCATCTATTTCTTCTTTCTGTCTATAATACTAGAGTAATGATAAAATTTCTGTTGGTGTGTGCAAAATTGGTCCCTACTATATTTTCATACTCTGATTTTGGGACTTTCTTATATAGGATTATCATCTTAATATACATGACTACCTCTCTCTCCCCCTTTACCAATTTTCTTCCTTTAACAAAAGAGATAGTCTGACAGAAAAGGAAAATGACAAAATGTTGGTGTGGATGTGAGAAAATCAGAGCTCAGTTGTGCTGTTGGTGGAGTTGTAAACTGACCCAACCATTTTGAAGAACAATTTGGAAGTAAGACCTAAAGGCTATAAAACTGTATATACTCTTTGACCCAACAATACCTCTACTAGGTCAGTATCCCAAAGAGATTTTTTTAATAAGGGAAAGGGCCTATATGTACAACAATATTTATAGCAGCCATTTTTGTAGTGGCAAAATTTGGAATCCATCAATTGGAAGATGACTGAAGAAGTTTTGATATACATTTGTGATATAATATTATCATTCTATAAGAAATGATGAGCAGGATGCTCTCAGAAAAAAGTGGAAAGACTTCAGTGAACTAATGGAAAACAAAGTAAGCAGAAGTAGGAGAACATTCTGCATAGGAACAACAATATTGTAAAGATGATTGACTGTGAATGACCTTGGTATATTCAGTAATACAATTATCTAAGAAAAATGCTATCTGCTTACGGAGAAAGAACTGATGGAATATGGATGTAAATTAAAACACATTTTTCCCTTTTTTGTCTTTGTTTTCTTTCACAGCATGGCAAATATAGAAAGATGTTTTTGCATGACTGCACACTGCCTTCTCAATGAGTGGTTGAGAGGGAGGATAGGAGAGAATTTGGAAATCTAAATTAAAAAAAACAAACAAATGTTAAAAAATATATTTCTAATTAGCAAAAATAAAGTATTTGGGGAAAAGGTTTTATTCTCAAAGAGCTATGTTACAGTCATAAAAACCATGAAATCAAAATGAATGAGATTAAATTGGTATCATATTTAAGAAAATATTTCAACATGTAAAGAGAATGAGTAGGTAGGACACCTTGTACTAAACTTTATAGGAATATGTTACTCAAATGTCATTATCAAAATGTTCATGAATACTATGTAGATAGACCTTGTTTAATTTCATTATCATCATTTATGTAGCTGTTTTTTTTTTAAGCTAGGTAATATAATGTATATAATCATTGATCTATTGTCAGGAACACAGGAATAGCTGAGTTCAAATTCAGCCCCAGATATTTGCCAGATGTGTGATTTTGGGAAAGCCACATAACCTCTATCTGCCTCAGTTTCTTCTTTTATAAAATGGTTATAATAATAATAATAATAATATAGTTCCCAAAGTCATTAAAAATAAAATCATCCCCATTCTCTCAATCTATCCATTAAGATGATTAAATTTGGTTAAGGTTACCCATATAGAAGATGATCATAGATCTTCTAATGCATAATTCATCATTCGTTCCACAATATCATGATGCTTTATTTGTATAGATCATATAGCTTCATTCCATGTTGCTCTGTTGCTTGTATTTTCTTTTAAAGTACCTACTCTATATTCTTTAAAGTTTCAAAGTTTCTTATTCTTGCCTGATGAGTGATCTCACTTATTTTAAGCACAAAGGTGATAACTATTTGAATATCCCTCTTAAATAATATGGAACAAACAATGTCAATCCCATTCATACCATTCTTGAAGTCTTGATGTGAAAAAATGCAAAGTTCTCTGTGGAGATCTGGTTACCTTTATCCCATACTTCTACTGCGTTTTTTTTTTTTACCTTACAACTCATTTTCTTAACAAAAATTTTAATTTGAGTGAAATGATTTGATTAAATGCAATTCAAAAGTCATTTAATAAATGCCTCCTAATTTTAATAATTCTCTTGGATTGACTACTGAGAAAACTTTGCCCTTCTTTTGTATTGCATTTCATTCAAGGCTTGCTATCACAATTTAATGAGACATATGCTTTAGTTAACAATATAGAGTGCTTTCCTCAGAAAAAAACAGAGGCAAAAAAATAGTTCAATTATATGAATATAACTACCACACAGACTGTGCACACTCATTGTTTCTCTAAGAACTAAGCAGCTCTTTATTGGTCTGTAGATACACTGCAATATGTAATACAGTTTTAGCATTAAGACTCAAAGATGTCAATTACCAGTCCCCATTGTATCTATTGATTGTGCCCCCATTTTATTCCACAAATGGCTTTAGTGCTTGTTGAGAATTCAACCCAGGGTTTTGATTCTTCCTACAGCCTCTTTTCCTTTCTTACTAAGAAATAACTGACATTGTCCTCTAATTGTATTCCAATATGGATTGCAGAGGGCTTTAAAAATTAGAGTGTATAGGGCTATAAAATTCCCTATTTCCCTACTTTATTGCTGGTGGAACAATGGAGCAGATGCCCAGGAAGGCCATGCCATGGAGGGAGACTCTTCACTTGCCTTCCTTTCTTCCCTCTCATCTTTTGAGTCTTTCTTCCAGGCCATATCATAGGTTACTTCCGACTCCAGGCAGATCACCCTCCTACACAAATTATTGCTTTTCATACAATGAGCTCTGAAGACCAAGCCACCTAGGGAAGCTTTAGAATGTACCAAAGGATGAACCAAAGACATGGTCCATGACCTTTTCCCCCACAGAACTTTACAATATTACTCTGTTTAATATATTGTCACATGGATAGTTTCAATTAACCTAATAAAGAAAAACAATTTGTCCTTTGTGACAGGTTGATACAATAAATTATATGTGGTTAATTTTTTATTTGGTGGAAAAGACATACCAATGTTTTGTTTCGTCAGTTACCCTGACATTGACTTCTCCTTGTAATTTTTTCCTTTTTAAAATTTACTTCTTTTTTGCTCAATGGACCAGGTACAGCAAAACATCAGAATTTCATTTTTATTATATTTATTAATTTTCTTTTAGAATTTTTCAACTAGAGGAATTAATTACACAGAAGAAAAACATTGGCTTTGGATTGAGGACATAAGGAGCCTATATGATTTATGGTATAGGGCAGTGTAATAAAACTTAGGATGAACTGGATTCAAATCCTGCTTCAGATACTTTCTAGCCCTGTCACCCTGACCAAGTCAATTTAACTCTCTTTCCTAAGTTTCCTCTTGTATAAAATGAGTGTTTTGGATTAAACCTCTAAGGCCACTTTCATCTTTAAATTTATAATCCTATAATTCCTGTCTGTGATTCTTCTTACCTGTGTCTTCCTTGAAAGTGACTTAACCTCTCAACTTGTTTCCTTATCTAGAAAATGTGGGAAAAGGATTATCTTGAGATTCCTCAATGCTCTAAATTTATTTTCTCTGACCCTCTCTGATCTTGTTCTTTTTCAGCATTATTTTTAATGCATGGATAGCATTACATTGACTGCAGAAAGTTTCTGACATGCCCCAAATCTAATTAGAAGCACATCTATAGCACAGCAAATGGAATTTAACAGTTATTACATTACTGTCTCAAGGATTTTTTGATCTGGACAAATTTTTTCCTAGGTTTAGGACATGTATTCTAATATTAGCTTATTGGTTTCTTATTCATCCCATGAATAGTACTGGGGAAAGTAGATGGGATAAATCTGCACTCATTGAGCAGCCTTGTTTCACTCCTCTGATGATGGGTAGTGCTTCTGACATGCTGTCATTTACTTTAGCCTAACTTACCATATCATTATGTAGTATCTGTAGAATCATAATGAACTTTTATACACAGCCAATGTTTCTGAGTAGCTGCCAGAGTTCAGGCCTACTAATGATGTTGAACATTTTTGAAAAGATTGATGGATACTCTACAAAGCAAGGGTTCTATCAAGGGCAAAATCCTCCAGAGTGAAATACACTTCTGTCTTGTCTTCTGCATTTCAAATACTTTGCTAAATTATTTGACTATGAATTGAATTTTCTTTCCAGTTGATATTGCAGTTCCTCAGACTGGTTTCCCTTTACGTGCAAATTTATTGCACAATCTAAAATATAGTGACATTTCTTATAAAATATTCAAGCATAAAAGTACAAATGTGGAAGGGACAAATGTGAAAACTTGTAAATCTAAAGAGTTGACTTGAGCCTATCATTTTTTTTTAATGTATGCTCTTCCAGAGCCTTTCCTCATTAAAAGCTAGGTATATACTTAAAAAGACATAAACATTAAAATATATTCATTTATTTGCCTTGAAAATATTTTTTAAATTCATTTGAGTACTCTCTCTATCAACACAGATTGTAATCTCTACACATTAAGACTATCTTTGTGTATTTCTATTCCCATTTCTACCCCTTACCTAGTGTTCATCCTTCTTTTGAAGAGCTTATCTAAATTTAGATTGGTTGTAGACTAAAGACTTATATTTGAACTCTTTTGAGATTGTTAACTATCCATCAGACCTTGCTTTTCACTTGTATTGTTTTTGAGAATGCATGATCAATCCTACACTAAGAAGACACAAAAATAACTTGGTGAAAGAACATATGTGTATGCATGTGTGTTTAGAACTATATAAGCTTAGAAGCATATTACTTTTATATATGTACATATTATGTAAGTGTAAGTGCATGTATACTTATGAACATATTACAGAGAGTGAAAGTATGAGGAGTTGGAATTTGCTAGCCATGAGGCATGCAATAAATTACATTTTGCCTGGGATTCAGATGCTTAAGAAGCTTATGATAAAGATTGTACTAAATCTTGAAGAGTTTGTGAATCCCTCTCATCATGCAGCAAGTAAATGCCATCAGAAGGATTCATACACACCTCTTCTTAAGTCCAAAACTAATATTCTCTACATTTTGTATTGTTGCTTCATGTATGATTTTCTATGTTTGTGTTTATCTGTAATTTTGTGGATATTATGGCTATATTTGTGTATGTGCAGATATATTGTTTTATTAATGTAGGTAATTTGCTATGAGGAAACTCTCTCCCATTGTAGGCTGACAATTGTACCACAACTTTCAATCTTAGAAGGTTGCCTGTAATACTTCGAAGTTATATGATTGCTTTGTGATCTCGTATGCTTCCAAGATAATGGTAGGAAACCCTGGTCTTCCAGGCTATCAGATCAGCTCTCTATTCTCTTCAGTGTGTGCATGTGTGTATAGGTGAGGCAGGCATGTCTCTATAAGGCTGCCACACACAGCACCAGGTATCCCCTGATGGTCTTCCATCCAAATATTAACAGGCCCATCCTGCTTACCTTCTGAGATCAGGTGAGATAGGGCACATTCGAGGTGGTATGGCAGGGGGAACAGAGTTCAGAAAAGTCTGCTACCTCTGCTGTGAGGGCTTGCTTAGTTAGAGGCTCCCCCTGACCCTTTTTACTCAGGGCTGCTTCCTTCCTTGGGTGTCCTCCTGCCACCTAGCTCTCACCTGTGGCTCCAAGAAGCTATAGCATAGGCAGCAGTCCCACCCCAGTAAACTCTTTCAGCAGATGGGCTAAATGAGACTGAGGGTAACTGATAAATCTCAAGCCTGATCATAAATTAGGGAGATGTCTACCTCTAGGAAATGAAGACTTCCCCTTGTAGAATGGGCAGATGAGACACTTTGTTCCAATGTCCATGAAGGCAGCTAAAGCAGATACCGTGGAGCACTTAGAGCCTGGTTAGACATTGAAAAGGGGTCATCCACTGTATCATCACCAGTTGTCTTGACTTTTGCTTTGCCGTCAGACTTTAATGACTCTGAAGAGAGAGTGAAGCTGGCAACTTTGTGCAACTCCATGTCACTTAAATCCAATTTATGAGTGAATCAAAAGACATCACCCATACCATTTTACCACTTACCGTTTTACTATTTTACTGTCTCATTCTTATTTTACTTCCACCTCAAAAGTCCTGTGGTGACAGGCAAGTGACAAAGCAGCAGATGTAGATATGCTGGGAGCTATTACCCTGCGTGCAGGTGGTCCAGGGCATATGGTCAGCTTCTTGCTGAAAGCAGCAGTGATATATATGCAGCTCCCTGGGTATGTGAGCAGCCTTTTTTAAGGACTGTGCTGATCACCTCCTGGTGTGAGGAAAGGGGTAGGAAAGATGCCCTAAAAATTACCTGCTTTAAGCTGTCTGCTTCACTTAACCCTGGCCTGCTTTCTGTGGTAAGCAGAGATCCTACTTTGTGGTTGAAATATGCAAAAAAATGTACAAAATTTTTTCTCAAAAATGATTCTACAGCTCATGGACTGTGTGCACACATATGGACAACATGAAATCCAATAAACTTGAAGTGAGCAGCTCTTATTGTGAGAGAACTCAGCAGGTATCACATCTAAATAGCAACTTCTTTGTTGTGTGTTTTTTGCTACTGCCCTGCTTGGCCCTCTTTCCTCTGTGTCTACTTCTTAATCTCTTTTGTTGAATCATATTTCACATCCTAAGCCTCATCATCTTTTCTTTGACTAGAGGACCCAAACCAATGGACCCTATGCATATTGCTAAATGTTTTCGTAAAACTAGATTAAATGTTTTTGTAAAATATTTAATAAAATAAACAATATTTAAAACATAAAACTACTACATATTAAATAATTAAATTAATATGTGTCCCACAGGGATCCCTATGTTCAATTTCTTTTCATTTAGAACTCTTGCACTTATCTAGGATCTTGGACAAGTCATTTCCCTTCTCTCTGAATCAGTTTTAGCATCTTGAAGGTTCATAATGAAGAGCTTACTATAGATTGTTTTTATATGGCACCTCCAGATACCTAATGATATAATGAGATTTTTTTGAATAACCAAATTTACCCTTTAGCCAAATAATTCTAAGATTATCTGGAGATCATATTTTAGCTCTGATAAAAAACACAGCTTATTTTTACCTAATTCATAGTCTCAAAGCAATAATTATCCAAAAGAGGTGAATTGAAATTCTGAATTCAATCCAGTTTGCTTTAATTTTTAGAACATTTTTAACCAAACACAATCCAGAAATCAGAAATAGGGTCAATACCATAGTAAAGAATATGTATCTATTCACCTTTCTATCTATCCAACTACTTACCTATTATCTATTTATTTATCTACATATACTGTATATATTTCCAATTGTTCAGAACATATTTGAGCAAATAAAGCATATATAGCTATTGGAGTATATTCTAAAACAAATTGGATTGAACTTAGCATTTTCAATTTATCTCTTCTAGATAATAATTGTTTGGGATTTTCTGACCCTTCCCCCCCCACCACAAACACACACCAATTTTTATTTTTGAAGTTAAAATGCAGACATTTTCAAAGAATAACCTTTAAAGCTTAACTGTAAAGTGAAATAATTTATATGTGGTTATTCTGCATGTATATGTGTTTTTAAACTGTTTTAAGGGTTCCATCCAACTTTATATTTAGAAGAAGAACAAAATTATCACTTGCTGTTGTTCAGTCTTTCACTCCTGCCTGACTCTTCATGACCCTGTGGATCATGCTGTCCCTGGGGTTTTCTTGGCAAAGATATTGGAGTGGTTTTCTATTTCCTTTTCCAGTAGATTATGGCAAACAGTGGTTAAGTGAGTTGCACAGGGTCACATAGCTAGTAAGTGTCTGAAATCAGACCTTCTTGACTCCAGGCCCAATGCTATATCCATTGCGCCAACTAGCTAGCTCCTTCTTAATTTATCCGTAGGATATTATAAAGCTTGACTTGATAAGATTGAATATTTCTTAACAAGAAATGCATTTGAATATCTCTTTCTATTTGTATTTCATCAACTTAGAATTAGGTGAGATATTCTCAACAGATTTTTAAGGAACATTATTGCAAATTTCTTTCAGAGATATTTAATTGCATTTTAATTGTATATAAAAGTCACATTAATATATATATTGAAAACTAAAATACAGATAAATTATTTTAGCATTTATAAGTTGATATCTTATTTAATTTCTTCTCTATATTGAACTATTGAGAAGTACCTTTTTTAATGGATAGAGAGCCAACTTTAACGATAAGTCTTATATAGAGGTCCTATCACTAAAATATGTGGACCATGTTACGCTGAGCAAGTCATTTACTACTTAGTATTCAATAAGGATACACTTTGTCTTTTGTAAGTCTGGTGAAGCCAGGGGGCTACTTCCTAGAAAAATGTTTTGAAATGCCCAAAATAAAACACATAGGGTTACAAAAGAAAACTAAGCATTTTGGCATATTGTTTTTGTTGTAAACTTTAAGTTGTACCTGTTTTGATGTTATCTTGGGGAAAAAAAAAAGACAGAGTGGTTTGTGATTACCTTCTCCAGCTCATTTTTAAAGATGACAAACTGAGGAAAGTATGTTAAGTGAGCAACCCAAGGTCACTTAGCGATTACATATTTTAGCCCAGATTTGAACTCAAGAAGATGACATATATATATATATATGACATAGTAATATATCTAGTGTTAGGTATGCAGTCATTTTGAAATATGATAAATGTAAATGCTATTTCATGATATCTATAAGTAGAACATGTGAAGAAAATATTTATCATTTCTATTGGTGACAAAATCCCAGGTACTGCTAGTTCTAGTGTGCTTTGGCATATTCATAATCAAATGAAATGTTAATTTGTGTTTTAAAGTTAGTGAAAATAAAGATGCATTTTCCCCTTCAGAGGCTGTTTGAAAAAATGGTTATGTTTAGTTATTTCAGCTGTGTCTCACCCTTCATCACCCCATTTGGGTTTTCTTGGCAGATGTACTAGAGTGGTGTACCATTTTCTTATCCAGGTCATTTTGCAGATGAGGAAACTACAGAAAACAGGATTAAATAACTTGCCCAAGATCACATAGCTAATAAGTTTCTGAGGCCAGGTTTGCATTCAGAAAGACTCATCTTTCTGACTTCAGGCCAGGTATTCTATCCACTATGCCATCTTTCTGCCTTAGCTTCCTTAAAATAAATTCAAAAATCCCATGGATCCCAAATTAATCATTTCCTATTCACTTTCACTTATTTGCTTCCTTGAGCTTCTTCAAGTCTCAACTAAAATCTCATTTTCTCCAAGCAGTCTTTCTCTTTCCTCTTTAATATTAGTATCTTTTGAAATTATTTCCAATTTATTCAGAATATAACTTATTTGCACAGGGTTGCTTACATATTGTTTTCTCCCATTAGATTGTGAAAGCTATAAGAAGATGAACTGTTTTTCCCTTTCTTTGTATCTCTATTGCTAAATACAATGCCTGGCACATGAAAGTGGTTATTTGACTTATGATTTAAAGTTTTCCACAACAAAACTCTAAACTATCTTTTCAGTCTCAAATATACATTATAACTCTGGTCCAGTCATATGAGGCTACTTGCTATTAAATATACACTTCTGCTATCTCTGTACTTTTGTTCTGGTAGTCCCCCATGCTTGGAATGAACTCCTTTCTCACAAGTCTGTTTGAATCCTTAGTTTCCTTCAAGGCACAACTCAAGAGCCACCTTCTACATGAAACCACAAATACACACTTAGGATATCCAAGATATCCTAGATCAGTGATTGTGAACCTTTTAGAGATAGTGCCAAGCCCCACCCCGACCCTACACCCAAACCAAGTGCTGGCCCCAGCACTCTGCTACCCTCCAGCTCTCCTCTCCTTCAGCTATGTGCTATGCTGTGAACTATGCTCTCCTCAAACCTAGCTCCTCTTCAACCTTACCATGGGAATCATCTACACCTTAGACTCAACAGGCTGCATCTGTGTTGCACTCTCATGCAGCATGTGAGTCTCTCTGCCCTCAGTACCTTATCCCAGACAGGGTTCTGGGGATACAAAGACAAAAAGGAAATAATCCATGCCCTGTAGGAATTTATATTGGAGGAAACAAGTATCAAGTTAATCTCCCTGGAGCATGGGAAGTCTCTGTTCTTTTTTTTCATTCATTCTCCATTTCAGCCAAACTAGATTATTGACTGGTTCTTTTCCCATCTGGTCCTACATTATCATATTGATATGTATTTCCATGGTTCATTCATCTCTCGTGCATAAAATACACACATAACTTCTGCATCAAACAACTTCTTCAACACTACCTATCAAATTCTTTCTTTTCCATAAAGGCTCAGCAGAGATTTTATCTCCTTCATGAAACATTTCAAAATTGCTTAAATATAGTAAGATATTTTTATAGTTTCCTTTAGACTCTGGAATTTTAAAGGATTGATATAAATAGTAGAACTAAAATAAAAATTGATGGACTCCTCTGCATACATAATCTATTTTAATCTCAAATTTAGACACAGATTACATTGTTATTTCATTTTCCATATTATACACATTTAAATCCATAGAATCATTTAAAGACAATACCTTTCATTTGGGAAATTTATTTCATCCTCTTATGTAACATATATGTTACCTCTAGTAATGGTACTGTGAAGGGGCCATTGGAATGTTTATGAATGAATAAAATTCATCATTTTATAGCTGGGATCAATAACAGTTCTCTTGAAAAATTAAATTTAAATTTTTATTACCGAATCACATAATAACAGCTATAATGAAATGTCTTTTTTATAGTCTCATGATGCATGATGAACTTTACAAGAAAATGCAATATATATATATTTGTGGTACAATTTCCTCATACTTTGTAGAATTTCCCTTTGTATGACTGCATTGAAAGTGACAAAGCAAAGTTACAAGGGACTTTATTTCTTTAAGAATTTGTGCTTACATTACACATTTTTAATAAGGAATCATGTAAAAGTCAATGAGTGAATGGAACATCCAATAAAAAAGGAGTTTTTCCTGCCCAGTGTCAGATATAAGTAGCTTTAAGATTCTTTGAACAAGGGAGATAAAGAACACACAGAAAAACTGAAAAAAAAGTATAAATACATAAGAGCACACAAAGATAAACTACATTTGGAAAATGATTTCAAACTATAATTTTAATTTTGAAGAATTAGAAGATGAAAAGTAGAGAGGGAGTTAGTTATCTCTACTAGAATCAAATTATTTACCTATCACCAAAAAGAATGTAATGAACATGATGAGACTGTCACTCTCAGCTCCTACAGAAATGCCATGATTGATTGCCTCTGAGGTCAAATGCTGCAGGAATGCTATATCAGGGGAGTCTTAGGAAATGTTCTCTCTGTCTGGCAATTCAAAGGTCATTACTTACATAGGAAAGGGTATTATCAGTAAAATAGTGCTAAGAAATTTTTGCTGTAAGGAGTTGAAAACATAAATGGCTCTAAAGGGAACTGGAGGTAACCAGAAAAAAGGGGGGAAATACTATTATTTCTAGAAGCTTAGCCATGAAAAGGAATTATGACATAGAAGTATTACTTGAGAAGGTAGAAGATTCAAAGGAAAGCTTTCATTTGTTGGTTTGTTTTGCTGCACTAGTGTTTTTTTGGCATGGAATGGACTGAGCATGATTTTAGAATAAGGAAAAGGATTCAATAGTCAGATGAAAGTGAGAGAATGAAAGAATGATAAAGGTTCTCAAAAAAGACAGGCTGGGATGGGACCAAGAGAACAGGTAGAAGAGTTAGCACTGGCATAGAGAAAATCCAGTATACCTCATTAGTTGAGATTGGAGCACCAAGCAAGAAAATATTGTAAGACATGGACTTTGGGGTATGGAGGAGTAGAAGTTAGGAAGCTCTCAATGGACACAATGAAAAGAATTCTATATTTTAAGTCAGAGAACTTAGTTTTGAATTCTAGTTCTGATTCTTAATATTTCTGGGAAATGTGATATTGAAATCACTTTAAAAGATTGATATATATTAATTTAAGGTCACCAAGGAATTCATTTATGTAATTCCTAAATGAAACACTCAAGTCAGCTGCCAAATTTTTTATGGTGTTTTAATTACAACAAGAGAAAGAAAGTATTAGAAGGAGAGAGAGAGAGAGAGAGAGAGACAGACAGACAGAGAGACAGAGAGAGAGAGAGAGAGAGAGAGAGAGAGAGAGACAGAGAGAGAGAGACAGAGAGAGACAGAGAGAGACAGAGAGAGACAGAGAGAGAGACAGAGAGACAGAGAGAGAGAGAGAGAGAGAGACAGAGAGAGAGAGACAGAGAGAAGGAAAGAAGTTTAATTCAGACCCACTCTGGCTCAGACTGAACCAAAGTGGGCTTTAAGGCCTTGGATAGCCAAAGCAGGGAAAGGGAACAATCCTTTTCACTCTCGTGACCAATCTGAAGGAAAGCAGTCTGTGGGGCTCCTCCAAATCCAAGCACCCGCCTCCAACTGACTAGCCCTCCTCATAGGAAGTCCTGAGAACTCCAGAGGCTGTTCTCTACCTCACTTCCTGCATCTCACATGTGCCAATGGTGGCTCTAACTTGACCTAGGACCGCCCAGAGGTCTGTCCTTTTTTTGCACATGTCTGTTGAAGGCCATATTCTCAAATAATTAAATCTTGAGTTTTGATGCAGCCCTTACTAATCGTGTTACACTGAGTAGGGTGGAGATTGTAGTTTCTAAGACCTGATTCTGTTATTCCATCTCTATTGTTATTGATCAGGAAATAGCTAAATCAGATCTTCTAAAGAATGGTCTGAATAGGGTGGAGTAGTTTTGATATTCACAGAAAGTACATGTCACTTAACTTTTATGAGCCTTGGATTTCTCCCAACAACCTTTTGAGAAAAATAGTGTGTGTTCTCATTCCCATTTTGCAAATGAGAAATTCATTGTGACACTGCCTTTTAAAAATTTTTCCTTCCTTGGCTGACTACTTCTCCATCTCCTTTGCTGGAGAGTCACACCCACTGAAATGGATGTACCCAGCATCTGTCCTGAGCACTCCTCTTTTCTCAGTTGGTAACCTTATTAGGTCCCATAGGTTCCATTATCACCTCTTATGCAAATGATTTTCAGATCTATACATCCCGCACTTGTTGCTATCCTGAGACCACATTACCTTTTGGGCATCTCAAACTGGATGATCAAAAGGCTTCTCTAATTGAATATCTTCATTATGTTTCCCTTATCCTTAATCACACAAAAAATTCCTCCTTACATCCAAACTGTCTTATTACTGTTGAGGCCACCACCAATCACCCACACTTTTAACTTAATTGTCTTGCTAATCCTAATCAGGACAGAGCAAATTCAAGTCCAAGGGTGTCATCTACCAGTCCATAACTGGCGATATTCTTCTACACAAATTTACCATTATCAAGGAGAATACTCAGCTATGTAGCTATGTAAGATTCCTCCCATGTCCACCCACTGACTGTGTTGCTGCTGACTGAGACATCCATATCAGAGCCAATGATCACTGTGCTACAATCTCCCAGGGTGATAGCAATTTCTTACTATTCAAGGGTGACTCACACACTGTTTGGTTGCTAAAAAAGGCCTAAGTCATTGTAGAGCAGAAGTGTAAGATGCATCCCTTGCCACCAGATGTGCAGTAGGAGCACAGCTGGCTTGCTCACCTGGCTTTCAGAAATGCTACATGGATCTTGCAACAGCTTCTTAGTGTAACCACAGATAACTGACCTCCACCCCGCTATGTAGATATTCTTTTTATTTATTTAACGTTCCACTTGTCATTTGTGATAAAAAGCAAAATGGTAATTGAGGGTACAGTGGATAGAGTCCTAGATGTAGAGTCAGGAATAATGAGTTCAAGTCCTGCCTCAGGAACTTATTTTCTAAGTGACTCAGGGCAAAGCGCTCAATTTCTCTCAGCCTCAGTTTCCTCATCTCTGAAAGGATACTAATAATAGCATCACCTATCATGTTTTGTGTGAGGATAAAATTAGATAATAGCTGTAAAGTACCAGGCAAAGTCTTTAATAAATTCTTTTATCCTTCCTTCTTTTGCACACATTTTGAAATTCATTTAATTAAAAAAAATCTCTCCAAATTCTATGTATTAGATTCCATACATCTAATCTGTTGCCAAGTCTTGTTTCTATATTCACAATATACACATGCATACACAGACATAAATATATATATATATATATATATATATACTTCTAAACATACATTTATACAGTGTATATGATATATATGGATGTGCCTGTATACATATATATGCATGCATATACACATATATGCTTTATTGTGTATTTATATCTAATCTCTATCTCTATATTCCTCCAAACACCATCCTGGTGCAAGTTCTCATCACCACATGGCTGGACTACTGAAATGACTTTCCAGTTAATTGATCTCTGTGCTTCAAATCTCTCCCTGCTTCAGTCCTTCCAGCCGCCATATGATTTTTCTAAAGCATAGGTTTGACTAAGTCACCTACATCCTGTACCCTCAGTTTCATAAACATTACTTTTCTTCCTGATTACTTCCAGCATTACAAATAAGATATTTTGTTTGGCGCTCACAATCTTGTTCTTTCCTATCTTTTGAGTTTTATACTCCCCCTACTTTCCCACATGGACTCTGATCCAGTGACATCAGACTTCTTACTTTTCCTTAACTCCCCATCTCCAAGGCCATGCCTTTTCACTGGCTGTCTATCATGACCTGAATGCTCCAAATCTTTAGTCATGCCTTCTGGTTTCCATGATTTTCTTCAAGACATGGATAAAATCCCCCCTTCTGCAGAGGACTTATCTAGTCCCCCTTCCAACAGCTCTCACCCACCTCAGTGTCTTCCCTCTGAAATTACTTTTCACGTCAGCTAAATATATTTTATTTATGCATAATTGTATACATATTGGCATTTCTACTAAAATGTAAGCTTCCTGAAGATTGGGACAATGTTGTTTTGTTGCTGCTGCCTTGTTTCTTTTTGTTTTTGTCTTTCTTTATATTCCCAATGCTTGGCACATAATAAATACTTAAGAAACATTTATTGATTAAGCATACTTTTTGAACCTTAGCAATTCCAAGAGGCAAAACAACAACAACAACAACAAAAGGCTTTTACTAGATCCTGACATTTTCAATTATTGCACTTCTAAATTCTGAATTGGCTAATTATTTGGAGAGGTGATCCCTTCATTTCTTGACCTTCTATAGCAAAATATATATATCTTAGTTCAACTGGACCTCATTATTGTCTCCAGAAACTCATCTTCCTGCAAGATCACATGAATTCTGAAACTCATATCTCCCCTCATTGAACTCCATCTAAATCTTCTATTTAAGGGCCTGGAACAGACACTTCATCATTTTCCATCTGACCACAGGTACCCTGTCCTCCATTTTCAACTTCTTTTTCTATATTATTGTCCTTTACTAGATTATGAGCAACTTGAAATCTGAGGCTATATTTATACCTTTCATTGTACCTGTATTTAGCTCAGTACCTGGCTTATAATGGGCACTTAATAAGTGTTTCTTGAGTAATTAACCTTTTGTTAACCTTGTGTGAGTTCATATTTATTTTTGTTATTTCTGCCTTGTTTTGTTTTCTTAGGTAATATAAATCAAGATGATAGAGCAAATCCTCTTCCTTCATCCTATTCAATGCAGCCATAAATGTCATCTGTTTTCTTTTTAAGTTCCTCTAAGTAAAATTTTATTATAGATGTTTGAGGTTGAATTATATTTGTAAAATATTTATTATAAGCTTAAGGCAAAATGTTTTTCTAGTCTTTTCTATATACTTATTTTCTACTTAGAATTATGCTTCACTTTTGAAAAATGCTATTTATCAATAAGAAACCCTAATGACAAACCTTTGCATAGTAGAATATCACAGTCTTATTTTTATTGCATAGGTACTCTCTCTTTTCAGAAAATAAAGGATAGATCCAACAAAAAGTTTGGTCATAAGAGACTGTTTAAGTAAGCTACTATGGTCTCAAGATATGTCACAGTTCCTATATAATTTTCTTAAATAAAGAAACCTGAATTTTCATGATAGATATAAGATGATAAGATAGATAGATAGATAGATAGATAGATAGATAGATAGATAGACTGATGATAGATCTAATTGAATTAAATTTTATAGTATCTCCATGCAAGTAGCTATCATAACTTGGACAAAAATCATTGCTAACATTTTTGATTGTTTCAGTGGAGATTTTAAGGCAAATATTGTCTACATGAGTATACATCTTATTTATGAAGCTCATAATAGTCTTTAGCTTGATTTAATCAATATTTTTTATAAACAGAAGCATCTAGATGACTTAATTAGAAATAAAGTCACGCTGTTTAATCTCTTTAAGATTCTGGAATGGACATCATCTCTGATGGTAGCAAATAAATTTGGCAAAGATATCTATTTCACCCCTTACTTTGTATTAATAATCAGAAATTATTGAATAGTTTATATTTTTCAAGGAATCTTGAAAGAGATTAAAGTGTGTTTTGGAATCAACTAACTAGTATATAAAGATCTTTACAACCTGACCCATCTCTATCCCTCCAGTCTCCATATACATCTTTCGCTTCTATATAGTCATATTCTTAGCCCATTTGCTGTTCCTAACATATAATGTGCCATCTCCCATCTCCATGACTTCACACTGGTTTCCTTCTTTTCTTTTGACTCAGTTAAAAACCATTAAGGGAGCATTTTCTTTTATGAAAACAAATGAGTTTGGTGGTGTATTCATTCTTTTTTTTTTTTTAATTTAAACCCTTACCTTCCATCTTGGAGTCAATACTACGTATTGGCTCCAAGGCAGAAGAGTGGTAAGGGCTAGGCAATGGGGGTCAAGTGACTTGCCCAGGGTCACACAGCTGGGAAGTGTCTGAGGCCAGATTTGAACCTAGGACCCCCGTCTCTAGGACTGGCTCTCAATCCACTGAGCTACCCAGCTGCCCCCATGGTGTATTCATTCTTATAGCCAATAAACATGGGCACTGTGGGAACTTGTATTCTCTACATCTTTTATTCAATTTTATGATTGTAAAATGTGTTCATTATAGAATATAAATTATAAGAATCTAACTGTCCTCTTTTCATATTTTCATTAAGTATGTCTTTCATAATTTGCATACAGTTTATTCTTCTGAATTTTTTATAATTTTGAGACAATGACTATTGTTTTATCAATTGTATTTTGGGAGGGGGCAATTATAAATGTAACCCATTTTGATTGTCTTTAAGTTATGTTAAGAATCAGATGTAAAAGAGAGATGAAATGTTTATCAAATAAGTTTGAACTGGCATTTGATGTTTATCTGGGCCAATGGCATAATGTAATAATAATAGTTGATATTCAAATAGCAACTACTACGTGCCAAGCACTGTGTTAAGTGCTTTACAATTATTATCTCATTTGACCCTTACAAAAATCGTGAGAAGATGAGGAAACAAAAACAGGGGTTAAGTGATTTGCCCAGAGTCACATAAATAAAAATTGCTGAGATCAATTTTGAATTCATTTCTTCCTGATTCTAGTCCTGGCATTCTATCCAATGGGCTTACTAATATTGAATGTTTCTCCCTGTAGAGCAGGGAGAAAGGAGAGTGTTTGATCTGTAATCTATACAAAAAAATCTGTGGAGAATATAGGAAGGAAATGAGGATAATCTTCTTACTTATTAGGACTATTTTCATTGTGGTAAGGTAGAGAAAATTTCTAAAAATTTTTATGAAAAACCTATGAAGGATTAATAACTACTATATATTTGGTTAAGACTAATGCCTTTGATTACTGATTCTGAATGGGAATATTGAGAAGTTTCTCGAGCTATTTCAGCCATTACCTGCAGTAAATTGGATGCAATACAATCCAGCTTCAAGACAAGTGAAGAAAAGTCAGCTGTTACAGTTAGAATTTGAAATTACTCACAGACTGTTTATGAATATTATTTTATTAAAATGTTTTATGTATTTATTTGTGCACATTTCTAGCATTGCTTTCATTTTTAAAATATAATCTTTGGCTTTTTTAATACTTTCAACTTAGAAAACTAAGATTATTAATAGGAAGTAGGATAAACCTCAAAGTAATTAATTACTTAGTATGAGTTCACAATTCTAATAATGAGAAATTAATTATAATAACACAGCACAATATTACTATAGAGATCATCAGGACAAAATGTATGTGACATACAAGCAAATTTGATCAGGTCTTAGTTAACCTTGTTATATAAAGGATGATTGTCCATTCTCAGATCTGATATACTAAGAACTTTAACTATTTATATTCTCTAATCTCTCCCCTCTATGAATTCATACCTTATATATTGTGATTCTTCAATGTTATCAAAATTGTGTTGTTTCAGCTTTGAAAAACTTTATAACTCAGATCAAGGCAATGATATCTCTTAAGTCCAGTAAAAATAAAGGTAGTATAAAACAATGAAGAGATGTAATCTACTTTAAAATTCAGAAAAAGACATTTTTCAGAGATGACCAGTGTGGAAAATTTTTTTTGTACAATATGTATCTTTATGATGAAGATTTTCTCTTTCATGGTTTTCCCCTTTTATCAGTGTAATAGTAGGGTTGGGGGGAGCAAAATGTAAAATATATTTTAAAAATTTATTTAAATTTATTTTTGAATGGGAGAAATGGGCAAGTGAGATAACTTTGAAAGTACAATATCAATTACTTATGTAATTAAAATGGAAGGTAAGTTATTTATAATTTACATGAATAGCTTCATATACATTCATCTTTTCCTACACTAGCATGCATATGCAAATCTTCATTTTACTTGGAGTTCACTAAAAAAAGAATAAAATAAATATTTTTAAGCATGCTGTTTCTAGGAGAGAATTCTGCTTATACAGTGGGTCTACTTCAACTTTTTCCCATCTCTTTTTTTTTTCACTACCAGTTATTTTTCCTCATGTACCACATCAAAGATGATTATGTTAGAATCTAATTGTGGTAGTCATAATATCAATAAAGGAGAAAAGTGTGTTACAGGAAGCTTGTCCAAAATATTATAATCTCTTACGCTTACCTTCTTTTGGCATTTGAAAATGTACATTAATCTCTATGCCACAATTACATGTTAGAGTTCAAATTTGTGGAGATAATATAAAAGTAGAAATTAATAAAATTCATATTTAAGCTACTATTAAATTGTTTTTAAATGGAATAATCAACACCAGTTACATTAATGCTTGACATGATTAAAATATCTAACATATATGTTCTTTACACACATAAAGGAAAAAAGAGTAACCCAATAATGTGTAAATGCACATTGAATCTCTTGGTCAGACATACTATCATCCTGAGCTGTTTTAACACTTTCCTGCCCTATGTCTCTATTATTTTTTTTTCTCCATTCAATAACTTGTCCTTCACTGTAGTGTGTAGTTTTAAAAATAATTAGCACACATGTTGATGTTTATTCCTCCTAATACAATTGAATGCTAACTTAAATAAAAAATTTAATAACATTTTTGACACCTAATTGAAACATGTAATGAAGATATTTGATATTCAATAAGCGTTTTCTACCATTAACCTGCATATCTGAGAGTTGGCTGTACTTATGAATATGCCACATGATTTTTATGGAAAATTAAAAACATCTCCTGTTTTCACATATTCTTTTCCTCTCCTGTAATTAATTATCTTGAATTTACCTATTACTCTAGTCACTGAAATATTATGCATTTTCTGTAGCCATATTACTGAACTGAGTAATTAAAGCAGATGGCAAATAAAAATAATGATGGCATCAAACAAGCATTTTAATTGACCCACAGATTTTTAAGTTAATTTCCCAAAAGGGCACAGAACTATAGAGGATTCTGAACTTGCATTAGGAATTTTTGTTCAGAATGTTTAAGGTGGAATGAAAATAAAAGCACCTCTGTTTTTCTCTTGGTAGGTTCTGTAGCCACTGCTTGTCGTGATCCAGGTGTCCCCATGAATGGAACTCGAAATGGCGATGGGAGAGAACCTGGAGACACAGTCATTTTTCAGTGTGACCCAGGATATGAGCTGCAAGGAGAGGAAAGAATAACCTGCATTCAGGTGGAAAATCGTTATTTCTGGCAGCCCAGCCCACCAGTCTGTATAGGTATGAATTCAACATGTATTTTTTAAACTACTAAAGTTGATCGACACTAGCACAGATGCCATGCATTGTTTTCAAGGTGACTGCAACCTAAATTCATTGAAAATGGGTTACCCTTTGTATTGAAATGATATGCAATGGGACATTTCCAGATTTGGAGTCAGAAAATCCAAGTCCTAGTTCCTGTTAAATCTCTTATTAGTTGTGATCTTGTGCAAATCACCTGCTCTCTCTTGAAGTTTAGTTGCTTCATATGCTAAATAGGAAAAATTCTATCTTACCTAACCATCTGGGTAACTGTGAGCTTTAAAGTAGATGCATCTGGAAATGCCTTGAGGAATATTGTAAGTACTAAACTGATAGAAGGTAATTTTCTTCTAGGATTTTTTTTAGAACCATTATTATGTCAGTGTTTTCAAGACTTTGACTTAGTCTAGGTCAATACACATATTGGGCAAGGATGCTACTTGATATCATTATCATGATATTGGATTGAAAGGTTGATTGGCTACTCCTACTTGAATGATACCATTCAGCTGTAGCAGATCCAGAGATGGTGGCTACAGTTTGGTAATTCTCCCAAAGAAGAAAATAAGGAACTTTTGAAGAAACTAGTATGCATTATAGGAAATGAATTTACCTAAATACATATGTACACACATACATACATGTCAGTAATATATTTTTGTTTAAATGCATATCTTTATGTCTCTATGTAAGATAGATATCTCTGTGTTAGATATACATCATACATATATCCATATCTGCATGCATTTTTGTGTGTGTATATATGTAGGTATAATTGGAAGATGGAAGCAAGAATAAAATGAATACCTAAGTGTGACATAGTACTAATGCGAGGAGTAGCAACTAGCTCAGAAAATTTGTCCTAATATGAGAACAATTCAAGAGTTATCCTAATGCAATTCTTGTTCCCCAAGGAAATAGGTAGGTGGGATCTAAGCCTAGACATGGCACTGGACTGGAACTCTGATTGAATGAAGCTGAGGACAAGATGCTAATAGTAGAGGCAGAGTAAACTGAGAGATGAGGAGGAAAGTGGGGACAGCATAGTTACTCCAGCTTCTACAGTCTTTGTAAAAATTCTTTGGCAGAATTCTAAGACTGACAGAACTCTAACCCTGACTTTCTTATGTGTGGTGAAGGAAGTCTGCTCTTGATGCACCAAGCCTGTCCCTTCACCTAGAGAAACATTTCCATAGTGCTTATCCCCAAAGTCCAAGTATACACATTTCTCTCTAGAGAGGGTGACTTTTGGTGGGAAGGATGTACAAAACGAGGGAAGAGAAATGATGCCTTTGTGCCTTTTGGAAGGCTTTGCTTTCCTAGGGAGATATTAGCTTCTCCAACCTAGAGGATTTATATTTTTCTGGAATTTCTGCTCTCATAGTGTCTCAGTAGTGGCCAGCTTATGGTTTGAGCAGAAAACAAACTAGACAAAGTGATTTAAACCATACTCTGTGGTGGATACTTTAGGAATCTTGAGCATGAAAGAGAAAAGTCAAATTATTTTTTTTTGTTTTTTTTCTCTCATTAATGTCCTAAAATACATTGAAAGAATGAAGTATGGCATAGTACAATGGGTACTAGAAGAGGTTTCAATACATAAGAATTCAAATCAATGCTCTTCCTTCAAATGACATTATATTGTGAATCAAGCCCTTTGAGCAGGGGCAGCTAGGTCACCCAGTATATAAAGAAACAGGGCTGGATACAGGAGGTCTTGGGTTCTAATGTAGTCTTGGATACTTTCTAGCTGTGCCACCCTCGGCAAGTCACTTAACACCAATTAACTAGCCCATCAATTTATTTTGCCTTGGGACTAATACTTAGTATTGATTTTAAGATAGAAGATAAGGATTTACAAAACAAAACAACAAAATCTTTTGGTGTATAAATATCTCATTTGTAAAATGAAGTTACTAGATAAAATTATCTCTAGGATTCCTTCCATTCTAGCAATCTATATCCCTATTGTCAGCTTTAAGGAGGGGAACAACACGTAAATGGAATGTCTATTTTGAGTGGAAATTCTATTCCACATCCTTTTTGTTTTGAGAAATACATTCAATAATACTGAAACTATTTAATGGATGACTAATTGAGATTGTAAAGTATTGAACTGCACTACAAACTAAATATTAGTTCACAGAATGATGCAAAATCCCACAAAATCCAAATTATTTAAAATGAAGGAAATCACTAGTCCTTATATTTTAATAAAGTTTATTAGAATTACTTGGATAGGTTAAAGAAGAGAGAGATTTTAGATGAGTAAAGTAACCTCATCTATTTACTCACATGGGTAGTTCCTTTTAGTACAGCAGCTAATACAAAACCTTTTTAGAAAAGAGGAACCAAGGTAATAAGGAACTTTAAGCTACATTTTGTGACACTCAATTGTAAATATTAGAATCATTTATGGTATAGAAGAAAACATTTGAGTGGGCATGGCTGATGAACTCAAATATTTGAAGATTCTCCATCAAAAAGAAGCAAAAAGTTTTCCATCTGCCCTCAGAAGGCAAAATAAGGACTGATTCTTATAGATTAGTGGAATATTAACTCTAATTTGGGAAGACCTTTTTACCACTGTGAACTAGGAAAAATGAGATGTCCTAACTCAAAGAATAAGTTTTCTAGTCACTAGAAATCTTTAATCAGAAGCTAGAGATGACTACTTTTAAGGGACATTTTCGAGAGTGCTCACGATTCAGGCATTGCTTAGGTAGCCTCTATGGTCACTTCTCTCTATGATGTTCTATAATTATGGTACATTGTTACAGTCCTTTTGTCTCACAAAATGACACAACATATATCCTAATGACAGCCTCAGAGTGATGACTCTAAAATGAAGTTAAAAAAGAATAAATGCTTCTAGAGAAGGTGCAGTATTTGAAAATGTTCAGATAAGTAAATAATTTTGTCCAAAATTCTCACTTTGGAAAAAGCTGAGACTGAAATCCAACTTAAACTGAAGAAGTTAGAGAGCCAGGTTTTATATGAATCATGTTCCCATCCCCACTCCCCGCCAAGGCCCTGGAGAGTTGGGGGATGGGAGGTGTACCAAAGATAGCTTGAGGAAAGTATATATATATATATTAGAACTCTTCTGTGAAAGGAAATAACCTTTAAAAAATGCTGAAAAACTGCTAAAGCTGCAGAAAGCTTGACCTCTGAAACAGATAAGAAAGAACTCAATGATTGGAAATACAATACCAAAGATTAAAACCTGCACCTTTTAAGAACACTATAATAAGTCTATGTCTTAAACCCTGGAGCATAAGGTATTTTGCTTGCATGTAGAACTAGTCAAATTCATAACAAGTACTAAACAGAAGAGGATCATCTTTAAGAGAGTTAATAGAATTCATCCTACCAAAATTGACAATGTGAAGATTACTTTGACGTTGCCAGAGGGAAATGTAGAAACATTCACTGTGAAGGTAGGTAACTTAGACAGTTGTGTGGGTGGATTTCTGGAAAAGATGGTAGAAGCAAATAAAATTGATTTGGCAAAAAATTAAATAAAACAAAAATGAAATAATTGTCAATAGTTGACAGCTAAATGGCTGTTTGCCAGGAAATCACAAATAGAACAGACAATGCATTAGAAAAATTTAAAAAACACCCAACTCAAAATTAATTTATGGATCCAGTGGGTTTAAAGATAATTCTATTTTAAAGAATTAATATTTAGATAAATAAAAGAGATTCATTTTGTAAAACTGTAGAAATAAAAGAAATTATTTATGATATTGCTAAGGTTTTACAGAAAGAATTATTGTATTTAATGATGAATTCCTATTCTTTTGTAAAACATTTAGAATAAAGAAAAAATTAAGGATATATTATTATTAATAATAAGATGTTTCTCCTTTTCTTATTATTTTCAACTAAATATTAGCAAAATTTGAATACAATTTTTGTACATAGTAGTTTTTAAGATTTTGTTGAATTGTATGGAAGAAATAAAATAATAATTAAAAAACAGATTCTAGTTCATTCCATCCTGATGTAAATCATATATAAATTGTTAGGAATATTTTAATAACATATAATTATTTTCTTATTGTCTTGAGAAATAAATAAAAATCACATTTCATGTCATAAAATCTTTAGGACAAGTTAACTGCCTAACTAGTTGGATTCACAGAATCTCTGGGTTAGAAGGGACCTCAAAGGTCAATCAAAAAGACAGTGACTACCACTATCTTTTTATACAGGTGGTTTGACAATCTGAACCTCCCCTCCTATGACTGAAATAACCAAATTACATTGAGGATTTTGCAATTAAATACCTGATCAAGACAATAAGTTTGGAAAGTAGGGAGAAGAAAATGCAGTACATTAACCTGCATTATTCTCTTCTTTAACAGGTAACTTAGTGTATCTGTAGATCTGGCCTCGGTACCATGAAGACCTAGGTTCAAGTAACACTTCTGCATATCATTTAATCTCTTCGCACTCAAGCCAATTTTCTAAGATACTAAATTATAGAAAAGCTGAAGACAAACCTATATTGCTAGTGGGACTTTACTCTTCTAGTATTTCCCTACGGCAGTGAAAATAAAGGCATAGTCCCTTTAATTTCCAATAAGAAGTATTTAGAGTAATTATTGCTACAATAAAATTATGAAACTTATCTGAAAATTATTTATTTTATACAGGTCAAATATAAAATGTATAACGGACACTAACCTGATAAATTAAAAAAATTTATAAGGGATTTTCTCTTTCCTTTTGCTAGCTTTTGACATATTTTCTCAAAATTAAGTTATAGACTTTGACAATCATCATCTTTAATAAAGATCATATAAGAATTTAGTTTATGATTCCCTCCATTAAGTCAAAAAGAATCCTCTGCATCATAATAATAGAAACCTTTCATGTTACAGTTATAATTAGATTAATAACATATTTTATCATGGAGGCAAATATATATGTATATATATAACTTTATATATTGTATTACATGGTTTAATAAAGCATTTAATTTTTATGTACTCTAGGTTTAATTGCATGACATCATTTAGTTTGCTATTGTTAACTCCTTTTTAATCATGTAAAGGAAAAATGGAGAGATTTTAGGTCATAAGCATCATATTTCAGTTATACATATTTACATGCATATGTGTTTATGTGTGTACATATACTTGTACACACATACACTTATGTATTTAGGTGTGTACATGCATGCACACATCTATACACATATATCCATGTAGGAACATACATTTCTACAACATGGCTTTACGTATGTGCATGTATGTATATATCTACACATATGTATTTTGTATGTGCATATATGTGTGTGTTGTGTACCTATGAGTGTGAACATATGCCAATATAGTTCTGGGATATGAATATTAGCCTTATTATATTGTATCATATTATATTATACGTGTGTGGTACGAATTACTGTTAATCTTTTAAGAATATTTAAGATTCAAAGGGGAACAGAGTGTAAACTACCCTTCTTTTACTACCTGTAGCTATTTTAATTTCCCCTCAAAATTAAACCAAAAAAAATGGAAGAAGTTGCCAAATAAAATTTCCAGTATTAAATAGTTTACATTATACAAATTTATAGTGATAGACTGCTTCCTGTTTCATATCAGCACTAACCAAGAATAATAATTAAACTTTTATATGCCATTTTAAGTTTTATAAATCACTTAAAATACAATGTCTTTAAGGGTAATCCAATAGATGCAGTTTTTTGAAACTGAGATGTTAAATTGTTTGCCCACACTAATGTTATATTCCTTGACACATAATTGTGATATTAAGAGAGAATTATTCAGAAATATCTGAATTGCTTCTTTGCTAAATGCATTGCCTAATTCCAAGAACATCTTCACCAGAATGACTAATAAACAAACTGGTAATAATCATGTGGTTTTAATATGTTTTATTTTTCCCAAAGCACCCTGTGGAGGCAACTTAACAGGTTCCTCAGGATTTATTCTTTCACCAAACTTTCCTCATCCATATCCTCATAGTAGAGACTGTGACTGGACTATCACAGTGAATTCAGATTATGTTATATCTTTAGCATTTATCAGGTAAGAGAATCCAAATGTTTATTTTTTTAAAGTTTTTGGCAAAAAGTAAAGGAACTGCTGGTTGTCCTGCATTCTCCAATACATAGATTGCTAGTAATGAATAATATTAATAAGAAAAGTCTTCTAAGGGGTTAGGATGAGTAGAAGAATAAGGAACAACATACAGTTTTCAGGCCATAATAGAAAAAAGTGAAATTTTTCTATATGGATCAGTGAAACTATGATTCTCTAATTATTGTACTCCACTTTCATCATTCTTCCATAATTCAATAATTTCTAATTCAAGTTTTTAAGTTCATTTCCTTAATTAGTTATTGCCAAAGGGACACATATCACAACTCAGAAATATTAGATTTCATTGTGGTCGATCAAAAGCTGAAAGAAAAGTGCTCAGAATGCTCTATGAAATGGTCCTTGTTATAGGACGTGTATTAACTATATTTAATTTTCTTGAAAGAACTTTTGCTAATATATGTGAATTATCAAATGGTCACATTAGATCAAGTTGTGAAAAATGAGCCATAAGGCATATCATAAGTTTTATAGATCACTGATATGCATATAATAAACAATAACCTTATCAGCTATCTCTTTTATGTCTGTGCCAAAGAGATTTAGATATGTGACACAACTAATTGAACTTTGCTTACTTGTAATTCAGATTGCAAAATTAGCTATGGATGTATTATGAAAATATACTTGATTTGCAGCTAGTATTTACCTGCCAATCAAAAGTCAGAAAAAAATTTCAATGTCTTTTTAACTGCTAAGGAAATTAATTATGTGGTACCTGCTTTCTGGGAACTTAAATTTTAAAGAAATAAAAATAAATAGTAGAATTTAGTTCACATATTAGAAAGTTCAAAGTTCATCTAAATTGAATGATTTCTTAAAATATTTATTTGCTATAGAAATTTGAAATATTAAAATTCTCTTAATTCAGAAAGCAATACACTATAAATAGTACTTTTATTTCATTTTTATTAAGTTTAGAAAAATGATGAATGCTTTTTTCTTTCAAGAAAGAAAAAATATTTAATGATTCATGATTCTCTTCTTAAATAATTTTAATGCCAATTTTGCATACCAATCTTTGTTTTGGATCTAATTTTGCCCCTTTAAAATTTTTATAGTGAAAATTCAATTCAGAAATGCTTTCAGTTCTTAAGGTTTCCTTGTAAACTTTATTATTTATGAATAGCCATGTTAAAGGTTATTTTTATGATGTCAATTCATTCCAATAAAAAACCTTAAAAATAAACTCTACAACTCTTTCAGAAATCCTGACATTTGAAAACATGAAAACTCTGCCTGAATATTTCATTTTAATTTGGATATTTGAGGATGTGTGATCATACTTTTAGCAGCTATTTATATTGTGTTACTATTAATTCATTGTTCACTGAGAAGTGTTAGTATAAACAACTCTATTAAGTGCGTTTACCTTTAAAAAGTATTGACATATGATTTGTGCACAGCTTTATGCTCAGAATTGTTCATTCTGTATAATTATTCCATTTTATATGCTTAATTGCATTAAGAACCTATTTAGAAAATTATTTTCTAAATTGCTTTACTAATGGATATTTTTTAATATTTTTAAAAGTTTCAGCATAGAACCAAACTATGACTTCTTGTATATATATGATGGGCCAGATAGCAATAGTCCACTAATTGGAAGCTTTCAAGACAGCAAATTACCAGAGAGAATAGAAAGTGGCTCTAACACTATGCATCTGGCATTTCGAAGTGATGGATCTGTCAGTTACACTGGCTTTCATTTAGAATACAAAGGTAAGTGTGAGCATTTCATGTTTTCACATACAACTTGTTATTTGTATATGCTAAAATATATGTTTGTGGAAGCCAAGGTGGGGGAGTATGGAGCAGGATATACTTGAACTCTTTCAATATTACCTTCCAAACAACTATAATATGGAACCTCAAATCAAATTTTGCAATGACAGAGCCAGCAAAAGGTCAAAGGGTAAAACAACTTAAGACAGTTTAGAAGGTCTGCAGAAAAGGTATGTGAAAATGGATGAGTGAAGGCACAGTAAAAGGCAGGAACATCAGCAGAGGACCCAATATTCAGCCACATAACAGCAGCAGCAACAGCAGCAGTTCTAGAAACTCTTAGCCCAGGGACTAGAAGTGGTTACAAATGGCCAGAAAGAGATTGCAGGCGACTCTTTGCTGGCATGGGCACAATGGGTGCTGATTGGCACCTCTACTGCCAAAAAAGGAGCTCTGGACCACAATTCCAGGATGGAGAGGAGCACTTGTGGCTAGCATCACTCCTTTCCCAGGATAATATCACCTTAGAAGCACTGACAGTCTGCACACCTCCAAAACTAGCTCCAAAAATTGCAGCATGAAAAAGCCTTAAGCTTGGACAAATGCCTGACAATCCCAGGTGAGCAGAGTCTATATTTAACATAAACTTCAAAGTGAAGACAAGGGCTAAGAAAATGAGCAAACAACAACAAAATAACTCGATGATGAAAAGGTACTATGTTAGCAGGAAAAATCTAGAGATAAATTTAGACGAATATAACAATGTGAAAACAGCTTACAAATAAAGCAACAAAGAAAAATGCTAATTGGTCCCAAGGCCATAAAAAATTCAAGGAAATGTTAAAGAAAGATACAAGTGGTAGAGGGAAAGTTAGGAAAAGAAATCAGAGTAATGTAAGAAAATTATAAGAAGATAATTAAAGACTTCATAAAAGAGACACAAAAAAAAAATACTGAAGAAAATAGCACCATATAAACCAGAAATAAACTAATAATAAAAGAGACATGAAAATTCACTGAAGAACGGAACTTTTTAAAAAGAAGAGTGTATTGTAGAAATTTGTATTTGTATTGTATTGTAGAAAATTAATGCCTAAAAATTAGAGTTGGCCAGGTGGAAGCTAATGATTCCAAAAACTACAAGAAACAATAAAGTCAAGAGAATAAAAAAATAGAATAAAATTTATAATAAACTCATTGAAGAAGCAACAGAAAATAGAATAATAGAAATGAAAATAGAATGAAGAGAAATAATATAAGAATTATTAAATGCACTGTCATAATTCACCAATGAGAGGTATCTAGGCTGTCCAAGGGAGAGCTGAATAATGAGCTCACAAATTGTATTTATAGACTAGAGTTATGGAACTTCCTGGTCTTTGATCTTTGAGAGGATCATTGATCTATTAATTTATTGGTTAAGTGCTTGCCTAATAAACAAATTGCTTATCTGAGCTCCCATCCCCCCCAAAAATTTTTTTTTGGACTAACTCAAATTCCATAATAAAAAAAAGAACCAAGATATCATATTTCAAGAAATTATAAAGAAAATTGCCCCCATACCTTAGAACCAGAAGGTAAAATAGAAATTGAAAGAATCCACTCATTACTTCCTCGAAGAGATCCTAAAATGAAAACTCCCAGGAATATTATAGCCAAATTCCAAGACTTCCTGTTTGAGAAGAAAATATTGCAAGCAGACAGAAGAAAATAATTCACATACTGTGGAGCCACTAACAGGATCACACAAGATTTAGCAGCTTCCATTTTAAAAGAGCTTGGGGCTTGGAATATGATATTTCAAAAGACCAAATGAACTAGGATTACAACCAGGAAAAATCTACCCAGCAAAACTGAATATAATCTTTCCATGAAAAAAGCTTACTTATAATGAAGTAGAGGACTTCCAAAAAATTCCTATTGAAAAATAACAGAACTGAATAGAAAATTTAGTATTGAAACAGAGAGAAGAAACATAAAAGAATAATCTTAAGAGAATCAATAAAGTAAAATTGTATACATTTCTATGTAGAAAGAGGGTACATGTTAACTTGTGAACCATTAAAAATCCATCCTTCAGATGCAGAAGAATCCTGCCTAAGTTAAAAAGAATATTTATTAAAAAGGAAAATTATTCTGGAGCAACCAAAGTACTGAGTACAATGGGATTAGGATTTAAGGAGAACAAAAGAAATTTAAATTCACACACCATGAAAGCAGTTGTCTGGGGAGAAGTTATGGATTAAGAATTACCATAAACAGGTGTGCTCAATGTCCAGTGCAGTTGTATAGTAAGATAGCTCAAGGAAAACATGTTATTTTCAGGAATATTTATACAACAGGCAGTTTCAAAAGAAGAAATCAAAGCAACTTAAACTCTAAAACACTGTTGACTAGAGACAAGCAATTAAAACAATTCTGAGATACTACCTCACATCTGTCAGATACTGCAAATGTTAGAGAGGATGAGGGAAAATAAAAGAGGTACAGTAATAAACTGCTAGTGGAATTGTGAACTTGTTAAACGATTCTGGAACACAATCTGGGACTATGCTCAAAGGGTTATAAACCTGTGCATAGAAAAAGGAAAGGACCTGTATGTACAAAGATAGCAGCTCTTTGTGGTGCAAAGAATTAGAAATTAAGGGGATGTTCATCTCTTGGGGAATGACTGAACAAGTTGTGGCATATGAATGTGATGGACTACTATTGGGCTATAAGAAATAATAAGAGGGGAGTGACTTCAGAAGGAAAAAAAAGGCAAGATTTAAATGAACTAATCTAAAATAAAGTGAGAACTGGATCATTGTGAAAAGTACCAAAAAAGCCATAATAATGATCAACTGTTAATGACTTAGCTTCTCCTATCTATCCAATGATCCAAGTCAACTCTGAAGGACCCATTACTTAAAAAAAATGCTATCTCCAGGGAGATAACTGACCAACTCCAAGGGTACAATAAAGTATAATTTTCTTGCTTCTTTTTCTGCTTTTTTGTGATATAGCTAATATGGAAATATGTATTTCATAATTTTGTGTGTATAATTGATATAAAATTGTTTGGCTTCTCAATGGGTGAGGGAGAGATGGAAAGGAGGAAAGAATTTGAAACTGAAAACTTTGTAAGAAAAGAATGTTAATATAACAATTAAAACAAAAATAATATATATGTGTATATATCCATATATCCATATATACACTTTTGTGTAAGTTCTAGCAAAATATTTAAGTTCACTGTAGTTTTGGCAAATGTTTTTTTCTACAAATTATCACTTTAAAATATCTGTGTCTCAGGGAGAACTAAAACAGAGAAAGTAAACTGTAGACCAATATCCCAAATGATGATATCAACATATTATAAGTATTATATATTATGAACAAATAGGTTTTATAACAGAAAAGCTGGATGGTTCAATATTAGGAAAACTGTCAACATAATTGACCATATCTGTAACAAAACCAACAGAAATCATATGATTATCTCAATGGATGCAGAAATTTTTTTTACCAAAATATAGCACCCATTCTTTTTATTTTTTAAACCCTTACCTTCCATCTTGGAATCAATACTGTGTATTGGCTCCAAGGCAGAAGAGTGGTAAGGGCTAGGCAATGGGGGTCAAGTGACTTGCCCAGAGCCACACAGCTGGGAAGTGTCTGAGGCCAGATTTGAACCTATGACCTCCCATCTCTAGCCCTGACTCTCAATCCACTGAGATACCCAGCTGCCCCCAGCACCCATTCTTATTAAAGACACTGCTGAACATTGGAATAAATGGAACATTTCTCAAAATGATAAAGAGCATCTATCTAAAATTATCAGCAAACATTATCTGTAATGAGGATAAACTAGAAGTCTCAATAAGATAAGGAGTGAAATAAGGATGCCCATTATCACCACCACTATTTAACATTGAAATGTAAACTAGAGCAATAAAAGAAGCAGAAGTTGAAGGAATTAAAATAGGCAATGAGGAAATAAAACTTAAATTCTTTGCAGATGATAGGATGATATACTTAGAAAATCCTACAGATTCAACCAAAAAACTATTCAAAACAAATAACTTAAGCAAAGTTGTAAGGAGGAAAATAAACTCACAAAAATCATCAGCATTTCTGTAGACTATAAATAAAGCCCCAAAGCAGGAGATAGAAAGAGGACTCCCACTTAACATAACTAGACAATATAAAATACCTGTGAATCTGTCTTCCAAGACAAATACAGGAATTATTTGATCAAAACTACAAGCCATTTCACACAAATAAAGTCATATTTAAACAACTAGAAAAACATTAATTGCTTATGGATAGTCTGAGTCAATATTTTAAAAATGACAAGTCTCCCTAAATTTACTTATTCAGATCTATACTAATCAAACTAGACCTCCCCCCAAAACGTCAATGTCTCTTGCATTTTGGAGCATGTTAAATGTATTGAGGTGTGAAATTATCTATATTGGTTGAAAAACTAGAAGTAGATAAAAGTAAAACAATTGTCTAGCCTACATTTTTAGAGAAGTTTGATGAATAGAAATGTCACCATAATTAAGGAATTCAATAGCCTTCAACCCCCCAAATTAATAAACAAATTAAAACTTGATTTTTTTAGCATGTAGAATGACATGGCAGCCATGAGTACTACTGAAATAATGTAGAAAGTTATTCAAGAAACATGAGAAATATAATTTCATGAAATAGTGAAAAGAATTGAGATTAAAATAATGTATGAATAATTTTGTGAGTCCCAGCTATGCCAGATAAAAGATAAGAACATTTGAGGAGGAAATTGGAAGAATAAATATATAAGAAAAAGAGCAAATATCTTGACAGTTTTGTCATGTATCATTTTCAATATCTGTTGCTGATGAGTAGAACCATCACATTTTCACTCTACTCTTTTATTATACAATGTATCATTTGAGAAATTTGTAATAGCAATTAGGAATATAAAATTTGGAAGAATGGGCATAATTAATAAAGTGCATATAGAAGTAATCCCTGCTGGTTGAAACAAAATGTTAAAGTATTTGTAAACAGATTTTTAAGATACCTCAAAGAATCAAAGATTATAAAAGATGTGAAGGGAGGAATCAATCCAAAGCACCAGAGAGGTGCAAAGAAGAGATAAAAAAAAGCAGAACCTCAGGATTCCAGTTGGAGAACAGAGGGGGGATGGGTGAGCTCCAACTGTCACTGGGGCACTTCTTCAGCTGAGAGCCAGAGGAAGGAGGAAAAACTTCTCAAGCTGGGAAGAAGCTGGATCTCTTGGGGGATCAACAGCTTTCCCTGTGAACCCCTGGACACTTCTTCCTTGTTCTCAACAACAGCACAGAATCATCTGTGAATACTGTAAAAAGGGTCTTTGAAAGGAAGCTGTCTACAGAGAAATCTATTGTCAACATCTCCAACATTTCTCACTGACCTGTTCCTGAACTCCTGAAGTAAAAGCTAGTTAGCTGAAGGATAGGGATAGGCACTCAGCCATGAACCCCAAGAACTTGGGGGAGGCAGTCTGCCAGAGGGAACAGTGTTAGGGCTTCATAGTCTCCACTTTCCTTGCCAGACACCCCTACCTCTCCTTCCCTGTGTAAACACAAATAAATTGTTTACTATTTTAGAATTAGGTCTGGCTAGTTTCTGATAGTAGGAAAGGTGGCAGAAAATTTGGGGAGAATCACATCTCTCCCCAAAAAGGGATAGTTACCTCAGGATCCAGGTGATCCAAACTGCCTAACCCAAGGAACAACATTTCTCCTTGATAGTGGGGTGACCCCAGGTTTTTGAAGGGAAGTGGCAGTGGATGTCCCTAAGGAGACCAGAGGCAGAAAAATCCATCCTGCCTCTCAATAATATCTGGGACCAAAAGGGAGGCAGTGGGTCATCTTATCAAAGCTAATCTCTCCGGGTCTTGTCTACCATATCCTAGAACTATTCTCTGAGGACACATATTCCCTCTGTCAGGGGGACAGCTACCTCTCTCCCAGAAAAGGGAGGGGAAGAAGAATCTTGTCTCTCTCTCTCCCCATTTCCCTCTCTCCTTCCATCTCCCCTGTTCCCCTCTCAATCCTTCTATTACAAAGAATAGAAAGGCTCATAGATACATTTGCCTAAAAACATATAACCTAGAATTCATTAAAAACTACCAGTCCCTATAATTACTTTTTCATTACTATAAAAACTTCATGAGATATGCCATTGGACACAATGAGGATATCTTTGATGAAAACATAAACATTGAGTAAAATTTTTTTCTTAGATGATTTTTAGAGCAAACTATGTATTTATAGTCTTAAAACTAGCAGAACTAGAAAGTCTAAGAAATCACGCTGTTTGCTATCTATTGGTAGTGTCTTTTGTTGTTTCTTTTTTTTTTTCATTTAACTTAGCAAAACAATATATTTCTCTAAATGATTAACTTAAATAAGATATATTTAATCATGCAACGAAATGAACCTACTCCAGATTAGATCATGCAGATATAACTTTCTTTTATAGTCTGTTGAGTCTGACATTAAGGAAGTTATCAAATAGAGGGACACATATGGCCACCTAACTCTTCTGTCTATGTCATGGAGGATTTTCTATGTTGAGTTTAAATAGAACATTGCAAATCCTTCTCATTGAAACCCATAATCATTCAAAAGAGATCTAGCTATCACTATATGAATACAAAACACATTTTGTGTTTTACAAAAAGTAGCTGAATGGATAGCCCATTGAATTAGTCTAAAAGTATCTGTCTCTTAGATAATTAAAATGTACAATGAACTACAGATGGATAATGACCTAGGCAAAGAAGTAAATAGGAAGAAGAGATCAAGCTGCATTTAGGTAATTGCATAGCACTTTCAATGAGACCAAGCTGCTGGCTACTACAAATGCATATCTTTTTAAAAAATATAATGAATATTATCTTTGTGGTGTTATATGGCTGTAGATTATGGGACACCAAAATATTATAATTAGAATTGCAAATGATCTAAAGGATAAAGAAAAGATGAAAGACGGATATAAGTGGGAGGAGGCCTAATACTGACAATGACTTGCTGTCTTCAATAGTATATGGTCTTGTTATAAAGTAACAGAAAAATGAAAACAGCCTATATTGGGCCTCACAAAATATTAAAAACAGAGCCTTAAGAGGGCCTCTAGTATGTTATTTGATTTCACTGATGATGATTTCTCAAAAAATGTGGTCAATTATTATATAGGATTAGAAAATATGAAGGAATTGTTCTTTGTACTGGTGAATGGAATGCTTAAGACTGAAGAATATATTGATCCATAGAAGTATCAGTTCCTTGAAAAAGCATAACATAAAAACATGAATGACATTTTAAAACATAAAATAACTTCTATGAATGTTAAGGTACATTAAAGAAAGATCTCACATATTAACAAAATGTGGAATCATAGTGATTAAAGAAAATTTCAAAAACTTTTTTGGTTATTTTAACAATTTAACATATAGATTAAAATCTGTTTAGGTATAAATATTTTACACACATATCAACTTTTTAGGTGATATTTACAATCTATTTATGGTGTTATAAATGATAAATTAAGTAGCATTTTACAATTTTCTACTTATATTTCCTTAAGTATTATTTTTATATTTATGGTAGATTACTATTTAATAGAGATTGAATGTCTTACTTTTGGTACAAAAAAATGTTTAGTGATGTTTAAAGGAAACATTTTGTTGAGGCATCCTAAACTACCAATTGCTCTATTAAAAAAGAGTTCTTGGGCTAGAGTTTTTATAACTTTCTAAAGATAGGAGAACCTAATTTATATTTAAGTTAGATAGATAAATATATGGTATGACATTTACGCACATTTTAAAGAATACATTCAATCCCATGTCTATCTACTGAAGTATATATATTTTTTAAAATTGTCCAATTTTGGAAGTCTGGTGTGTGTATATGTTAGACCCCAAATAGTTGTCCAAAAGCTAGTATTTAAAAATATCTCTCATAGAGAAAAATATTGCTTTACCATGAATTATTCCACCCTACAAGTTTGGCTATTATGAGAAATCAATTTTCAATGTCTAGCAACCATAAGTTTACAAGGGCTGTTTTCCAGCCTTCCATATTGAGAAAGGAAGTCCAGGGCAACATGAGTTTCTTAAGACAAAGAGGAACACCCATAACCCTAGTGCTAGAGGAAGAGCAAGGGACTAAATAAATGACAGGAAGATACAAACAATGAATATTGCTTCAAAGAGAAGGTAGTTATCCGTCTAAGAATCTTAAGTAATTCTCCCTTCTAGATATTCTGATCCCTCAGGGTTGTAGTATTGCATTCAATGTATATATAAGCTCTTGGATTAAAATTGGACCCACTAGAAAGTCATAAGGTTTGCCCCTTTTACAAAACCAAGTTCTTCTTTCCTTCTGAGGGATGTACAAACTAAAGGAAGTATCAATCAAGTCTTATCCCAGTTAAAACAAAGAGAAAAGAAAAAAGACCTTTATGAATTAAATTGCTTACTTGTAGCATTTCCCAAGACTCCTCAGATAGATTAGGGAATAAAGAACATGAAAGAGAAAAGGAGTAGTTTGGAATCTGTCCTCTGCTATGATCAAATGAATCAAGAATTCCCATGTATGATAAAATTTCCTTCTAACAACAGAAAAAAAAATCTAACAAGCAGTGCACCTCTCACAAAGCTCTTACTCTTCATTAATGGTTAAGGTGCAGGCTCCCTGAAGGTTGTGAAAATTCTAATCATTGCTAGAGCTTTTGATGCTGATAAGAAAGTAAACTTATCAGGATGATTAACATTAAACCTTTTCTTTTCTCCATAAAAAAGTGAAGTTCCATCACCCACCTCTTCTGCCACTAAGGTTGAGTTTGTCTCATAATCCCAAGTTAGTGTTAAAATAGGATGAAAATTTCATGTCTATTCTTTAAGGAAGAAAGATAGCAATATATTAGATATTTAGTAAATGAACTGAATTTTCAAGATAATAATTTAAGTATAAGGTTTTAGGTTAGTGGAAGTGAGAGGGAAAAAGAGTAGAGGAAGGGGAAAAAGGTCACTAGATTCTGCAGTAGCAGCATCCCTTTTCAGTCCTGCTCCCAAGTGAATTGGCTGGGCAACCAAGAGTTGTCGTGGCAGCATATAAGTGGAAAGAGAGCAAAAAACCAGGAATTCTCAGGCTTAGAATGTCTTTTTTATTTTAAGTTCTAGAAATATACTGTAGCAGAGGGAAGAGAGTAGAATATGCTTAACCAGCAAACCTAGAAATACAGTGTACAGGAGTAATCTCCTCTTTGCCTTCCATTTACTGGTCTGACCACTCTTTTTGAGTGTCCTTTCATCTAGCTGGAGCTCCAGTTTAGTTCTCAGCCTGATTACTCTTGTCATTTCCTACTTTCTGAGACTTCCTCTTTCCCTCTTAACTCACCAGGAGGTAAAAGAAAATGAGCATATCTTTTCTTTCTTCTATATTTCTTAATAGACTATCTTTTGGTGCTTCTCTTCAACTTGACTTTTCCTTCCTCCCAGAATAAAATCTTTTCCAGTGTACTGTGAACTTTAAAAACTACTCCACCATGGTAAACTACTTAGATCGTACTTTAGGGGAAGATAAAGTTGTAATCTCCTGATTGAACAATGAAGGTACTTAGTTCTCACCTTATAGTGAAACCAGAACTTTAAGCTAAGTCTATTTTTAGTTCTAATACAAAAAGGTGTTAAGTAACTATAAAGGTTAAATTAATCACAAAAAGGTCAACTCACAAAAGGTGAACTTAACAAAGAAGTGTTAATTAACTCTAAAGATATAGTCAAATCAAAGAAGGTGAGAACTAAAAGTATGGGCAGTCCTGGAGAAAAAGCCTTTAATGTGATTGATTGATAGATGTGAAAATTTAGAGGAGGAGACACCAGGATGAAAGGTCTTTATATTTGAGATTTTTCATCCCTCAAGGACATTCTCTCTCTCTCTTTCCCTGATTGGCTGTGGAGAGTTAGCTGAGAGCTGCCTGCTGAGCCTTTCCACATCTTAGTTTGGCTACAAGCTATTTGATTTGGTGGTGAGTTTCTGGCTGAATTTTCCTCCTTTACTTTCCAACTTTTTCCTCTCAGAAGCCTCTAATCTTCTTCAGAGACCTAGAGGCAGGGAGTTCAAAACTCTCCCTGGAGTAGGCCACGTAGGAGAAATCCTATATCCTCTTTCCTCCTTTTCCTTATATTTCTTCCCTCAATATTAATTAAATTACCATAAATTTCCAGACTGACTTGGGAATTTTATTTGGCAACCATTTAAATCTAGATTTAAAGTCACAACCCTAAAATTATCTGACAGTACCAGAAACTGTTTAGTCATTTCATTTTATAAATTTGTGATAAGTAACCAATTTGATTAAGGCACATTAATTAGATAAATGACTTATTGAATCACGTAAAATTAATTATTCAAAAATTATAATAACATCAAGTTTGTAATAGCCTGTGACCCCCTAAGGACTATGAACTGGATCTAATCTCTGAGGCTTGACCCCAAAATGTCATTTTTCACTCCCTTTGGTTATATGCCTTCCTTTGACTTAATCTAGGAAACTCTCCAAAGTAAAATTTAGGTAAAACTAATGTCTAGGGTTTCTCAAATGTGGGTGACAGGGTTACCAAGTCCCACACTGGTGCTTATGTTTCAAATGGGACAAATTTTATTTTATTACACAGAAAATGCATTAAATGCTATGGTATTTCAGTAGTCCATAAGGGAATATGGAAGTATTAATAAGCCATATAACATAGCAGATCTTTCCAAGAGAAATGAAGTCAGTGCTATAGATTATTTTTTAGTTCATTACCTTTATTTTATAGATTGTAAACCAAGAATCAGAGACTTTAAGTAACACGCCCAAGTCACAGATACATTTAGACAGCAAAGCTAAACCTAAAACTGAAGTTTCCTAAGTACTTGACTCCAGTCCTGGCATTCTAGCCACTTAGTGCTTAAGGCAAGTACACTTAACTGTACATAGATGTAGCCACTGATTAAATAATTATTTAATTCCATTCCAATGAAATTACAAGCACAAATTTCATAGGGGAGACAGAGAGATGGACATGGAGAGGCAGAAGCAGGGGCAGGAATTGAAGGTAGCAGGAACAGGATTTAAAGGAAAATCTCACTGACAGTTGTTCTCTGGAGTCTTGAGCAGTTTTGTTGGAAATCACTCTCAGCATCAAGAGGATTCACAGGGATAGCCTGGAATACAAAGAAAGCCACAGGATAGAGAATATCTAGCTCTCTAGGTCCACCACAGAAGAACTAGACTCAAACGGTACTCCCTGCTCTCTTAGAAGAAGAAACTGCCCTACCAGTCTCCAGAGTTCTGGAACTTTGCTCTTCTGCCTTGCAGGATCTAGTTCTCCTGCTTTGTAGCTTTCCTCTTGCTTCTGCTAATTCCCTATAACAGGGCAGAGAGAGACAGACAGAAAGAGAGAGAGAGGAAAAGATACAGAAACAGAGAGAGAGACAGACAGACAGAGAGACAGACAGGCAGGCAGACAGACAGAGAGACACAGAGAGACACAGAGAGAGAGAGAGAGAGAGAGACAGAGGGAGAGTGGAAAAGGGAGAGGGAGAATTTTTTATTATAAAGACAATAGAGCACCTGTGAAATATTGGGGGTAGGGAGCAGTGGTCAGTGTGCAAGTCTCCAAATATGTCTAAATAAGCTTCCTCCATTCAGATTAAGAAAGTTACAAAGCTTAAGTTTCAAGGTAGCAGAACCTAACTACTATTTTTTGGTATGATCTCTTAGTCATGGGACAGAAAAATGTTACAAAGATGGTCTGAATAATTGAAAGCAAGTGTAAAATACAAATCTAGCTAGAATCATTAGCAGACAACTTGGGAAGAAATTTTTAAAAATTAATTTAATTTAATTTTAAAAACTGGAGTCTGGATCAAAGACCAGTAACTGAACATACTTCTTTTATCAGTCAGTCTCAATCAATGAGAATAAAAGTGATCTGAAAGGATTTAGAAACTTACAAGACAAATTTCATTCCTAAAATAAACCAGTGAAAACCAAACTTCCTGAGGAACCCTGTAACTATCTCTTCACACAAAGGAAAATACATCACAGGCTCAGATAAATATAAAAACACTAATAGGTTATTTTAAATCCTGGAGAGGAGGAATGCTTTTTAAGACAAATATTAAGAGACTAAGCTTGTCAAAGAGATTCATGTATTTTCATGTATAATCCATGTATTTCTATTTCCTTTAAGGGATGAAGTTCAGTTTTGAGAAAGTCAGCTATCAATGTTAGTTTACCTATTAATCACAAAAATAATCTTGTATTTTTGTCTTCATGTAAAAGTCAATAGTTGGTGAAATTACAATCTTAAAAAATAAAATTAAAATGATTCACAATGTTAAAAATATTCAAGTCTCTGTACTATGATTATATTTCATATTGTATCAATTTGTTTGAAAATCATGTTATAAAAATTATTTTATTATCATGATATATAACTATTTGTTTAGAAATAACTTATAAAAAATTCTGGATTTGAGGTATAGGGAGAAAAAGGGAACAAGTATAGTTCTTGAAGGTTCTTAAAGTCAAATGATGTATTTTTTGTTTACTGAGTACCAAATGTTCCTAATTAGGATTTTGTAGCTTCAGAGAATAAAGGATTAGATTGAGAGTCAAATTCTAGATCCTCTTCCTAGTGTAATCTCTTCTTGGCAAGAAGATTTACAAGAAGTGTAGTTTTTCCTAGCTGAAGAAAGAACTAAAGTAACATGTAGGAGAAAAGTGGAAGGGGGTCTGGATAAGCATCAGCATCAGTAGTCAGTCAGTTAGAAATTAAAGGCAATACTAACAACCCTCAACTCTGAATAATCATGATTAGTTGGAACCTGATAGAACTCACTGACTCACTTACAGAGTGAAGTCTCTAGAAAAAATCTTGCATTTTCTCCTCCTTCCATGCCTCAGCTCTGCCTGATGACTGGCACACCTTAAATTTGAGAGTTTCCTGATCTCTTTAGACTTTATTTATATTTTCTCCATGAATTTTCTCTAGTGTGATATGTGTCTTCATTCACAACATGATAAATATAGAAATATATAATCTGATAACTCATGTACAACATATATCCAAGAATCCCTTTGATAAGCTTAGTCTCTTATATCTCTGATATCTCAAGTAGGAGGGAGAGGTGAAAGAAAGGAAAAAAAAAACCATGGATGGCAAAAATGTTAGAAAATGATTTTTTAAAATTGCATTGACAGGGGGCAGCTGGGTAGCTCAGTGGATTGAGAGCTAGGCCTAGAGACAGGAGGTCCTAGGTTCAAATTTGGCCTCAGACACTTCCCAGTTGTGTGACCCTGGGCAAGTCACTTGATCCCATTGCCTAGCCCTTACACTCTTCTGCCTTGGAGCCAATACACAGTATTGATTTCAAGATGGAAGGTAAGGGTTTTAAAAAAATAAATAAAATAAAATAAAATAAAATAAAATTGCATTGACATGTAAAAAATAAAAATAAACAAATAAAAATAAACTTATTTATTTGTTATATATATATATATATATATATATATATATATATATACTTTGTATAATATTCTATCTTCAGGTAAAAATAACCTTTTTCCATATGTTAAATTAATCATTGCTATAAAGAAGTAGACCACACAGTGGAGAAGGGAAGAAGTGGACCCATAATAGACCAATAGCCTGAGACTTAACTAAAATGCCTACTCATCCTATTCCTCTTCCTTTTCTTCCTTCTTCTTCCTTTCTCGGTCTCTGTCTCTGTCTCACAAACATACCCCTCCACACACAGAAAATCTATGTTGTGTTGATGTTAATCGAACTGTAAGGCATTGTAGAACCTCCTAAACAAGACCTAAAGCTACTCAAAAATTTCAGATTAAAATTACCCAAAAGGAAAACCAAGTGGATGAAAATATTGTTCATTTTAAAAACAATTGTATGCAATTCATTGTGTATAGTTTTATATCATTTGATCTATCTATATCTTTTCATATCTATATATTTATATATCTTTCTATATCTCTATTTTTATATTGGGGTGTTCAGGGAAGACAAATACCTCTGGTATAAGGGCTTACTAGCTCTTTTCGGGGCTGCTTATCCTACTTTGGTGTCCACCTAGCACCCAACTCTCACCTGTGGCTCCAAGATGATATAGTATGTACAGTGACCACACAAAGGTGAACAATCTTAGTAGATAGGATAAACCAGACTGAAGGGAAGCAGAAGACCTCAAACTTGTCTGTGAGTTAGGAGTGTTGTCTACCTGAGGCATGCAATGACTTTCCCTAGCAGAAGGGGTAGAAGAATTTGTTCCAGTGGCCTTGAAGTGGCAGAAGCAGGCAATATAGATCAATTAGAGCTTGGCTAGGCATTGAAGAAACCAAGGTCATCTAATGCATCCCAAACTAGCACCAGTCATCTTGACTTTTGTCTTGCCACTAGACTTTGATAAATCTGGAAGAGAAAGTGAGGATAGAGACTTCAACTCCACCTCACTTAAATCCAATTTATGTGTGAGTCAAAAGATATTATAATTTATTTTGTGTTATTCTTATAGCAGTTTGCCTATATCTCTCCTTTGCTTATATCACATTTTCTCCTTTTATATCTATTTTATGTATTAAGAATTGTTCCACTTATATATATATATTATTTTACAGCAAAACTTCGAGAATCCTGCTTTGACCCAGGAAATATAATGAATGGCACCAGACTAGGAATGGATTATAAACTAGGCTCAACAGTCACATATTACTGTGATGCTGGTTATGTTCTTCAAGGATATTCAACACTTACCTGCATCATGGGAGATGATGGAAGGCCTGGGTGGAACAGGGCATTACCAAGCTGTCATGGTAAGGAGTGCATTTTTTTTTTTAAAAACATATTGTTCTCAATTTTCTATTGACTTCAGAAAAAATGAATAATGAGCCTAATAAAAATGATCAATGTTAACTGACACAGTTTTTCATACTTAATCAGAATGTGTTATAAATAAAGAATCATGAATAGTGAAGAAGTACCCAGTAATTCTCAACTTAAATTAATAAGGAAGGCAGAAACAAGTATATCTTTAGATATTTCTGAGCTAAGAACAGCAAGGGCAGATAAACTAAATCTGAAATTTTAACATGACATGTAAGTATCTTGATGGGATAAAACTCATGTCTGCAATTTGGCCATGGAAATAAAGCTAACAGAAAGGAGGGCAAAAATTTTACATTTAGTCAAAAGAAGATAATTTGGAAGTTAACTAACCCTAAAAATAATAGCAAGATGTAGAGCAATTGTTGAGGATAAAGGAAAAAAAAGAATGATAAGGTAGTTGTATACTGAAAAACAAAACACAACAAAAATCAAACTGTTCATCCAAATAAAGAATAAAGATGATGTTTCCCCAAAATAGGTTCCAACACTGAAATATTCATTAAGTCAAGAAAACAAAACCTGGCAATTTTTTTACACAGGAAGAGTACATTTATAAAGTAAAGATTTACATGGAATCACAATGAGAGGTTGAAACTAAATTGACTATTCAGTAGGTAAATTTTTAAAAAAGCAGGAATTGCAATCATTTTATGACAAAAGAAAAAAAAAAGCTAAGTTAAACTTTTAGTATGAATAAAGGAATTTTTTGTTGTTGTTCATTCATTTCAATTATGTCTAATTCCTCATAACTGTTTTGATGTTTTCATGCCAAAGATAATTGAGTGAAAGGGCAACTAGGTGGCTCAGTAAATAGAAAAAGGTAAGAATTTTTAAAAAAGAAGATACTAGAGTAGTTTGCAATTTCTTTCTCTAGAACATTTTACAGAAGAGAAAACTAAGGCCAACAGGATTAAATTACTTGCCCAAAGTGAAATATCTATTAAGTATATGAAGCCAGATTGAACTCGGATCTTCCTGACCCCAGACCCAGCACTCCATCCACTGCACCATCTATAGCTATCCTGATAAGGGAATTATATATTGCTTAGAATGCATCAAACAGATGCATAGAAAAGTAAATATTTTCAATAATAAACATTCAAGGAATAAATATCATAGAATGTAAACTTTTTTCTTTTTGTCATTTTTTCATCAATTGTGGGTAAACAAGAATTTTTAACTTTTTTTGCATTTTAAGTCTCTTCTTTCTCCAACCCTCTGTGAGAAGGCAAGCAATTTGATATGGTTTACATTTGTGAAGTTATGCAAATTACTTCCATATTACTCATGTTGAAAAGAAAATGCAGATTAGGGCAGGTAGGTTGCTCACTGCATTGAGAGCCAGGCCTAGAGATAGGAGGTCCTGGATTGAAATCTGGTCTCAGATACTTCCTAGCTGTGAGACCATGGGCAAGTCACTTAACCTCCATTGCTTTGCCCTTACTGCTCTTCTGCCTTGGAATCAAGACACAGAATTGACTATAAGAAGAAAGGTAAGGCTATATAAAATAAAGGAAAGGAAAGGAAAGGAAAGGAAAGGAAAGGAAAGGAAAGGAAAGGAAAGGAAAGGAAAGGAAAAGAAATGGAACGGAATGAAACAAAACGCAGATCAAAAAAGATTAATAAAGTCGTTTTTTTTTTAGTTTTATGGTTTTTTTTTTAGTATGTTTCAATCAACATTTGGATTCCATCAGTTATTTCTCTGGAGGTAGATAGTAATTTTGATTATTCTTTTGGGATTATTTTAGGTGATTATAATACTGAGATTAAGACAATTCACATATCATCATCATGTAATTTTGCAGTTATTGGGTATAATATTCTCCTAATTCTTTTCTTTTCACATTGAATCATTTTGTCTTCCAAAGTTGGTCTTTAAAAATCCTGCTCATCATTTCTTAAGGCACAATAGTATTCCATCACAATCATATATAACAACTTGTTCAGCCATTCCCCAATTGATGGCCACCCCTTAATTTCTAATTTTTGATACCATAAAAAGAGGTGCAATAAATATTTTTGTACATATAGATCTTTTTTCCTTTTTCTTTGATCTCCTTTGGGTACTGACCTAATTACATTGCTGTATTGATGGGTATGCAGTTTTGTAATCATTTGGACCTACTTCCAAATTGCTCTCCAGAATTAGTTGGATCCACGCACAATTTTAAGAGTGCACCAATGTCCCTATTTTTCTATATCACCTCCAATATTTTACACTCTCCATTTCTTTCATGTTAGCCAATCTTCTAAGAAAAAGGTAGTCCCTCAGAATTTTTTAAATTTACATTTCTCTGAAGAATGGTGATTTAGAGGATTCATTCCTATAACTATAGATAGCATTTGTCTTCTTCTAAAAATCTGTCTGTTCATATCCTTTGACTCTCTATTAGAGAATTGACTCATAATTATAAATATGACATACATGAAAACCTGTTCTAAATCCCTTCCTAGAAAAATGCAAATCAAAACAACTCTGAGGTCCCATCTTACACCTAGGAGACTAGCCAATATGGCAGCAAAGAAAAGTGATAAATGTTGGAAAGGATGTGGCAAAATTGGGTTATTAATACACTACCTGAGGAGTTGTGACTGAATCCAACCATTCTGGAGGGCAATTTGGAATTATACTCAAAGGGATTTAGAAGAGTGCCTGCCCTTTGAGCCAACTATACCACTGCTGGTTTTGTACCAGATGTAATAAAGATATAATAAGGAAAAATAATTCTAAAAATATTTATAACCATGTTCTTTGTGGTGGCAAAAAATTGGAAAATGAGGAGATGCCCATTGATTGGGGAATGGCTGAACAAATTGTGGTATCTGTTGGTGAATTCACGAGTGTGCTGAAAGGCATGATGAACTGGAGGATTTCTCTGTGAACTGAAAAAGACCTTCAGGAATTGATGCAGAGTGAAAGGATAAGAACCAGGAGAACACTGTAAACAGAAACTGATAAATTGTGATAAATGTATTTATTGATAGTTTTGATTTCTTCATCTGAGAACTGCCTCTTTATATACCTTGACCATTTGTTGATTAGGCACTGATTTGATTTTTTGTAAATTTGACTTAGTTTCTTATATTTTGAGAAACTAAACCCTTGTCAGAGTTTTGTTGTGAAAACTTTTTTCAAGTTGTTTGCTGCTTTCCTTCTAATGTAAATTTCCTTCTAATAAGGTAATCCAATTACATTGAATTTGTTTGTACAAAACCTTTTTAATTTGATGTAATCAAAATCATTCATTTTATATTTTGTAATGTTCTCTATCTTTTGCTTGGTCTTAAATTCCTCCTTTCCCACAGATCTGACAGACATACTATTCTATGTTCACGTAGTTTATTTATGATTTCATTCTTTACATTTAAGACATTTACCCATTTTGAATTTATTTTGGTATAAGGTGTGAGATGTTGATCTGGACCTAATTTTTCCCATATTGTTTTCCAATTTTTCCAGCAGTTTTTGTCAAATAGTGAAGTCTTGTCCCAAAACCTGGGATTTCGAGTTTATCAAACACTAGCTTGTTGAGGTCATTTACCCTTAGTCTGTTCCATTGATCTACCCTTCTGTCTCCTAGCAAGTACCAGATTGTTTTGATGACCACTGCTTTATAGTACAGTTTAAAATATGGTACTTCTAGACCCTCAACTTTCACATTTTTTTCATCATTTCCCTAGATATTATTGATCTTTTGTTCTTCCAGATGAACTTTGTTGTTCTTTTTTTCTAATTCTATAAAAAAGTTTTTTTTTGGTAGTTTGATAGGTATGGCACTGAATAAGTAGATTAATTTGGATAGGATTGTCATTTTTATTATGTTAGCTCATCCTTCCCATGAGGGATTAATATTTTCCCAATTATTTAGATCTAGTTATTGTTGTTTGGAAAGTGTTTTGTAGTTGTGTTTGTCCTGGTAAATGGATTCCTAAATATTTTATATTGTCTAGGGTGATTATAAATGAAATTTCTTTTTCTAACTCTTGCTGCTGAATTGTGTTGGAAATATATAAAAATGTTGATGATTTATATGGGTTTATTTTGTACCCTGAAACTTTGCTACAATTGTTAATTATTTCCACTAACTTTTTAGTTGATTCTCTAGCATTATTCAAGTATATCATCATATCATCTGCAAAGAGCAATAGTTTATTTTCTTCACTGCCTACTTTAATTGCTTCAATTGCTTTTTCTTCTCTAATTGCCATTGCTAGCATTTCTAGTACAATATTAGATAATAAAGGTCATAATGGCATCCATAGTTCACTCCTGATCTTATTGGGAAGGCTTCTAACTTGTCACCATTGCAGATAATACTTGCTGATAATTTTAAATATATACTGTTTATTATTTTGAGGAAGGGCCCTCTTCTTCCTTTACTTTCTAGTGTTTTCAATAGGAATGTGTGTATATTTTGTCAAAGACTTTTTCTGCATCTCTTGCGATAATCTTGTGATTTCTTTTGGTTAATTATTGAAATGGTCAATTATGTGAATGATTTTTCTAATAATAAATCATCCTTGCATTCCTGGTATAAATGCCACTTGGCCATATTGAATAATCCTTGTGATGACTTACTATAGTCTTTTTACTAGTATTTTGTTTAAGATTTTCACACCTATGTTCATTAAGGATATTGGTCTGTAGTCTTCTTTCTGTTTTTTGATCTGCCAGGCAATGGAATCAGTACTATATTTGTGTCATAAAAAAGAATTTGGTAAGATTCCTTTTTTACTTATTTTGTCAAATCATTTGTATTATATTGGTATTAGTTGTTCTTTAAATGTTTGATAGAATTCATTTGTGAATTGATCTGGCCCTGGGGATTTTTTCTTAGGAGATTTCTTTTTGACTTGTTCAATTTCTTCTCTGAGATGGAATTATTTAATTATTCTGTTTCCTCTTTTGAAAATATAGACAATTTATATTTTTGCTAATATTCACCAATTTCACCTAGATGGTCATATTAATTGCCATATAAATGGGCAAAATAGTTCTTAATTATCTTAATTTCCTCTTCATTTGAAGTAAAATCACAACTTTTCATCTTTGATACTATTGATTTGATTCTCTTCTTTCTTTTTTATTAGTTTAATGAATACTTAATTTTATTTATTTTTTCAAAATGCCAGCTCCTAGTTTTAATTATTATTCAATAGATTTTTTTGTTTTAATTTTATTAATTTCTTCTTTAATTTTTAGGATTCCCAATTTAGTTTTTACTGGGGGATTTTTAGTTTGTTCTTTTTATAATTTTTTAAGTTGCAAGCCCAATTCATTGATATTCTCCCTCTTTATTTTGTTGTTTTAGGTACTCAGAGATATAAAAATTTTCCCCTGAGTGCTTCTTTAGCTCCATACCATAGATTTTGATATTTTGTCTCCTCATTTTCATTCTTTTTTAATGAAGTCTTTAAAACAGAATTCTTTCATTTCTTTAATTTAATGGGCGACCTGGAGGTCCTCTTACCATAGAAATATGTGTGGATTAACCATCACACAGTGATGGAAAGGAAAGGAACTGGGGAGCCCCCTACAGAGCCAGCATCAGTTGCAGCCTGTTAATTGCTGAGAGTGAGGAGAGTATGTTGCTGACAGTTGGTCAGGCAATTGCTGACAGGGTTGGCAGTTGTGGGTAAGTTGGCTGTAAGGGGTGAGATTGTCATTGGGGGTTGGTTGCTGGTAGTGTGGTTTGGTGTTTAGTTGCTCGTATATAAAAGGCAGGCCTGAGTTTACTGAGAGGGCTTTTGACTTCGCCTTTAAAGTATTTTTTGCCTCTGGGATTCCCAGAGAGCAGGAGGTCTGTCTTATAGGTAAGGATCTGCTGTCACTTGGCTACTGACAGTTGGGCTACTATAGAAACTGATTGAAAGAGTGAGTGAGTGGTGGTTATCCATTATTTTAGGGAGTTAGGTAGTTAGTGAATAATATATAGATGGAATAGAATAGAGTAGGCCTGGTGTGCCAGGCAGAAGAACTTGTCCTGAGAAGACACTTAGAGATAATATTAGAAAAATTTAGGTAGCTATTAGGAATATTAGGTATATTTACTGGGTATAAGATTAGTAATCTCTCTTTCCTCTTTTCTATCTTCCCCTGCCTTACTATATTATTTTACTATCTCTATTTTAATTAACTAAATTGTTAATTGTTAAAAGCTGCCAGAAGTTTTCTTTTCTCTGTCTTAAAAGGATATTAATTTACAACTCGATTATATTCTCATTAAAACTTATGTGGAAAGGAAAACATTTTATTAGGTAAAATGAATGGGATCCTAATAAATATTACACTTAAATTATTAGAAGTTGCTCTCTTATTTTGTCAAAACCCCTATTTTAACCCTTACAAGTCTGTAATGATTTCTATGATTTCTTTTTTTTGACTCACCAGTTTTGAAGAATTAGATTCTTTAGTTTCTAATTAATTTTAAATGTACCTTTCATGGACCCTTGTTAATTACAATTTTTACTGTATTATGATCTGAAAAAGTTACATTTATTATTTCTGCTTTTCTGCATTCGTTTGCAATATTTCTATGCCCTACTTTAAAAGACTGCCTGCCCTTTGATCCAGCGATACCACTGCTAGTTTTATACCCCAAAAAGTCAATAGGAAAAATACATGTAAAAAAAATATTAATAGCCTCACTATTTGTAGTGGCAAAAAAAATGGAAAATGAGGGGGTATCCCTTGATTGGGGAATGGCAGAACAAATTGTTGTATTGGCTGGTCATGGAATACTATTGTGCTGAATGGAATGATGACCTGAAGGAATTCCATATGAATTGGAAAGGCCTCCAGGAATTGATGCAGAGTAAAAGGACTAGAAACAGGAGAACATTGTACACAGAAACTGATACATTGTGGCACAATCAAATGTAATGAACATTTTTACTTGTAGCAATGCAACAATCCAAGACCATTTTGAGGAATTTATGAGTAAAGAACTAGGCACATCAAGAGAAAGAACTGTAGGAGTAGAAACACAGAGGAAAAACATATGATTGATCATGTGGTTCAATGGGTATATGATTAGGAATTTTGACTTTAAATGATCATTCTATTGCAAATAATAATATGGAAATAGGTTTTGAACAATGATATATGTAAAGTGGAATTGCTTATCAGCTTAGGGAGGGGGTAGGAGAAAAGAGAGGGAAAGAACATGAATCATGTAACCATGGAAAAAATATTCTAAATCAATTAATTTTAAAAACCAATAAAATAAAATAGAATGAACTGGAGAAGGAAAAATTATTTCTATGCACTAGTACATGGTCTATGTACTAGTACATGGTTATATATGTACCATGTACTGCTGAGAAGAAGGTATATTCCTTTTTATCCCTGTGCAATTTTCTCTAGATATTTATTAATTCTAATTTTTCTAATATTTCATTTGCTACTCTTCCTTCCTTTGTATTTATTTTTTATTTAATTTATACAGTTCTGAAAAGGGAAGGTTAAGATCCTCACTAGTATGGTCTTACCTTCTATTTCCTCCTTTAGCTCCTTTATAGCCATGCTATTTTTAATGGGAAAAAATTAGAAAATGAAGGGGTTTCCCTTGATTGGGGAATGGCAGAACAAATTGTTGTATTGGCTGGTCATGGAATACTATTGTGCTGAATGGAATGATGACCTGAAGGAATTCCATATGAATTGGAAAGGCCTCCAGGAATTGATGCAGAGTAAAAGGACTAGAAACAGGAGAACATTGTACACAGAAACTGATACATTGTGGCACAATCAAATGTAATGAACATTTTTACTTGTAGCAATGCAACAATCCAAGACCATTTTGAGGAATTTATGAGTAAAGAACTAGGCACATCAAGAGAAAGAACTGTAGGAGTAGAAACACAGAGGAAAAACATATGATTGATCATGTGGTTCAATGGGTATATGATTAGGAATTTTGACTTTAAATGATCATTCTATTGCAAATAATAATATGGAAATAGGTTTTGAACAATGATATATGTAAAGTGGAATTGCTTATCAGCTTAGGGAGGGGGTAGGAGAAAAGAGAGGGAAAGAACATGAATCATGTAACCATGGAAAAAATATTCTAAATCAATTAATTTTAAAAACCAATAAAATAAAATAGAATGAACTGGAGAAGGAAAAATTATTTCTATGCACTAGTACATGGTCTATGTACTAGTACATGGTTATATATGTACCATGTACTGCTGAGAAGAAGGTATATTCCTTTTTATCCCTGTGCAATTTTCTCTAGATATTTATTAATTCTAATTTTTCTAATATTTCATTTGCTACTCTTCCTTCCTTTGTATTTATTTTTTATTTAATTTATACAGTTCTGAAAAGGGAAGGTTAAGATCCTCACTAGTATGGTCTTACCTTCTATTTCCTCCTTTAGCTCCTTTATAGCCATGCTATTTTTAATGGGAAAAAATTAGAAAATGAAGGGGTTTCCCTTGATTGGGGAATTGTTCAACAAATTGTGGTTTTTTAATTTAGAAATCTAGATGCTGTACCATTTGGTGCATATATGTTTAGTAATGATATTACTTCATTGTTTATAGTATCTTTTAGCAAAATGTATTTTCATTCCTTATCTCTTTTAAGCAGATCAATTTCTATTTTAGCTTTGTCTGGCATCATGATTGCTACTTCTGCTTTTTTTTTTTTACTTTAGATGATGCATAATAAATTCTGCTCCAGCCTTTTGCCTTTAATCTTTGTGTGTTATCCTGCCTCACATGTTTCTTGTAAACAACATATAGCAGGAGTCTGGTTTTTAATCCACTTTGCTATCCAATTCAATTTTATGGGTGACTTCATCCCATTCACATTCAGAGTTATGATTACTAAGTATATATTGCCCTCCATCATATTATCCCTTTTATATTCTGTTCTATTCCCTTTCTCTCTGTTTCTCCTCACTAATATTTTGCTTTTTGTCACCCACCCCACTTCTCCCTCCAGTTACCTCTCTCATCCCTTACTTATTCCCCTTTTTCTTCTCTATAGGGCAAGATAGAATTCAATACCCCACTGAGTAGGGTAAGATAGAATTCTATTCCTCTTTGAGTATATTTCTTTTTCCCTCTCTGAGCCAAAGATGAGAGTAAAGTTTAAACATTTCCCATCACCACCCTTATTGTCTCCTTTATGCAATGGTTTTTCATACCTCTTTATGTTATATAATTTACCCCATTCTATCTCTCCCTTCCCATTTCTTTCAGTGCAAGCTTCTCAGCCGCTGATTGATTTTTTCACATATAATTCATATGCATACATATCATATCATATCATACATACATATTGTTCCATGTACATACACATTTACATACATATCATCATATACATCATATCCTCATAATCAGCTTACATCTCCATTCTTTTTCTGAGTAAATTCCTTCTATCTTCTCTAGAAAGAATGATTTTTGAGAATTATAGAAATCCTCTTTCCATGTAAATATATAAATATTTTGACCATAATAAGTCCCTTAAGTTTTCTCTTTCTTATTTACCTTTTGAGCGTCCCTTGGACCTTGTGTTTAGACTTCAATTTTTATTCTTTAGGTCTAGCTAATTCCTCAGGAATACTTGGAAATTTTCTATCTTATTGAATGCCCATTTTTTCCCCCTGAAAGAATATACTCAGTTTTGCTGGATAGGTGATTCTGGATTGTAAACTCTAATCTTTTGCTTTCTTGAATATCATATTCCATATCTTTTAATCCTTTAATATAGAAGCAGCTAGGTCCTGTATGATCCTGATTGTAGCTCCATGGTATTTGATCAGTTTTTTTTTCTGGCTGTTTGAAATATTTTCTCCTTGGCTTGGTGGCTCTTGAATTTAGATATTGTATACATGGAAGTTGTCATTTGAGAATTTATTTCTCAAGGTGATCTGTAAATTTTTCAACTTCATTTTTTAAAAATTTTCTTATTTGAGAATCTCTGGGGAGTTACCTTTGACAATTTCTTGTAATATAATGTTCAAGTTATTTTTTTCTAGATTATGGTTTTCAGATAGTCCAATAATTCTCAAATTGTCCCTCCTATATCTATTTACTTGGTCACTTATTTTTTTTCAATCAGATATTTCATATTTTCCTCTGTTTTATTTTTTAATTCTGTTGATACTGTTATTGTTTCTTGATTTCTCATGAAATTATTAATTTCTAGATAGTTAATTCTGATTTTTAAGACCTGGTTTTCCTTTGTCAGTTTTTGGTTCTCCTTTTTAATTGGCCCATTTCTTCTTGCATCGCTTTCCTTTCTTCTAGCATCACATTTATTTCTCTACCCCACTTTTCCTCTGCCTCTTTTAATTGGTTTTTGAAGTCTTCTTTGAGCTCCTCTAGAAACTGTTTCCATCCAATTCATATTTTTTCTATTAGACTGTGTGTATATGTTTCCTTTCCTTTCACTATCCCTCTTCTTTGTACATTGTTCTTTGTCTACATAAAAATTCTTTACAGTTAGGTGCTTTATTTTTTGTTTGTTCATTTTTCCTATATAATTATAGGTAGGCTCTGTTTTCTGGGAAGTTGAGGTGCCCTCTTAAACTTTAGGCCTTCCTTGATGCTATTTTTTTTAGCTTGTTTTCTGGCCTTTTACAAGTTTCAGTTCTTGGAGGCTGATGTGATGGTCTCAGGGCTGAGACCTCTGAGAATCCCCTCCCCCTGATGATTCATTTGACCCTTGAGATGCTGATGGCTTAAGGACTTGCCTCAGGCTTGAGCATAAGTTTTTGATCTCACTCTGAACTTGATCAGGTCAGGGGCTAATCAAATTCTCACCCCAAGCTTAGGCTCAATATTTTCATCCCACTGTGTACTTGACCCAATTGGGCACACCCTTAATTGCCCTGTCCTGAAGCTCTGTTCTTAGTTTGGGGTAAAAAAATGGGTGGGGGGCACACCTGTGAACTGTATCCACACTCTAAAGTGTGAACTATATCCTCATTTCAAGCCCAGACTGGGATTCCTGGCTTCCCTCTGGGTCCATATGGACCAACCCACTTCAGCCCAGACTGCTTTGGGCTTTGACTCTGGACTTCTTCACAGGTTTGAAATTCACAGGAGTGTGGGTTGGCTTATACCACTATTTGCCCAGAAAGGGTCTCAGGGTCTGAATGTTGGCCTCAGGTTTGGTTCTCAATCTTGGACAGCAGATTTGAGGTGGGGAAGTGTGGCTTACTCTTGGCTTGCTCTTCCCTCCTCATTACAGCATCTTGCTGGGTCTACTTTCCTCTTACCCCAATGCCCCAGATGTTGTTTGCCTAGCTTTAGAGTTTTTATTTTCTTGAAAATTGCTTCACTCTGTCTCTTTATTGTTTTAATTTTAATCCTGTGTTCATTTTGTGGCAATATTTTAATATTTGTTAGAGAGGATTCTATTGGTGACACGGAGCAGCTCTGGTACAATCTGCCATCTTGACTCTGTTCCTGGAAGTAGTTCAATGTTTTTCTTGCATTCAATTTCATTAATCTCTTTTGAATGTTAGGTTTTATAATTTGGTGCTTAATTAGGATTTTTAACTTGTTCTTTTTCTAGTATTTTTAGTGGCATGCCTAATTTGTTGGTCTTCTTTTTATTTTTTATATTTTATATTATATTTCATTTTATTTATAGATATTTATTTTTATAATATAAATGTTTAGAAATACACATTTTTTGCTAAGTATTTTTGCTTTGGGTGCATCCCATAAATTATGGCATATTCTCTTATTGTTGTCATTCTCTTTAATGAAATTATTGATTATTCATATGACTTTTCTTTAATATACTTTTAAGACTGGGTTATTTAATTTCAGATTGAATTTTAATCTGTGTTTCTATGGCAAATTTTTAAATATAAATTTTATTGCATTATTTTGGAAAAATATGTTTGGAAAAATGAATTTAGTATTTTTTTCTTTTCTGCATTTGGTTATGTTTTATGGTCTAATACATGGTCAGTTTTTGTGTAGATGTCATACACAAATGAAAAACATGTATACTTCTTCCAATACCCATTCAGTCTTCTCCAAAGGTCTATTATATCCAATTTTTGTAATTTTCTATGAAGTTTCCTTACTTATCTCTTTTAAGAGAGCCTATTTTTGCTCTTGCTTTGCTTGAGATCACGATGGCTATTGTGATTCTTTTTAAACTGAAGCTGAAACTTAAAAGATTCAGCCTCATCCCATTATTTTAATGCTATTCATCTCTCTCTGTTTCAAGTGTTTCTTATAAGCAACATATCCGATTTAGGTTTTTAATTCTTTCTATTGTTTACTTTTTATGGTTGAGTTCATCACATTCACATTTACATTTTTGATTACTGTGTATTTCCTTCAATCCTTTTTTTTTCTTCCAATTTATCCTCATATCTTCTATTTTTAGCCAATGGTAGTATTCTGTCATTTTCTGTGATGTTCAACCCTTTGTGACTCCATTTGGGTTTTTGTAGCAGAGATATTGGAGTGTTTGCCATTTCCTTCCCTAGTTCATTTTTTAGATGGTGAAACTTAAGAAAGCAGAGTTAAGTGATTTTCCACATAGCTAGTAAGTATCAGAGGTCAGATTTGAATTTAGCAAGATAAATCTTTCTGACTCCAAGCCAGATACTCTCCCTTATGCTACCTAGCTGCCCACTTTTTACCCTGCCCCTCCTCAAAAGTTTCATTTGCTTTCTACCACTACATCCCTTAATACACTTTCCCTTTTCTTCTTCTTACTGCTTATTATTTTTATGTTGTTATTTGTTCTTTTCTCATTTCTTCTTTTTGCCTCCTACTTTCTTCTAGGAAAAGACAGAATTCTATACCCATCTAGGGATGTATGCTATTCCCTTTTTTAGCCAGTTCTGATGAGAGTAAGGTTCAAGCATTGCCCACCACCACCACCATCTTCCCCTCATTTATAAAAGCTTTTCCTTTACCACCTCTTTTATGTGAGATATTGTCCCCTAATCTTTCCGTTTCTTTCCCTTTCTACCAGTATATCCCTCTTTTTCACCTTTTACTTTTAATTTTTTAATTATTTCATCATAATGATCTTACATTATGCCTCTGCCTATGTATACTCCTCCTAACTGCCCTAATAATTATAAATTCCTTATGAGTTATAAGTATCATCTCTCACTTAGGAATATAGACCTTTTTACCTTAATGATTCCCTTATGATATCTCTTCCATGTTTACCTTTTTATGTTTCTCTTGACTCCTGTATTTGAAAGTCAAATTTTTCTATTCAACTCTTATCTTTTCTTTAGGATAATTGAAAATCCTCTATGTCATTAAATATCCATTTCCCCCCATAAGAACTATACTCAGTTTTGCTCAGTAGGATATTCTTAGTTTTAATTGTAGATCCTTTGCCTTCTGTATTATCCTATTTATCATATGTAATTCTCTGTTCCTTTAAAATGGAATCTGCTAAATCTTGTGTGATTCTTCTAGTTCCACATCATTTGAATTTCTTCTTTCTAGCTGCTTTTAAATTTTTCTCCATGACCTGCAAACTGTGGTATTTGGCTATAACATTCCTGGGAGTTTTCATTTTGGAAGCTCTTTCATGAGATGACCAGTGGATTCTTTCAACTTATATTTTATTCTCTAATTATAATATATTAGGGCAATTTTCCTTGATAATTTACTGAAATAGAATGTCTAGGCTCACTTTTATAAAAAAACCCTTACCTTCCACCTTAGAATCAATACTATGTATTGCTTCCAAAGAAGAAGAGTGGTAAAGGCTAGGAAATGGGAGTTGTGACTTTCCTAAGGTCACACAACTGGTAAGTGTCTGAGGTCAGATTTGAACCTAGGACCTCCCATCTCTAGGCCTGGCTCTCAATCAACTGAGCTACCCAACTGCCTCCTCTAGGCCTATAGCTTTCAGGTATTTTAATAATTTTTAGATTTCCTTTCTTCAATTAATTTTCTTAATCAGTTGTTTTTCCAATAAGATATTTCACATTTTTGTCATTTTTCTTCTTCTTTTGATTTTGTTATATTGTTTCTTATTGTCTTGTGGAGTCAATTGCTTATGTTAACCTGATTTTAAATAAAAAAAATCATTTTCTTCAGTGTGTTTTTGTAACTATTTTCCATTTCACCATTTCTATTTCTTTATGAATTCTTTTACTTAATGAAACTTGGTACCTCTTTTTTCAACTGGCAAATGCTGCTCTTTTGGATATTCTTTTTTTCATTGGATTAACATTCTTCTTTTACCATTTGATCAATTCTGTTTAATACGATATTATTTTCTTCAGTATTTTTTGTGACTCTTAAAAGGACATTGGCTGTCTTTTCATAATTTTCTTGTTTCACACTCACTTCTTTTCCCATTTTTCTTCAACCTCTTATTTGATTTTTATGATTTTTATGAAATGACAAAGCTTTTTAAAGAATTATTTTATATTCCTGTGATCAATTCCCATTTTTCTTTTAATCTTTGCAAGTAACTATTTTGACTTTATTATATTTTTCTGAGTTTGTGTTTTAATCTTTTTTTGTTATCATAGAAATTTTCCATGGTAATGTTCTTTTTGTTTTTTGGTATTTTTCCAGCCCTATTTATATTTTTTAACTCTTATCTGTGTTACAGTTGATGTATAGTCCTGATGTGTAAGAGACACTATTCCAAGCTTCAGGCCTTTCTTGATGCTCTTTTCAGAGCTGGTTCTGGCATTTTGAAGGTTTGGGGATATTCCAAAATGGTATAAGGAGAAGTGTTGTTTATCTTCTCCTAACTTGGCTCTGGTCTTTACATAGGAAGGAATATTGTTCTATTGTAGAAAACAGTATTTTTTTTATTTTTTATTTATTTATTTATTTTTATTTTATTTGATCATTTCTAAGCATTATTCATTAAAGACATAGATCATTTTCTTTTCCTCTCCCCCCACCCCCCATAGCCAATGCGTAAATCCACGGGGCATTACATGTTTTCTTGATTTGAACCCATTGCTATGGTGATAATATTTGCATTAGAGTGTTCATTTAGAGTCTCTCCTCTGTCATGTCCCCTCAACCCCTATATTCAGGCAGTTGCTTTTCTTCGGTGTTTCTACTCCCATAGTTTATCCTCTGCTTATGAATAGTGTTTTTTTCTCCTAGATCCCTGCAAATTGTTCAGGGACATTACACCGCTACTAATGGAGAAGTCCATTACGTTCGATTATACCACAGTGTATTAGTCTCTGTGTACAATGTTCTCCTGGTTCTGCTCCTCTCGTTCTGCATCACTTCCTGGAGGTTGTTCCAGTCTCCATGGAATTCCTCCACTTTATTATTCCTTTTAGCACAATAGTATTCCATCACCAACAGATACCACAATTTGCTCAGCCATTCCCCAATTGATGGGCATCCCCTTGTTTTCCAGTTTTTGGCCACCACAAAGAGTGCAACTATGAATATTTTTGTACAAGCCTTTTTGTCCATTATCTCTTTGGGGTACAAAGCCAGCAGTGCTATGGCTGGATCAAAGGGAAGACAGTCTTTTATCGCCCTTTCGGCATAGTTCCAAATTGCCCTCCAGAATGGTTGGATCAGTTCACAACTCCACGAGCAATGAATCAATGTCCCTACTTTGCCACATCCCCTCCAGCATTCATTACTTTCCTTTGCTGTTATGTTAGCCAATCTGCTAGGTGTGAGGTGATACCTCAGAGTTGTTTTGAATTGCATGTCTCTGATCATAAGAGATTTAGAACACTTCTTCATGTGCTTATTAATAGTTTTGATTTCTTTATCTGAAAACTGCCTATCCATGTCCCTTGCCCATTTATCAATTGGAGAATGGCTTGATTTTTTGTACAGTTGATTTAGCTCTTTATAAATTTGAGTAATTAAACCTTTGTCAGAGGTTTCTATGAAGATTTTTCCCAGTTTGTTGTTTCCCTTCTGATTTTAGTTACATTGGTTTTGTTTGTACAAAAGCTTTTTAATTTGATGTAGTAAAAATTATTTATTTTACATTTTGTGATTCTTTCTATGTCTTGCTTGGTTTTAAAGTCTTTCCCCTCCCAAAGGTCTGACATGTATACTATTCTGTGTTTACCCAATTTACTTATGGTTTCCATCTTTATGTTTAAGTCACTCACCCATTTTGAATTTATCTTGGTGTAGGGTGTGAGGCGTTGATCTATTCCTAGTCTCTCCCACACTGTCTTCCAATTTTCCCAAAATTTTTTATCGAATAGTGGATTTTTGTCCCAAAAGCTGGGATCTTTGGGTTTATTGTATACTCTCTTGCTGAGGTTGTTTTCCCCCAGTCTATTCCACTGATCTTCCTTTCTGTTTCTTAGCCAGTACCAAATTGTTTTGATGACTGCTGCTTTGTAATATAGTTTAAGGTCAGGGACTGCAAGGCCCCCATCATATGTGGTTTTTTTTCATTATTTCCCTGGATATCCTTAATCTTTTATTCTTCCAAATGAACTTTGTTATGGTTTTTTCTAAATCAGTGAAGAAGTATTTTGGTAGTTCAATGGGTATGGCACTAAATAGATAAATAAGTTTGGGTAGGATGGTTATTTTTATTATATTGGCTTGTCCTACCCATGAGCAGTTAATGTTTTTCCAATTGCTCAAGTCTAATTTTAGTTGTGTGGAGAGTGTTTTGTAGTTGTGTTCATACAGTTCCTGTGTTTGTCTCAGGAGATTGATTCCTAGGTATTTTATTTTGTCTAAGGTGATTTTGAATGGGATTTCTCTTTCTAGTTCTTGCTGCTGAGCTGTGTTGGAGATATATAGAAAAGCTGATGACTTATGTGGGTTTATTTTGTATCCTGCAACTTTGCTAAAGTTGTTGATTATTTCAATTAGCTTTTTGGTTCAATCTCTAGGATTCTTTAAGTAGACCATCATGTCATGTGCAAAGAGTGATAACTTGGTCTCCTCCTTGCCTATTTTGATGCCTTCAATTTCTTTTTCTTCTATAATTGCTACTGCTAGTGTTTCTAGTACAATGTCAAATAGTAGAGGTGATAATGGGCATCCTTGTTTCACTCCTGATATTATTGGGAATGCGTCTAGTTTATCCCCATTGTAGATGATATTAGCTGAATGTTTTAGATACATATTGTTTATTATTTTTAGGAAAGGTCCTTCTATTCCTATGCTTTCTAGTGTTTTTAATAGGAATGGGTGTTGTATTTTATCAAATCCCTTTTCTGCGTCTATTGAGATAATCATGTGGTTCTTGCTGGTTTCCTTGTTGATGTGGTCAATTATGTGGATGGTTTTCCTAATATTGAACCAGCCCTGCATCCCTGGTACAAATCCTACTTGATCATGGTGAATGATCCCTCTGATCACTTGCTGGAGTCTTTTTGCTACTGTCCTATTTAAGATTTTTGCATCTATATTCATTAGGGAGATTGGTCTATAGTTTTCTTTCTCTGTTTTTGACCTGCCTGGTTTTGGAATCAGTACCATGTTTGTGTCATAAAAGGAGTTTGGTAGAACTCCCTCTTTGCTTATTATGTCAAATAGTTTGTATAGTATTGGGATTAACTGTTCTCTGAATGTTTGATAGAATTCACTGGTGAATCCATTAGGCCCTGGGGATTTTTTCTTAGGAAGTTCTTTGATGGCTTGTTGGATTTCATTTTCTGATATGGGATTATTTAAGAATTCTATTTCCTCTTCTGTTAGTCTAGGCAGTTTGTATTTTTGTATATATTCATCCATATCACCTAAATCGGTGTATTTATTGCCATATAATTGGGCAAAGTAACTTCTAATGATTGCCTTAATTTCCTCTTCATCAGAGGTGCTGTCCCACTTTACATCTTTAATGCTGTTAATTTGCTTTTCTTCCTTCCTTTTTTTAATTAGATTGAGCAGTACTTTGTCTATTTTGTTTGTTTTTTCAAAGTACCAGCTTCTTGTCTTATTTATTAAATCAATAGTTCTGTCACTTTCAATTTTATTAATTTCTCCCTTAATTTTTAGGATTTCTAAATTGGTTTTCTGCTGGGGGTTTTTAATTTGATCGCTTTCGAGTTTTTTTCATTTACATTTCCAAATGATTGATCTCTGCTCTCCCTAGTTTGTTAATATAAGCATTCAGGGATATGAATTTACCTCTGATTACCACTTTGGCTGCATCCCAAAAGGTTTGAAAGGATGTATCGCCATTGTCATTTGCCTCGATGAAATTATTAATTGTTTCTATTATTTCTTCTTTAACTAAACGATTTTGGAGTATCATATTGTTTAATTTCCAATTGGTTTTAGATTTGGTTTTCCATGTACCATTACTAATCATTATTTTTATTGCCTTGTGATCTGAGATCGCTGCATTTATTATTTCTGCTTTTCTGCATTTGTGTGCTACGTTTCTGTGACCTAATGTATGGTCAATTTTTGTGAATGTGCCATGTGGTGCTGAGAAGAAGGTGTATTCCTTTTTATCCCTATTTATTTTTCTCCATATGTCTATTAATTCTAATTTTTCTAAGATTTCATTCACTTCTTTTACCTCTTTCTTATTTATTTTTTTATTTGATTCATCTAAATTTGATAATGGTTGGTTTAAGTCTCCCACTAATATGGTTCTACTGTCTATTTCTTCCTTCAATTCTATTTTCTACATTAGAAATTTGGGTGCTATATTATTTGGTGCATACATGTTGATTAATGATATTTCCTCATTGTCTAAAGTCCTTTTTAACAAAATATAATTACCTTCCCTATCCCTTTAGATCAGGTCTATTTTTGCTTTGGCTTTATCCATATCATGATTGCAACTCCTGCCTTCTTTCTGTCAGTTGAGGCCCAAAAGGTCTTACTCCATCCTTTAATTCTGACCTTGTGGGTGTCTACCCATGTCATGTGTATTTCTTGAAGACAACATATGGTAGGGTTTTGGATTGTAATCCATTCTGCTATTCATCTACGTTTTACGGGTGAGTTCATTCCATTCATGTTCAAAGTTATGATTGTCATTTGTGGACTCCCTGGCATTTTGATATCCTTCCCTAATTCTAAACTTTTCTTCTTCGGCTCTACCTTTTAGTCCAGTGATTTACTTTGAATCAGTACCCCTTGACCCTCCCTTAATGTTTCCCTTTTTAGTCCCTCCTTTTTGTTCCCTCAGCCTACCCCCTCTCTTTCCCTCCCTTTTTGTTTTCCCTCTCCCCCTGCCCCCCTTGGTTTTCCCTTCTCCCTACCCTTGTTGGGTAAGATAGAATTCAAGATCCCAATGGATCTGGATGTTTTTCCCTCTCAGAGTTGATTTCCCTGAGATTAAGTTTTAAGTAAAAAACCCTCTCTTCCTCTCCTTATAGGAGTTTTCTTCCCCTCCCCTTCCCATGTGAATCTTTGTGTGAGAAAGATTATTCTATTTGGTCTTTCTTTACCCCCTATTTATACATTACATTTTCCCCACATGTTAGTATACATAGATTGATATAAATGTAGTCCTTATAGAAGAGAGTTTGAATAAAAGAAGAAGATAACATTTTTCTCCTTTCCCCTTTCCTTAATATTTACCTTTTCAGGTATTCCTTGCTCTTTGTTTTTCGGTATCAAACTTTCCACAGAGCTCTGGTCTTTTCTTTGCAAAAAGTTGGAAATCTTCTATTTTGTTGAATGCCCATACTTTCCCTTGGAATTATATAGTCAGTTTTGCTGGGTAACTGATTCTTGGTTGAAGACCCAGCTCTCTTGCCTTTCTGAAGATCATGTTCCATGCTTTATGATCATTCAGAGTGGAACTTGCAAGGTCTTGTGTGACCCTGATTGGCATTCCTTTATATCTAAATTGTCTCTTTCTGGCTTCGTGTAGGATTTTTTCTTTTGTTTGAGAGCTTTGGAATTTGGCAATTACATTCCTGGGAGTTGTCTTTTGGGGGTTTAGTGTAGAAGGTGTTCTGTGAGCTCTGCCAGTGGCTGTATTACCCCCTTGTTCTAGACTCTCTGGGCAATTTCCTTTGATTATATCTTGTATCACCATGTCGAGTTTGGTGTTTATTTCTGGCTTTTCTGGCAGTCCAATTATTCTTAAATTATCTCTTCTCCCTCTATTTTCCAGATCTGCCACCTTGTTGGTGAGATATTTTATGTTCTCTTCTAATTTCTTGGTATTTTGGCTTTGCTTTATTAATTCTTGCTCTTTTACAGGATCGTTGTCTTCCAGTTGCCTGATTCTGGCCATTAAAGCCTGGTTTTCCTTTTCAGTTTTGTCACACCGGTTTTGTAGATGCGTGAATTTCTTTTGCATTATTTCCCACTTTTCCTCCCAGAAGGCTTCCATCTTTTTGGTCATTTCTGATTCAAATTCTTCATGGGTTTGTGGAGAGTTTCCATTTCCTTTGGAAGGTTTCAGAGCATTTTCTTGTGTATCGTCTTCTATCTCCTCTGTATTTTGTATTTTGGCTCCGTAGAATGTGTCCAAAGTTGCGTCTTTCTTCTTATTTTTCTTGGGGTTTTGGGGCTTCTGTGCTTCTGTGGAGTTTGCCATCTCTGAATGGGGAGGATTAGCTTTTCTTATCTCTGGTGTACAGAGTCTTTAGTCCTGGGCAGATTGTCGGTTCTATGAGCTTTCCCAGGGTTAAATTGAGTATGTCTTAAGGCAATGACTTTCACTGGAACTGGAATGGAAGGGTCAGACCAGGGGGCCGCACTCTCCCCCGGATCTCTCTGTTTCCCTGCTGCTAAGGTGCCTCCTCGACTCGACTGGTCGACTCGACTGGGTCAGGTTGCTTTTCAGAAGTTGCCTTCAGAATAGCTGGCCGTGAGGCTGTTTTGTCTGCCCTGAGGGTTGCTATTGTTTCAGAGGCTCTCTGCGGGGGAAGGGGCCGTGGCTTCCTGGAGCTCCGAGGGCAGTGACTTTCACTGAGACTTGGATAGCAGGATCCAGCTGGTGAGGCTGTCTTGCCTGCCCTGAGGGTTGCTGTTGTTTCAGAAGACCCTGCTCTCTGAGGGGTGTGGGGCTGCGGGGCTTCTCGTAGCCTTGGACTCTGCGCTCCTACATCTTAGGTCCGAGTGATCTCGGGTTCTGGCTTTTGAGGAGGGCCATACAGGAGGAGGATTCCCAGGGTCTATGCTGTTGATCGTTTTGAATTTCGGCACCTTAGGAGCTTATAGTTTGAGATCAGTCGGGAAGGGTTTCTGGAGATCTGAACTTTATCTTTCTCTAAGCCGCCATCTTGACCGGAAGTCTGTAGCTAACAGTATTAATGTTTCTTCTGGCCCTGGAACTATGACCAGATCCCCAATCTCCAATAGCCACAATTATTAGTGCTTCCCTGCTCTGTCTTAGAATTGAGACCAAGATCCCAACTTCCCTGTGAGTATGCACAAGTACTGCTCTTTACCATGGAAAAAAGAGTGGGGCCCCTATTCTTCCATGGCCATAAGTATTCTCTCTCCTCTAAACGCTGGGTTTGTGACCAAAGAAAATATACTGGCAATGTAACTTGGTTCTGAACACAACAGCAGTAAAGAGTTCCCTGAAATATCCTTAGGACCCCTTTGCCATCCATAGGCTAAGAACTCTAGCCTACCAATACCCCACTGAGATCGACCTTTCCTACTGACAACCCAAATTATCTTAGGTTAGCAATTTGTTTCACCCAAACTTTTGTCATTTTCGCTGATCTGAAATTTGATACCCCCCCCATGTGGATTTTCTCATTTCATTCTCCTTACTAAATAAACTCAAGTGTTATCCTATTGCCTCTAAGATCAAATATAAACTCTAATGTTGGGTATTCAAAATTCTTTGTGACTTGATCTCTTCCTGGCATGCTAACCTTTCTATATTTTTACAACCTTCCACACAATTTATGTCCAATCATAATACTTGCTTTTTCATGCTTATGGCATTCCATCTCTTATAGTCTTGATTTTCCATTGGTTGGCCCCCATTGCTAAAATATTCTCACTGTGCCTCTTAGAATCTGCTTTTTTTCCAAACTCACCTTAAACATGATCATCTGCAGGAGGTCCTTCCAAATACACAAGCTGATAAAGTTTTCCTCTATAAGGTTGCCTTCCTTGTGTTCTGCTGTATCTTTTATTTATTCTCTTCCTCCTTATCTTAGTTTCCTGTCTTCCTGGATGTCCTTGAAAACACTCAATTCCTGCTTTATGCAGGAGTGCTTGCCCAATTACTCCTTTTCTCTACCCTACACACTCTCACTGCTAATACCTTTATTTCTGAGATTGTTTTTCATTACACTGAATATCTCTTGTATGTACAATTGATTGAATGATGTTTTCCCCTAAAGAATGTAGGTTTCCTTAAGAAAAAGTGCTGTTAATACTAAAAAATTATATTGACATGTAATCTATAAAAAATAAAAAATTATTATATTTTTTAAAATAAATAACAACAAAAGAATTGACACTAAGAAGATGAGTTAATTTTTTAAAAGAAAAACAGACTTTAAAATAAAAGATACTTCTTCTTGTTTGCATTTTTTATTATTTTAACCATGAAACTTAGAACAGTGCCTGGCACTTAGTAACCACTTAAATGCGTCCAGAGTGATTCAATAACATATGTATTGGAAAGAATTTGAGAGTATGAAGAACCTGAATATCATACCAATTGGGCAGATATCCCAGTCTTCTTTTGCCCTTCAGCCAAATTAGGAAGTAGGAGTCAATATTCATATCTTTGCTCATTTGATTGAGGAGCTAATATCCACCTTTTGATTTTGTGATAAATGACTGAAATTAAAAAAAAATTAAAGGGGTTTTAGTCCAATCTATATCTGAATAAGAACTTCTAAAACATATCTGATAAGTAGTTATCCTGCTCTGCTGCAAGGCTTATTGTTAGGTTTACCTCCAAAGCAAGTCATCTCATTCTACCTCTAATTGCTAAAAATCAAGCTTACATTTCCCCTCTTCTCAACTTATACCTCTTTTTCCAGTTCTACTTTTTTGGGACCAAGAAGACCAAGTGTAATTTCTCTTCCCCATGACAACTCCTCAAAGGGACTGCCTTTGAAAAGGAAAGACCCATTGCTCTTTTGTAAGAAACAAAAAATTAAAAAAGAAAAAATAACTGCTGATTTCATAAACACAAAAGCTCAAGTTATTTCTTATTAATATTCTCATCTGACCTACTTTTAAATAAATCATTTTAATAATCTGCATTAAGTCATAGGAGGAACTACTCCTTGGTTCTCATACTTCTTTTAAATTTGAATTACCTTCCTTGAACTAAAATCCTTACTTTAAATGTTCTTGAAGATTTTTTAAATTTGTATACTATGGAAGTATCAGTTCATTCTGTTCTGAATATATACCAGAATCATTCACTTTGTTACAATTAGCTAGTTGCCATTTTTATTCCATTAAATGTAAGATGTAATTAAATGAATGGATAAAACATTCATAAAACAATAGGTTTGGGAAACCTATCTGGAAATTTTGTGTTTCCAGGAAGGTAAATAACAGCTTCCTAATAAGAAAATGATTTTCAATTAATAATTATCCAAAAATCCCCAATATCACAGCAAGTTATATAACTATAAAATATATTGTCTTCATATAATAAAATAATGAAGTGTTCCTATAATGTTATAAAATGTGATTACAAACCATATTACTTGGGTATTTTCTGAATAATTAAGGATGAACTACATTAGTGGATCAATGATGTATGTCAAGAAAAAAGTCAAATTGTGGATCTGATTGACATTTTAATCTATGAAGTGAAAAATACTATTAATCAAACTTATTGTTAAATGCCCGTTTCCATAGGCATTGGGTCTTTTGTAATATTAAAATGCATGTCATAGTTGTCATAGACTAATGACAAACATCTACTGGAGCTACAAATTATCTTTACAATTTATTTATATACAATTCTGTTTGTTACTAAATGATCACAATATTTGTAAGCTAATATCAACTATAAGACATTCTTTATTGGAATCATACAGTAAATATCATACAGTAATTTCTCTTATTTATGTAGCACTTTAATGTATACACATATTTTTTTCATTTTTCTTGACAACTATTCTGTCAAGTATCTGCTACCATTATTTCTACTTTATAAAATATAAAACTGAGCCAGAGAAGCTATACTCCTTAAGACTATGAAATTAATTGTTTTTGTCCTTATATACCCAATTATGGGAAAAGAGTAATAGCTTAATAAAAGTTCATTCATTGATTAATCAAGTGACTCACACAGGTTCATATCACTAATTAAATGTCAGCCTGAATTTACACCTCATTTTCCTGATTATAATCTGTCTACAATAGCATGGTAATATGATGCTATAATGTGAGGTAAACTCCCTGAGAATAGAAACCATTTTATTTTGAACCTCACAATGCCTTTCCCATAGTACTATATATGAGTAGCCATTATTTTGGGGATTGAAATAAATGGATTTGGAAGTTTTTCAGACATAGGTTGGATTATATGATATACAGAGTCTTTTCTATCTTTTGAGTTACTGGCCATCCATCTATGATGTGAAGTAGTTTATGAAAGTTCTTTAAAATTCTGTGCTTCATAGGTTTCCAAGTGAGTGATTAAAGAACTTTAAGTCATGTCAATAGAGAAGGAAGCACTTGATGCATATAATTTTTGTTTACAGTTTTGAATGTTATTTCTCATTGTTTTAATCATTAAATATGACATGGTAAATTTAGCCCCTGTTTCCTATGATATTTGAAAATGTAATGCCTTGTCCTGAACATGCACATTCAGCACATGCAGATTAGAAGATTAGAAAGTTCAAACTATTATTCAGTTAATACTAAGTAAGTTATCAAAGAAATTTTGTTGCTCTTGATTCTTTGAGCCTTTTCCCAACTTTCCCTGTTCTTTATTTAATTTCAGTGGATGGTTAAGAGATGACTTTGTCAAGTCAGTTGGAGTGAGCTTTGTTGTTGTTCAGTAATTTTCAGTTGTGTCCGACTCTGTGACCCCATTTGGGATTTTCTTGCCAAATATACTGGAGTGGTTTGCCAATTCCTTCTCCAGATCATTTTATAGATGAAGAAACTGAGGCAAACAGGGTTAATTGACTTGCCCAGACTCACACAGGTATTAAGTGTCTGAGATACAAGAAGATAAGTGTTAATGACTCCAGGTCCTGAACTCTATCCATTGCTCCACCTACTTGTCCAAGGCGCGAGGAGATTTATGTCATATTCTAAGCACATAAAAATTAAAGATTTTTCTGATTAAATAATTATATGGATTCAAAAATGGAACTGTGATTGTATTGGTATAGGTAACTTCCAGATTTAGTATTTCTCTCTACCAACATAGGCCCAAATGTCTTCAACTTACCTTCCTTAGAGAGTTGCCAGTGGTACTAAGAAGTTAAGTTACGTATCTAAGGTCATACTGGGAGTACATATAAGAAAAATATTTAAATCCAGAGCTTCCTGACTCTGAGGCTATCTATTAATACCATACTGCTTGATGGTCCTTATATTATTTTTATAAATACAGATAATAGACTGGATGGGTGTTTTTCTTGACAGGTTTAACAATTTAAATTATTTTTGCTATTTATAATATTATACTAAAATTAATTTTGAGGTAGAATAAAATAATGGATAGGCACTCTACTTTAGAGGAAGAAGACCCAATTCCATGTTTTGCCTCTGACATAAATAAGTCAAGGGACTTAGGACAAGTCACTTAATGAGTCAGTGTCCTAGACAACTTCCTAAGATTTCTAAGATTCTTATCCATATTAAAAATTGGGGACTTCTGGTCAAGATGGCAGCTTAGAGAAAGCTAAAGTTCAGAGCTCCAGAAACCCTTCCTTACTGATCTCAAACTAAATGCTCCTAGGGCACTGAAATTCAAAACAAACAACAGAATATACCCCAGGAACCCTCCTCCTGGACCTGGATCAAAAGGTAGGGCCCCCCAAAAGTCAGACCCTGAGATTACTGGGATCTAAGGGGTAGGCAAAAGGAAGATCCCAGGCCCATCCCCCCCAACCCAGAGCCCTGAATCTGAGGCAGCAGCAGGAAGCTCAGGGCAGGCAAAAGGGCCTCAGGAGCCAGCCATTCTGAAGACCACATCCTGAAAACTACCTGACCCAGTCTTGGGGGCACCCAGACAGCAGGGAAACAGAGAGAGATGGGGGGGAGCCTGTAGCCCCTTGACCAGATCCTTCCATCTGAGTCTCACCGAAGGTCCCTGCCTCAGGGCATACTCAGTCTGAGGTTAATCCTATCACCAGCCCTTGGAGCTTCCAGGTCGCCACGGCCCCTCCCCCCTCAGAGAGCAGGCTCCTCTGATCAGCAAAGGCAATGAAATACATCTGAGAGTGTCAAGCCAGATGCAGAGCATAGAAGTAAGGCAACAGAGAAGCATCGGGAGGGAATTGAGGTTGGTAGTAACACCGAAACACCAAAACACCAGCAATTCCGGGCTTTCTGGGGAAGACAGACAAATTTGCCTAGGGCTAAAACCACTGAACACCAGACAGATAACAGAAGAAGCAGCCTCCCTCACCCAGATAGAGATGGCAAACAGCACAGAAGCAAAAAAGCCTCAAAACAACAAAAAAACAAGAAGGGGGCAACTTTGGACACATTTTATGGAGCAAAAATACAAAATACAGAGGAGATAGAAGAGGAAACACAAGCAAATGCACCAAAACCATCCAAAGGAAATGGAAACTCTCCACAAACTTTTGAAGAATTTGAATCGAAAATGATCAAAAAGATGGAAGCCTTCTGGCAGGAAAAGTGGGAATTAATGCAAAAGAATTTCAAGCAACTACAAAACCGGTTTGACCAAACTGAAATGGAAAACCAGGCCTTAAAGGTCAGAATTAGGCAACTGGAAAACAACGAGCAGGTAAAAGAGCAAGAATCAATAAAGCAAAGCCAAAAGATCAAGAAATTAGAAGAGAACATAAAATATCTCACTGACAAGGTGACAGACCTGGAAAATAGAGGAAGAAGAGATAATTTAAGAATAATTGGACTACCAGAAAATCCAGAAATAAAGAGCAAACTCGACATCTTAATACAAGATATAATCAAAGAAAATTGCCCAGAGATTCTAGAACAAGGGGGCAATACAGCCACTGAAAGAGCTCACAGAACACCCTCTACACTAAATCTCCAAAAGACAACTCCCAGGAATGTAATTGCCAAATTCCAAAGCTTTCAAGCAAAAGAAAAAATCCCACAAGAAGCCAGAAAAAGACAATTTAGATATAAAAGAATGGCAATCATGGTCTCACAAGACCTTGCAAGTTCCAATCTGAATGATCGTAAGGCATGGAACATGATCTTCAGAAAGGCAAGAGAGCTGGGTCTTCAACCAAGAATCAGCTATCCAGCAAAACTGACTATATACTTCCAAGGGAAGATTTCCAACTTTTTGCAAAGAAAAGACCAGAGCTCTGTGGAAAGTTCGATATCGAAAAACAAAGAGCATGGAATACCTGAAAAGGTAAATATGATGGAAAGGGAAAATGAGAAAATTGTTATCATTTCATTTATTCAAACTCTCTTCTATAAGGACTACATTTATATCAATCTATGTATACTAACATGTGGGGAAAATGTAATGTATAAATAGGGGGTAAAGAAAGACCAAATAGAATAATCTTTTTCACACAAAGATTCACATGGGAAGGGGAGGGGAAGAAAACTCCAATAAGAAGGAGAGGAAGAGAGTTTTTACTTAAACCTTACTCTCAGGGAAATCAACTCTGAGAGGGAAAAACATCCAGATTCATTGGGATCTTGAATTCTATCTTACCCAACAAGGGTAGGGAGAAGGGAAAACCAAGGTGGGTAAGGGGGGGATGGAAAACAAAATTGGAGGGAAGGAGAGGGGGGAGGGGGGAGGGTAAAAAAAGGGAGGGGCTAGAAAGGGAAACATATCAAGGGAGGGGACAAGGGGGACTGATTTAAAGTAAATCACTGGATTAAAAGGTTAGAGCTAAAGAAGAAAGGTTAGAATTACAGAAGGATATCAAAATGCCAGATAATTCACAAGACACAATCATAACTTTGAACGTGAATGGGATGAACTCACCCATAAAACGTAGACGAATTGCAGAATGTGTTAGAATCCAAAACCCTACCATATATTGTCTTCAAGAAACACACATGAGGTGGGTAGACATCCACAAGGTCAGAATTAAAGGATGGAGTAAGACCTTCTGGGCCTCAACTGATAGAAAGAAGGCAGGAGTTGCAATCATGATATCTGATAAAGCCAAAGCAAAAATAGACCTGATTTAAAGGGACAGGGAAGGTAATTATATTTTGTTAAAAAGGTGCTTTAGATAATGAGGAAATATCACTAATCAACATGTATGCACCAAATAATATAGCACCCAAATTTCTAATGGAGAAACAAGGAGAATTGAAGGAAGAAATAGACAGTAAAACCATATTAGTGGGAGACTTAAACCAACCATTATCAAATTTAGATGAATCAAATAAAAAAATAAATAAGAAAGAGGTAAAAGAAGTGAATGAAATCTTAGAAAAATTAGAATTAATAGACATATGGAGAAAAATAAATAGGGACAAAAAGGAATACACCTTCTTCTCAGCATCACATGGCATATTCACAAAAATTGACCATACACTAGGTCATAGAAACATGGCATACAAATGCAGAAAAGCAGAAATAATAAATTCAGCCTTTTCAGATCACAAGGCAATAAAAATAATGATCAGTAAAGGTACTTGGAAAACCAAATCAAAAATTAATTGGAAATTAAACAATATGATACTCCAAAATCGTTTAGTTAGAGAAGAAATCACAGAAACAATAATTTCATTGAGGAAAATGACAACGGCGAGACATCCTTTCAAACCTTTTGGGATGCAGCCAAAGCAGTAATCAGAGGTAAATTCATATCCCTAAGTGTATATATTAACAAACTAGGGAGAGCAGAAATCAATCAATTGTAAATGCAAATAAAAAAACTCAAAAACGATCAAATTAAAACCCCCCAGCAGAAAACCAAACTAAAAATCCTAAAAATTAAGGGAGAAATTAATAAAATCGATAGTGAAAGAACTATAAAGATTTAATAAATAAGACAAGAAGCTGGTCCTTTGAAAAAACAAACAAAATAGACAAAGTACTGGTCAATCTAATTAAAAAAAAGAAGGAAGAATAGCAAATTAATAGCATCAAAGATGAAAAGGGGGACATCACCTCCAATGAAGAGGAAGTCAAGGCAATCATTAAAAATTACTTTGCCCAATTATATGGCAATAAATACAGCAATCTAGGCGATATGGATGAATATATACAAAAATACAAACTGCCTAGTCTAACAGAAGAAGAAATAGAATCCTTAAATAATCCCATATCAGAAAATGAAATTCAACAGGCCATCAAATAACTCCCTAAGAAAAAAAATCCCCAGGGCCCAATGGATTCATAAGTGAATTCTATCAAACATTCAGAGAACAGTTAATCCCAATACTATACAAACTATTTGACATAATAAGCAAAGAGGGAATTCTATCAAACTCCTTTTATGACACAAACATGGTACTGATTTCAAAACAAGGCAGATCAAAACAGAGAAAGAAAACTATAGACCAATCTCCCTAATGAATATAGATGTAAAAATCTTAAATAGGATACTAGCAAAAAGACTCCAGCAAGTGATCAGAAGGGCCATCCACCATGATCAAGTAGGATTTATACCAGAGATGCAGGGCTGGTTCAACATTAGGAAAACCATCCACATAATTGACCATATCAAGAAGCCAACCAACAAAAATCACATGATTATTTCAATAGATGCAGAAAAAGCCTTAGATAAAATACAACATCCATTCCTGTTGAAAACACTAGAAAGCATAGGAATAGGAGGGTCATTCCTAAGAATAATAAACAGTATATATCTAAAACCATCAGCCAATATCATCTGCAATGGGGATAAACTAAATGCATTCCCAATAAGATCAGGAGTGAAACAAGGATGCCCATTATCACCTCTACTATTTGACATTGTACTAGAAACACTAGCAGTAGCAATTAGAGAAGAAAAAGAAATTGAAGGCATCAAAATAGGCAAGGAGGAGACTAAGCTATCACTCTTTGCACATGACATGATGGTCTACTTGAAGAATCCTAGAGATTCAACCAAAAAGCTAATTGAAATAATCAACAACTTTAGGAAAGTTGCAGGATACAAAATAAACCCACATAAGTCATCACCATTTCTATACTTCTCCAACATAGTTCAGCAGCAAAAACTAGAAAGAGAAATCCCATTCAAAATCACCTTAGACAAAATAAAATACCTAGGAATCTATCTCCCGAGACAAACACAGGAACTATATGAACACAACTACAAAATACTCTCTACAGAAATAAAACTAGACTTGAGCAATTGGAAAAACATTAACTGCTCATGGTTAGGATGAGCCAATATAGTAAAAATGACCATCCTACCCAAACTTATCTATTTATTGCCATACCCATAGAACTTCCAAAAAATTTCTTTACTGATTTAGAAAAAACCATAACTAAGTTCATTTGGAATAACAAAGAATCAAGGATATCCAGGGAAATAATGAAAAAACAAATAAAAAGGAAAGGGGTCTTGCATTCCCAGATCTCAAGCTATATTACAAAGCAGAAGTCATCAAAACAATTTGGTACTGGATAAGAGACAGAAAGGAGGATCAGTGCAATAGACTTGGGGCATGTGACCTCAGTAATCAATATATGATAAACCCAAAGATCCCAGCTTTTGGGTCAAAAATCCACTATTCGATAAAAACTGCTGGGAAAACTGGAAGACAGTATGGGAGAGATTAGGATTAGATCAACACCTCACACCCTACACCAAGATAAATTCAAAATGGGTGAATGACTTGAACATAAAGAAGGAAACTATAAGTAAATTAGGTAAACACAGAATAGTATGCATGTCAGACCTTTGGGAAAGGAAAGACTTTAAAACCAAGCAAGACATAGAGTCACAAAATGTAAAATAAATAATTTCGACTACATCAAATTAAAAAGCTTTTGTACAAACAAAACCAATATAACTAAAAACAGAAGGAAAGCAACAAATTGGGAGGCAATCTTCATAGAAACCTCTGACAAAGGTTTAATTACTCAAATTTACAAAGAGCTAAATCAATTGTACAAAAAAATCAAGACATTCTCCAATTGATAAATGGGCAAGTGACATGAACAGCCAGTTCTCAGCCAAAGAAATCAAAACTATTAATAAGCACATGAAAAAGTGCTCTTCATCTCTTATAATCAGAGAGATGCAAATCAAAACAACTCTGAGGTATCACCTCACACCTAGCAGATTGGCTAACATAACAGCAAAGGAAAGTAATGAATGCTGGAGGGGATGTGGCAAAGTAGGGACATTGATTCATTGCTCGTGGAGTTGTGAACTGATCCAACCATTCTGGAGGGCAATTTGGAACTATGCCGAAAGGGCGATAAAAGACTGTCTTCCCTTTGATCCAGCCATAGCACTGCTGGCTTTGAACCCCAAAGAGATAAGGAAAAAGACTTGTACAAGAATATTCATAGCTGCAGTCTTTGTGGTGGCCAAAAATTGGAAAATGAGGGGATGCCCTTCAATTGAGAAATGGCTGAACAAATTGTGGTATATGTCGGTGACGGAATACTATTTTGCTAAAAGGAATAATAAAGTGGAGGAATTCCAGGGAGACTGGAGCAACCTCCAGGAATTGATGCAGAGCGAAAGTAGCAGAACCAGGAAAACATTGTACACAGAGACTAATACACTGTGGTACAATCAAAGGTAATGAACTACTCCACTAGGGACATTGCAATGTCTCTGAACAATCTGCAGGGATCTTAAAATCACTATCCACAAGCAGAGGATAAACTGTGGGAGTAAAAACACGGATGAAAAGCAAGTGCTTGACTACAGGTGCTGAGAAGAAATGACTGAGGAGAGAATCTAAATGAACACTCTAGTGCAAATACCAACAACATGGAAATGGGTTCAAAACAAGAACACATGTGAAACCCAGTGGAATTGTGTGCCAGCTATTGGAGAAGTGGTGGGAGAGGGGCGGGGAAAGGAAAAGATAATGATCATTGTTTCCAATGAATAATGTTTGTAAATAACCAAATAAAATAATGTTTAAAAAGTCAAAAAAAAAAGAAGGAAAGCAGAAATCTGGTGGAGTGGGAGGAATTTTCCAAGTATCTTTGATAAAGATATTACTTTCCAAATATATAGAGAGCTCTACAAAATTTATAAATATAAAAGTCATTTTCCAATTGATAAATGGTTAAAGGTTATGAACAGGCTGTTTTCAGGTGAAGAAATGAAAGCCATCTATTGTATGAAAAATGCTTTAAATCACTCATGATTAGAGAAATTCTAGTTAAAAAAATCTTGAGGTACCATCTCATACATATGATTGGCTAATATGACAGGAATAGAAAATGATAAATGTTGAAGGTAATGTGAAAAAATTGGAACATGAAAATACTGTTGGTGGAATTGCTATCTGATCCAATCATTCTGGAGAACAATTTAGAACTATGCTCGAAGGACCCTAAAACTGTACATACCCTTTGATCCATCAATGTCATTACTAGGTCTCAATCCCAAAAAGATTTTTAAAAAGGAGGAGAAAGACCTATTTGTACAAAATTGTTTATTGCAGCTCTTCTTTGAGTAGCAAAGAATTGCAAATTGGGGGTTGTCCCTAATTTGGGGGAATGACTTGGCGGAAATTGTCATATATGTTAGTGATGTAATACTATTATGCTATAAAAAAAAGAAAAGCAGGATGATTTCAGAAAAATCCGAAGAGACTTACAGGAACTAATGCAAAGTGAAGCAAACAGAACCAGAACAACATTGTACCAATGACAGCCATATTTTTTGATGAACAATTATGGATGACCTAGTTATTCTCAGCAATACAGTAATCCAAGACAATTACAGAGACTCCTGATGAAAAATGCTATCTTCCCCCCAGAAAAAGGAATTGATGGAGTGTGACTGGAGTTTGAAACATACTATCTTTCTTTTTTTTTAAAAATTGAAATATTTTCCACAAAATTACTGATATGGAAAAAAGTTTTGTATGACTGAAAATGTAAAATCTAAATCAGATTACATTTCAGGTAGAAGGGAGAGCAGGAAAGGAAAGAAGCTGGGGTAAGAAAAAGAGAGAGAATTTAGAGTTCAAAACTTTTAAAAACTTAATGTTAAAATTATTTTTATGTGTAATGAGGGAAAAATTAAATATTTTTAAAAAATAATTCTCCCTTAATGTATCACATGGTAATTGATCTGATTTTTTTCCTTACTCTTTGTTATTATGACTTTTGTATTCAGGCCAAGCATCATTGTTAAATTGTTTTTTAAGTAGAGGGAATCAAAGGTTGATTAAGACCAATTCTCTGTTACTGTTTTGCAATTTGCCTAGTAGTTCTGGCTATAAAGAAATTTCTTCCCTGAAAAAAAAAAAAGTAAAAATCGGGTATTTTAATTTTGTGTCCTTTACAAAAAAGAAATTAAGTTTACATGAAGCAGTTTATCTTTCTCATTCCTGAATCATTCTCTCATCAACAGCTTTATTAGATGAATAAAATATTAGTGTTGAGACAGTATCTACCTTGTCCATTCTCAGACAATATTGATTGATGAGTGATTAAGTTATGATCATTATCATGATCACCATCAAGTTTCCATTGTTTCTCAGGAGTTCTAATCTTTGTATATTTTATTTCAAAGTATTTATTAAACATTTACATAACAAAAACAAAGAATACACTCAGAACATTAATTAGGCAAGCTATTCACCATAATAGAGCTGATATATCTTAATTTTTACTTCTAGAATTCCTTTAACTTTCATTATTTTGTTCACATGTACCTCAACAGTCTCTCTGTTTGAAATCTATTATGTTTCTTCTGATTTCTTTGTAACAATCACATGGGGGAAAGGGTTGCAGTGAAGTAAACTGCTGTTTAAACTTATCCAACCCTGGTCCAGGCTTTTGTTTGGGACCATTTGACCAGGCTTGCTTTCAGGCATTTTGCCTGATAAAAACAGTGGAGAAGGTATTACCCTACTTTGCATAATTCAATAAAAGGGTACCAAGGACTTCCTTTCAGTCCCATGCCAGATCAGAAAATGAATTCACTTTATTCTGTTACAAATAAGAAAAGTAGTCAAGCACTAGTGATTTCATTTCTCGTGGTCAGGGCTTTGTGTTTACAAATAGATCAGTCCCAATTTTAATTTAGTATATAATATAGTAATAAAAATACATGTCTTAGGAATGTTTTATATGGATACACAAATTTATTGTTAAAATAAGTGACAATAGAACTCACTTATAGATTTTATTGCATATTGAAATCCACGAGTAATATTTTTTCTATTTTCATTCCTTGCTTCTTACAAATCATGTAATTACTTTTTGGAATTATATTTAATTATTTTATCTATATTATATGATAGCACATTACATGATTTTTAATTAACATTTTAAAAACTTTTTTAGCTCCCTGTGGAAGTCGTTCAACGGGTTCTGAAGGCACTGTTTTGTCACCAAACTATCCCAAAAACTACAGTGTGGGACACAATTGTGTTTATTCTATAGCAGTTCCCAAGGAATTTGGTAAGTAATATTAAATTTATCATATATTATCTTTAGCTGGTCATGCTTTTTTTTGCTACATGCTATTTCAAAGTATATGTGTATTTTTATTATTGAAATATTTTTGGTCAATAAAATACTTGGTAATTTTTAGCTAGATTGGTAATAGTAAAGTTTTGAGGTCATCAATTTGATTTGAATTTACAGACAAGTAAACAGGTGAACAACAATACAAAAATGAAAACAGGATTGTTTTTAATTTTAAAATTATATTCTATTAAATTATCTTTCAAGTATCTTAAACATGGGTTTGCACATGAAAAATTTCCAAAATATAAAGAAAAATAAGATCAGCAAACTGGTAAATAATGCATATGGTTGAAGATAGTGTTGTGGCAACAGTTGCAAAATAAGATACAGAATATTTGGACCCTGTCCTTGGCTCACATTCTATTAAGGATACCCACAAGTCAATGACATTCTTTTCAAACATCTATGGCAGAAGAGGTTAGAAAGACAGCAAAGGACATTTTTGTTCTTGCCACTGACCGTCTGTGCAGCCTTGACATTAAAAAGACAGCATCCTTTGCTGAATCCCTTTGATTGAAAGTCTCTGATGTCAGTTCACTGCCTTTTCAAAGGTTGTGGAATTGAGGACCAGCTGGATGCAAACCACTTTAAGTTAGGTTCTGACTCCTTGTGAAAAGGGGAGTGAGTTTTAGTGAACAGTGTTTTATGAGAGGGAGCATACAAACTCATGGAACTGAAGGAATGATTCAGCATTAAAGTATAAGGTGACATTAGAAAGGGTAGAAACATGGATTTATGCTGATTGCCTAGATCTGGTTGACTGGATTCTTAGCAGAAGGGCTCTGGCACAACTTGATTGCTAGATTACATCTTGAAAAAACATAATTTTGTGGCTAATTTAAAATATGCTGATGCTTCCAGTCCAATTCCTCACAAGTGAATGAGGTTCTCTATAGGTTCGTTTTTTCTACTCCATCAGTATATCAAGAGCCCCAGAATTTTGTGTGAAATGACCTACTTGTAGGTCAAAGATTGATCTTTAACTTATGGTATTTTCTATACAAACTTTGAAGAGATGAAGGGTGCCACAAGTGTCAATTTTCCATGGCATGATCTTTTCTTTATTTTTATTGTTTTTTTAATAAAATTTCTCCATGTTAATGTGATGAGTCAATATTCAGTATTAAGTAAATAGAATGATAATTGATCAGAAAACAAAACAACAAAATTATTTTTCCCTTTTCATATAAGGGAACCTACCCACACATTAGTATTTAAATTATATTGTGTGCATAATTTAAATTATTTTTTAATGATCACATTTTTGTTGAGTGCTCAAACTCTGCCAGGGATATAGGAACAGAGTATGGGAGGGACTATAGAGAACTTGTGATTTCATTAGTCTGGGGAGCTTTCAGGGAGGGTCTTATCTATCCAAATAAATAAGTACTTTCTCTGCAATTTACTATCTCAGATAGTGGTATTAGTAACCTGGAATATGTTGAAGTTAAATGGCTTGCCTAACATCAAACACTTAAGTTTTTATTTTTATTTCCTTTCTATTATTTCAAGACTTCCTGAGTCCAAGGCCAGTTCTTTTTTCACTGCAGCAAGCTGCCTCTTCTGCCTCCTGGCAGAGGCCTTAGCAGTACCTTACGGGGAATGCCTGGTCTTCTACTCTAGATGAGGACTATAAGAAATGCATGGCTTTTCACTCTTCTTTAGGTGCCTTGCCTTTAATTTTAGTATAAAGTTGAACCATAAACATGGTAAAGGTAGATAGTGAAATGTATCCTTCTGTCTATAAACATAAAGACATAGTGTACATGAACACACATTATATATATATATATGTATGTATATATAAATATAGATATGTCATACAAATATAAGCACATATATGCACTTCATATGATGCTATTCTCAGATTTGTTGATCCACCTTTGATCCCCCAGTCTTTCATTTACAATTACCTACTGAATGTCTCAAACTGTATGTTACAGATATCTTCCGTTCAGCATGTCAAAAATAGAATTCATTACTTTTTTCCAAAAAGACTCTCCTCTTTCCAATTTCCTTATTAATATTGAAGAAACTGCCATAGCCCCAATCACTCCGGCTCATGAATTGGATTTCATATTCAATTCCTCACTGTCATCATCATAGACAACTAGGTTGCACAGGGAATATGGCACTGGGGTTGGAGTCAAGAAAACCCAAGTTCAAAACTGGATTCAGACATGTACAAACTATATGACTTCAGACAAGTCACTTAACCTTTATCTGCCTAAGTTTTTGCAGCTATAAAAGGAGGATAATAACAAAAATTTATATTTGCAAATTTTCACAAGGATCAACTGATGTGATATCTATAAAAAACTTACATTTCCTGGAACATAGTAGGTATTATGCTTGTTTTCTTCCTTCCTCCACATTCAATCAGAGAGCTACATCCTATCAATTTCATCTTCACAACAACTCTTGTACCCACTTTTCCCCTCTGACACTACCACCACAATGATAGATGTCACCTTGTGACTGGACTATTTAAATATCCTATTAGTTAATATCTTTGTCTCAAGATTCTACCCACTCCAGTTCATTATCCACTCAACTGTCCAATTGATTCTGAAGGCGTATTATGACTAGGTCATCCTCATACTCACTAAACTTCTGTGGTAACCTCCAGAATCAAATGTAAAATTCTCTATTTGGCTTTCAAAGTTCTTTATGACCTGCTACCTTTGTACCTTTCCAGTTTTCTAACACCCTACTCAATTCTCCATTCCAGTTACATTGGCCTGCCTCCTTGTTGTTTCTCACCCCAAACGCTGAATCTCTAGATCCTGCATTTTCCCTGACTAATTATATGTCTGTAATTATTTCTTCCTTTCCCTTTGACTCCTGGGTCCCTTGTTTCCTTCAAGTCTCAATTAAAATTCCACCTTCAACAGGAAGCCATTCCCACTCATCCCCTTCAATTCTAATACCTTTTCTCTTTTGATTAGTTCCATTTTATTCTGAATATTTTGCTTTTACATAGTTTTTTTGCTATTAGTTTGTTAATTTAACTAATGGTTTAAATCAATAGTTTGTCTCCGCTATTAGACTGTGGGACCACTGACAGCAGACAATTATCTTTTGTCTTCTTTTGTGTCCTTAGTGCTTAGCACAGACCCTGACATACAGGTTATTCAACTGATTTGACATATATATATATATTGACAATATATATATTTTTATATATATATTGGTTAGATAATGCCTTTTGTATGTACACCCAGTTCTGACTCAGTCAGAATACCAGGTCACACTATGAAATGTGGATCAGGACCCTTCCTTATAAATGCCAAATAGTATAGGATAATATACTATTAGGACCTCTAAAATATAGTCCCAGCATTTAGTTAGTCCTTGATTATAGTACTCTATTGAGTAGATTATTTAATATTTCTTAATGTCTTTAGTGAATCCCCCCTCCCTCCAAAAAATAGGTACTACCACAAAAAATGGAGCCATTGCTATAGTTTCCAATACCAAAAAGATGGATCAGATCTTGTAATAGTGAACCTAAGCAGACAGAAGAACTATGATTATACTCAGGTAGACATTTTTAGTATTTTTAAGAAATATATTACCTCTAGTCATATTCATTTAGGCAATAAAAAAACTAAACAAGAAAGTAGTTTGTATGGATTTGAGTATTAAAAGTTGCCAATATGTTATTTATTTATTTGTTTTGTACCTGTGAACTACTGGAATGGACATTTCCTTCATCTAGATACATGGTCAATAATGTTATCTTAGTGAATTGCCTGTATTATTTGCTCATGGTCACATAGCTATTATGTACTTGAGGGGCTGTTATTCCTGTTTAACACTTAAGTCAACCCCGAATCCTTTATGTCATACTTCCTTTCCATAAATTATAACAATATTTTTCAATATTATTTTAAATTTATCTTCAAATAATATGGTTAGAACAATAAAATATTGGAGTTGGTATATACAATTTTGTGACTCTGGGTATAATTGGAGTTAGAAGACACCTTAAAAGTCTTCTCATTCACTATCTAACTATGCACAAAAATTTTTGTTATACCCTTTCTGTTAAGTAGATACATAGCATATATTTATATTTGAAAGTCTTCAAAATCATTAAATTTTCACTTTTAGGAAGATCTTTATATTAAGCTGAAAATATCCTATCTTTAAAACTCATACCCATTTTCCAAGTTATTCCTCTGAAGTTATACTATATAAATCAAACCCTAGTCCACAAGAGAGCCTTTCAAATGTTTTCACTTATGTAGTCTAAGGTACCAATCTTCTAATTTATTATACTTAAAAATCAAAAGTTATTTAAGACATTCACATATATTGTCAGTCAATAAGCATTTATTACACACTTATTACAAATAAGACAGTGTTAAGCACTAGTACATAGTAATTTTAGAAACATATGTTTACTAAACAACTGGGTAAAACATTAATTGCTCATGAATAGGTCAAGCTAATGTAATAAAAATAAGAATTATACCTAAATTATACTTATTTAGTGCCATACCAATAAAACTACACAAGAATATTTCATAGACATATAAAAAATAATAAAATTAATCTCAAAGAACAAAGGGACAAGAATATCAAGGGAATTAATAGGAAAAATGATGGAAGATGGCTTAGCTGTAACAGATTTCAAACTGTATTATGAAAAGGCAACCATCAAAACAAACTGGTACCTTTGAAGAAACAGAGTAGTAGATTGATACAATATGTTAGACACTGAAGATGTGTGAGTAAAATGTCCATAGTAGCCTAATATTTGACAAAATCAAAGATCTATGCTTTTTGAAGAATTCATTATTCAGTAAAAACTGTTGGGAAAATAGCATAGAAGAAACTAGTCAAAGATCAACATCTTATGTAATATACCAAGCTAAGGTCCAAATAAGACAGAATGAGAATTATGAGGTGTAAAATAGATAACTTCAGCTATGTTAAATTAAAAAATTTTGCTCAAACAAAATTAATACATTCATGAGTAGAAGGGAAACAACAAACTAGAGGGAAAAATTATAGCAAGTATGTCTGACAAAGGCCTTATTTCTCAAATATATAGAGAACTGATTTAAATGTATAAAAATACAAAGCATTCCCCAATTTATATGGAGTCAAAATTTATGAGCAGATAACTCTCTTATTAAGAAATTAAAATTATCTTTAGTCATAAGAAAAAGTACTCCAAATCAGTACTAGTTAACAAAATGCAAATTAAAACAACTCTGATATCCCAACTCACAACTGTAAGTTTGGCTTATGTGACAAAACACAAAAATGATAAATGTAAGAGATGTTGAAAAATTGGGGCCTTAATACATTGATGTTAGAGCTATGAACTGATACAACCATTCTGGAATGCAATTTGGAACCATGTTCAAAAGATCATCAAACTATGTGTATTATTTGACTCAGCAATACCACTACTAGGTCTATGTCCCAAAGAGGTAAAATATTAGGGGAAAAGAACTATTTGCACAAAAAAAAATATTTATAGCAGCTCTTTTTGTTATGGCAAAAAATGGAGACAAAAGGGATGCCCATCAATTGGGATATGACTAAACAAATGGTTAATGATTATAACGAAATACTGTTATATACATAAGAAATAACCAACAACAGCAAAAAAATGGAAAATGAGGGGGTGCCCTTCATTTGGGGAATGGCTGAACAAATTGTGGTATCTGTTGGTGATGGAATACTATTGTGCTGAAAGGAATAATGAACTGGAGGAATTCCATGTGAACTGAAATGACCTCCAGGAATTGATGCAGAGTAAAAGGAGCAGAACCAGGAGAACCTTATAAACAGAGATGGATAATACATTTTGGCACAATCAAATGTAATGGACTTCTCTACTGGCAGCAATACAATGACCCAGGACAATCCTGAGGGACTTATGAGAAAGAATGCTATCCACATCCAAAGAAAGAATTGTGGAAGTAGACATAGAAGAAAAACAACTCCTTGACCATATGGGTCAATGGAAATATGATTGGCGATGTAAACTCTAAGCGATCACCCTAATGCAAATATTAATAATATGAAAATAGGTCTTGATCAATTACACATGTAAAACCCAGTGGAATTGCTCATTAGCTATGGTAGGGGGTGGGCAAAGGGGAGGAAAAGAGCATTAATCATGTAACCATGGAAAAATATTCTTAATTAATTAAAAATTTTCAAATTATTAAAAAGAACCAACAAGATGATCACAAAATACCTAGAAAAACTAATATGAAGTGATGCAAAATGAAGTGAGCAGAATCAGGAAAATGTTGTAAACAGTGACAGCAATAAAGTACAAGGATCAATTGTGATCAACTTAACAAAAAATCATCTATGCAAAGATTTAGGAAAACTCAAAGGGACTCAGGATGAAAAAGTCTTTACACTGCTATAGAAAGAACTGATGAGGTCTGAATGCAGATTGAAACATGCTATTCTTCACTTTATTTCCTCCATTTTTCTCTAGTGTAAGTGATATGTGTCTTCTTTCCCAACATGATGAACATGGAAGTATGCATTATATGATAAACTGTCTTCTTGAGGCAGAGGGAGCAGTGGCAAGGAAAGAAAGAATACGTATCTCAAATTGTCAAAAAACAATTATGGAAAATTGTGGCAACATAATCAGGAAGAAAATTTAAAAATTAAAAAAATTTGTTGATTGATTTTGCTTTAACCACATCTCATAAAGATACATCGTAGTCTTAAGGGAAGTTTGAATATAGATTTAATTGAAAGGGAATTTTCTAAGAAAGACTTAGACATAGCACAAACTGATTTACTAATATTTTATATTATGGATTCATGTCAAATATTACTGCAAGAAAAGAATGGGTCATTTTAGCTTAAGGTATATTTTCTTTTAAAATGTATATAATTGAGCAACTATTGTATTTGATTCACTTTCAATTTATGGTGTAATAAATTACTTACTTGTTCAACTAATGAAAACCTTTAAGGTGCAGAATATTTGAGAAGGAATATTTCCTTTATGATATGCTCCTCAAATGGACCTTTGTCATTTTTTTCCCTGAAGCAGAAGTGAGTACAACATATTGCATATACTGTCAGAAATGGTTGTTATCATGTTTACTTTTGCTGATTTTATCTTTTTTTTGCTCTCTCTTAAGAAATGGTTGGCTAAGAAGAGAGGATATATTTTTTAATTATGGTGATGAGAAAACAAAAGATATATATCTATACATTTTTTAAACCATTACCTTCCATTTTAGAATCAATACTGGGTATTGGTACTAAGGCAATGGAGGTGAAGTAACTTGCCCTGGGTCACATAGCTAGGAAGTTTCTGAGTCCAGATTTGAACCCAGGACCTCCTGTCTCTGGTCTGGCTTTCAATCCACTGAACCATCTAGCTGCCTTTATACATAATTTTTCAAAAACAACTTAAATCATCAAAATAACATATCTTCTTTATCTTGAAAATTTCCTCATTAATTTGGTGAATCATTTAGTGGCAATTACAATGGCCAATTAAATCTGATTCTGTAAGTTAAATTAGAAGTTCATGGTGGGCACAAGGAAAGAAAAGAAAAAAAAAACATTAGATTCATGTGTGCATAATTTAACCATGTCACATATACATTCTGAAATATGTGAATGTTTTCTAGTTGAGCATACAGATAATTTGATCAAACTCTAATTTATCATTGGCATTCATATACAATGTATAACTTTTTCTCCTGGGTGTAAAAGTATGGTTAAAATTATTAGTATTTATTTGCTAATTTATTTTATCCTTTATATGTCTTTTGGAATTATTGAGCTACACTTACTTGTGGCACCATATGACCACTCACATTAGATTAATAAAATGTGATATTTTAACATACTTAATTTAGTATTTCATTTTAACAATTTTTGTTTGTGAATAACTGTTTACTTAATTTTCATTAATTTATTCTACAAAATGGTGGTAAAAAAGTCTTCTTGAAATGACTATTTTACTTGATTAATAAATAATGTTATTGGCATTCTATTATTCTTGATGGATAATTTTTAGTAATGAATGAAGCTCTTGGTCAATAAGCTAATGATTGAATATTTTATGCCTGTAATTCATGACACTCTAATTTATGACACATTCATATAAACGAAACCAGTTTTACTTTCTATCTAAAGAATATACATGCCTGGTTCTGGCACATAAAATTTGAATCTATTTAGATACCATATTTATATAACTTATTCAATCAACAGCAACTTTAAAAAAAGTTTCCTTGCAAGTACTAATTCTTTTTGTAGCCATCAGTAGAAATTGCTTCTTAAATTTTGGTAATATAAAGATAAATATCTTTGCCATTCCTAACAAGATTACTGGAATCAGTGAAGTCTAATCATTATGGAGATATATAATTAAAGTTTTGATATAGTGGCCTCTACATTGTATCATTAGAATTTGAAGCCAAGATATTGACATCTTTTTTGATTTGGAAAAGTGGAAAAGCCGCTCTCCTAGATTTAATCTACTTTGTTTTCATGACATGTGAAATGATTATCTACCAGTTTCTTAGAAAATAATTATAACATTTTCTGTTAGTGGGTTGGCGGAATTTTCTAAAATACTATGCAATGTATATGTATTATTATATATCGAGTGCATATATTCATTTATTTTGTTATAGGTACAAATGTTTCTGTAATACACCATTAAATACTATCTCTTTTGCATAATTCACAATGAAATTATATCGAATGGTTTTTTAAAGGAATAATTCTGGAAAATGAATTGAAAGGAAAATTAGGGCAATTATTTTCCTTCTTTTATCAATTTGGTTGAATAACATATATATGTATTTAATTACATGTCTCTGATGTACCTTATTTAGACATTCTTGGCTTTTACTTTGAGAAATACATATTGCTTTCAGGAATAATACATATAATTACTGGTATTTATGTACTAATTTGAGGTTTTCAAAGTTCTATACATTTTACTTTATATAGCTTTATATAGTTATAGTATCGGATAAAGTTATTCAATTAATAAGGCAAGTACATATCTGAATAAGCAGAGTATCAGTATTTCAGATGAAAGCAGTCATAGAGTAGATATTACAATAGCAAATGGAAGATTTTATCCTACCAGAGGGCATTAAAAGTGGTAATGCTCAAGAGGAGTACAGTGATGAAAATTTATTAAGCATTAATGAAACCAAGTTGTTGGGAAACTACTTTCACAGAACCACCAGTTCTCAGAATTGGAAAGGAGTTACATAGGGCATCTAATCCAATATATATATTTCAAAAAGAGGGCTCTTTTCAACTTGCCTGACTAGTGGGCATCTGGCCTTTGCTTAAATACCTCTAGCAAAATGAAATCTAGCACTTAGGGAGCACATTGAACTATTTTATCCCACTAATTGTTATGAAATTTTCTTTATATTGAGCTGAAGTTTTCCTCTTTGCACTTTCTATTCCTAGTTCTTCCCTCTAGAGCCAAGTAAAATAAATCCCTTATCCAACCTGACACTCACCAGGCATTTGAAAGAAGCTATCTTCCTTCTCTTCACTTCCTTTCTCTCCCAATTCCCCAATGTATCTTTTCTCCTCTAAGAATTTCTTCCAATTAATTTTCATATGGCATGATCATTGAGGCCCATGGCAATCCTGAAAACTTTTACAATTTTTTATGTTTCACCCAGAATTAACATAATAATATAGATATTCTCTAATCAGGAAATGAACAAATGATATTATCATTTACCTAATCCTTGAAACAATACCAAAAAAAAGTCTCATTAACTCTTTTGGCTACCTAGTCACACTGAAATCCAGTAAAAAGATTAATCTTTTTTTTTTCAAGTAAATTGATAATCTTTCCTCAGTCCTATTTATGATATTGACATTTTTAAAGTGAGTAAAATGTATATTTATCTATATTCACTTTCATATTTAAAACTTTCTGGCATGTTTATTTCTTTTTGGACCCTGATCCTACCATTCAAAGTAGATAAGTATCCTATCTATATCAATATTTATGCATTTTAAAAAAATTTTCAACACTATGCAGGATCAAGCAAATATCCTTGCGGTCACTCCAATAAAAGACCATATCCAAAGTTGACGTCAAACAATTAATGCTAAGAACTAACAAATATTACCTTAAAACATTTTAATTAATTCTCTGGAAAAAGGAAAGGAAAGACCTTAGGAGAAAGCAGAGGAATTAAGTAAAGCCGGGCAAGAAGGAAGTGCTAGTCACAAGACCCAACTGCCACTCCCAGTTGCCCTTCCCCCACCAACTGTCAGTCTTGACCATTTCTTCTCTCTTGATATTTCCACTGTTGCTTGTTCCAACACAGTGGCAGAAAGTTCAGAACTTATTTCAAGTTTCTTTTCCACAATCATCCCCTTTTTTTTTGTTGTGACCTTCCCAAGGTCAGTTATTTATAATATAGTTACCAAATTACTAAATCTACTCTAAGAAATTCTTAGCAGAAAAGTTTGGGTAAGGTTAGTTTTGGGTTTTACAATAAATTCAGTACAATAAATGTTAGCAGCAGATATTGGGACAAATGAATTCTACCATTATTACTATAACATAAGCAAGAAAGACAGTCCCTGCCTTCAGTGAACTTTTATTCTAATAGTGGAAGAAGACATATTTGGTAAAAGGCTGGGGATATAAGAAACACAAAAATCCTTTGTAACTCATTAAGATTTCATCATTCTCATTTTTTTCCTGGGCCCACTGTCCATAGACATAAACCCCCCAAAAATATGGACAGATGGTCAGGCCTAGGTTATTGAGTCAGAGGAAAGTTTGTAAATTCTATGTTCTTTAAAGTCTGTGTCGTCAGACATATAAATATGACTCAATACTTATGCCAAATGTTGCTGATTCTGGATTATTAAATCCTTCATTTGAGGAAGTACTTCAATGTAGGAAATATGGATTTAATTTTTAATGATGACAGGATTCAAAAAGCATTTATTATCTATAAGTTCTGTGAAAGACATTAATGTCCACATATCAAATATATAGATAGATAATATAGAAACATTTATACATATGTGTATAAAAAGATCTTTTTAAATGTGTATAAAAACATTTTCTCTGATGTGTTTGCAATCTAAAAGGGAAGATAAACTCATTGAATTATAGATTTGGATTTAGAAAACACCCTGAAAGTAATTTAATCCAACTTGCTTATTTTATACTTGCAGGCATTTAGATCTATAGACAAGAATAAGGAACCAAGGATTGAATGCGGGTTCTTGGACTCCAAATCCAGCACCTGTTCTGTTGAAAAAAATACATTAAAGACTATGATTGAATGACCAGTCCAAAAGGGTCAAAAGAGAGACCTAGGGGGAAAGTAATATAAGAAAATAAAGGAGAAAATGATTAATTTCCCATGAGGTAAACTTGGAGTGATGTTTTAATCATAGTGACTTTTCTCCAAGGCTCTTTGTCTTAACTTGCCTCTTCCAGTTCAAGTCACCGTTATACTTCCAGTGAAGGCCAGAAAACTTCCTTCCTTTCCTTCTTTTAGAATGTAAGCATTTCAGAAAAAGATGGCATTCTTGAACCATTAACCATCCCACATATACAATTTTTATTTGTATCCTCACCACTTAGTACAGTGTTGGGCACTCAATCCACATGTAAAGATTAAAATTTAGGGGAGATGGGGAGACTGAGGTAGGTAAAAATTAGTTTCTCTCTGCAAGGAATATATATTTTTTAGAGGTTTATTAAAGTTAAAGATTAAGAATATACAAGTAAGAAACATGTGCCTAGGCCAGAGGCCTAGACAAAATAACCTCACTACATGGAAGAGACGCCTCTGCTCCAAAAACGGAAGTCCAAAAAAGGCGAGCCCTTCAAAAGCCTTTGCTTAAGATTTATCTTCTCGATCTCGGCCCAGGTGAGATTAAAAGGCATTCTGGGGAAGTGGAGCAAAGGCTCATGGGGATTGTAGTCCTGTATTCGAGTCTATTTTTTACATCCCCCCGTGTGATCATTTGTGGAAAAATTAATTTTTCCCCAAAAGGATCATAAAAACATAATAAACTTAAAAGATTACAATAGTGTGAGGATAAGAGAAAAAAGAATAAAACCAATAATTTCTGAACACATTGACAAAAAGCCGTTAGGGGGCAGTCCCCTTTGGCATAAAAGTATACATACAAATAAATGTTCAATCAACCACACCCAAAGTTCAATTTTGTGCAACTTGTGGTCTGGAGGCTTCTTCATGGTGGCTTCTCCAACAGTTCAGTTTCTGAATTCAGGGAAGTAGCATCTTCTTTACCTAAAATTCTTCTCAAAAAGAATTTAAACTTTGCAATTTGAATAATGATATTTTTTACATTCCCCTGTGTTGTGGGTGATTGAAAGATTCAGAATCAGTTAGGGATGCATGGCTGAGGTATGAGGTATATGAATCAATTGGCAAGAGATATTAAAAAGACACCAGAAAATCCAAAAGAAAAGAAAAATTTCTGGATGAAAATATAGACTATCAAAGTCTTATGTGTAAAAATTCCAAGTAGAAGAAAAATAAATCTATAACAGGTCTTTCAATCAGGGCCCAATCAAAATGATCTAAGTAATGATGCATTTACCCAGTCAGTGCCAGGACTACAGAAAGGTACCACACTATGAGAGGCAGAAAAGGGGACCAGATTATAGAAGCCAAGTAGGAGCCAAGGTTTTGGGGATACTCATCTTTGAGTATCTTCAGAGTGAGTGTAGATACAAGGAAAGCCTATGTCTTAACACATGTTAAACATAGTAACCTTGAGTCTTCACACTAGGTTCAAGACCTTTGTATTGGCTTAGAAGTGCATCAATCCATCCTAGATAGGCCTTTCTTTGGCCCTATGAAATGGCTCTTTTGTGTATATCTTGTCCTAGAATCAGACAGAATCATTAAGCAAAGTCCCATAATTTATTTAAATAATTAGTGGCATCATTTTTATAGTCACAAGCTTTCTAGGGCATGCATTAGCAAATGTATTTCAAACTTGTAGCACTGAAAAGTCAAAAAGTTAAAGAAAATCTTAATACTGGTGACATGTGCTTCAAATATAAAAAGGAGAGAAAAAATAATTAAAAAACTGAAAAAGTATATTGCACATGCAAGAAAAATATAATAATAAAAGAGCTTTAAAAAATTCAAAAATATAGCTTATAACCATTGACACTCTGTGTCAGTTAAGAAAATATAAAATACAAGGCTTTCTCACCAAAAAATGAGATCCATTTCCTCTTTGTATCTGGCCATGATCACTGTGAGTAGAAGGCAAATGAATTGAACAAGGTTAACAATTTTTTCATCTTTAAAAATACAGTAGTACAAATATGTAGTTACCAAAATCCCCAAAATTCTCAATAGCCCAATTAATTACAATAGCAAACAAACACACTTTGATGTTTCACATAAGTTGCTGTATGACATTTTTAAAACCTATGAATTGATGGACATTTGTCACAATTTTTACAAACAGAGCAATCCTTCAACCTTGGTATTTAAACATATTTTAAAACAAAGTAAAACTCATCTTGGGTTTAGAACATAATCAAGAAATCTATATATCATCCTGGTAGAAGTAAAGTAGTGAGCTGAAGAGCATAAATAAAGGGGTGCTCCTTGTTCTTGGAGGCTTTTCCCAAGGGTACAAATGCCCTGAAATTAACTGCCCAACTTCCATTCACATGTGGGAAGGTTGGGGGTTATAAAATACATTTCACTTCAGCTACTAGAATGGGCCTTACCTCGTGGTAGGGGCAGGCAAAAATAACCAGATTGTTAAAAAAAATTCCAAAATCATATTTAAAAAACCCTTAAAATCAAATCATTTGAGGTATTTAGCACATTAAATTTTCAAAGGTTGTTAATACAATTATAACCAGTTCTGAAGTCCATCTATCCTCAGCAAAATAAAAAAAGGCTGTTTTTTCATATATGGGCTTATTCACAATAATATTTGTTCAACACAGTTATAGGGGAAAAACAACAGAATTTTAAAACTCAGTACATTCAAAATAAATTCAATCAACCTTCAGTTCACAGAATAATATTCAATCCAATAATATATGAACTTAAAATCACAAAGTTAAACCTTAAACAAAAAATGCAATAGAATACAGAGATTTTTTAATAAACCATTGGAGTCTGAAATGCCTTAGAGCCTTTAGTCTCTTCAAAGTTCCTTGGGTTGTTTTTTCTTGTTTGTTTGTTTTTAATTATCCATTTAAATGTCTATTGTCCGAAGGTAGAGTAGTAAAGGCTAGGCTACGGGGTTCAAGGGATCCCTCCAGGGCCCCATAGCTGGGAAGCATCGGAGGCCAGATTTTAACTAGAGACCTCCCGTCTCTGGGCCTGGCTTCCAGTTCGCTGGGCCACCCATTTTCCTCCCCAAAGTTAAAGTTGAATCTTTGGGCTGAGTCTGCTCCCAGACAGGCAGGTAAAATCAATGAAATTGCCAGAAGAGTCAAAAATCCTTTTAAACAGCCCATTGCTTTTTAGGTTTCTGTTTGAAAAGATCTGTTTCTGATCTCTAGTCTTTTCTGTCTTTCCCCTCTCTGATCCCGCAGTGGCCAATACCCCAGCCACGTGGAGGCTTAGCCTAAGGGAAAATTGCCGGGTCTCCTTTCTCTCTGGTCTCTCCCCTCCACCCACGTGGCCAATACAGTTACCAGCTGGTCGCAATGAGTCCTCAGCAATCTGCTCCAAGGATCTGGGTGATGAGCCGGCTGGGTCGGGCTCCTGGGTCTGGGGCACAGAAATAGGCAGGCAGCGGGCCGGTGAGAGGCCAGGAGCAGGAGCGGCTGCGGGGGTGGGCAAGGCTGGGACCAGGTACCAGGTGAGGATGATCAGGGCTGCAGGCTGCAGGCAGGAAGCGGCGGGGCCGCTTTCTAGGTACTAGCTATTAAAACTGAATTTAAGATCAGAAAAGAAATCAGAAGACTGAAAGTTCTTTTTCCCGTAGTGGTTAGCCAAACTGTAAAGATTAAAATTTAGGGGAGATGGGGAGACTGAGGTAGGTAAAAATTAGTTTCTCTCTGCAAGGAATATATATTTTTTAGAGGTTTATTAAAGTTAAAGATTAAGAATATACAAGTAAGAAACATGTGCCTAGGCCAGAGGCCTAGACAAAATAACCTCACATCATGGAAGAGACGCCTCTGCTCCAAAAACGGAAGTCCAAAAAAGGCGAGCCCTTCAAAAGCCTTTGCTTAAATATCTTCTCGATCTCGGCCCAGGTGAGATTAAAAGGCATTCTGGGGAAGTGGAGCAAAGGCTCATGGGGATTGTAGTCCTGTATTCGAGTCTATTTTTTACACACATATCCAGTCAATTGTCAAGTTCAGTCATTTTTATATTCAAACACATTTCATATGCAACCTCTTCTCTGCAATCACAGAGCCATAACCCTGATAGAGGCTCTCATCACTATCACATTATCCTTCTAACTGCTCTCTCTGGCTTAAGGATCACTACTACAATCTAAAATCTCCTTTCAACTGGCAAATTGATTTTCCTAAAGTAATGGTGGTTCTTCTTCACCAAATCACTCTCTTTCCCTCATCCCTCACACCACTGCCTACTTAGAAGCACATATAAACTGATGTTTTGTGTATGAAACTTTTATAACAATACATTCCTAATTTTTCTATTATTTTACACTTTACTCCTCTCCATATATTCTATAATGTGGTGACAATGCTCCCCTTGCTGTTCCTCTCACATCATATTCAGTCTTCTGATTCTGGTATATTTTTTTCTCTCATTAATACTTAGCTTCCCTAGTTTCCTTCCTTCAAGATCCAATTCAATCTCAGTATCTGCAGAAGACTTTTTCTGATTTATCTTTCCCCAATTCCCTTTCAGCAAGATTACCTGCCATTTATTATATATATATCTTGTTGTTTTGTAGATTTTCTCCTCCATTAGAGCAGGGAACATATATTTACTTTTCTTTGCATTCTCACTATTTGGCACAATGTCAGAAGAATAGTAATCACTTGATAAATTCTTACTAACTAATTGACTTTGTGTAAGGGAATTTGGGAAGCCATGGATGAGGTGCCAACCATGTTGGAACTTGGGAACAATAATAACATCTAATGAAGTTGAAAAAAGGCTATCCCTCAAACTATGTGCCAACTGTGTTTAAATAGTTAATACTTCACAAATCCACTATTTCATTAGATTTGAGCTCCCTTTCAACCTATACAGTTTACAATCCTGCAAAAGTGGTTTAGAGTCAAGGAGAAATAATTGTCCAAAGAAACAGAACTTGAGAAGAAGCTGGAAGGCTCTACATGTCTCTTTAGCAAACAAATAAAAAGACGGCAGAGTCTAGACAGTTGTAAGATGAAAACTCAGCTTCAACTGACATGTTAGGCAGTCGACTAAGAAGACTGTGATACCTAACTGAAACTGTGGCTATGGAATAGGAAAAGTATGCACAAATGAGTGAACTCTGGAAGAAGGGAGTTCCTGATTGATGCACCAGAGCATAGGGGTAAGGCTGTTGAAAGTGATAACTTTATTTGGGACCATACAGTATAGAACAAAAAGACCTAACACCCTGGAGAAAGTGCAGAAAATAACAAGAGCAAAAACAGTAAAAACAATCCTGAGACATTATCCCTCCCATACAGGGAGAAAAATCTGACATGCACAAAATTGACAATTTAGAAATAGACCACTAAAAATTTAAAAATTAGTATAAAAGAGAAAATATCAAACATAGCTTCTTTGAAAATAAAGGAGATGAGATTTCAAATTCAGAAGACAATGAAATTAAGGCATTCACTTCTAAATTCTAAACAAAAATGCAAAATTGACCTAAGCACATAAAAAGTACTTGGAAGAAGTAAAAAAAAAAAACTTTAAAAGCCAAATAAGAGAGATTGAGGAAAAATTAGAAAAAATAACAAGAAAATTATGAAAGAAAGGAAAACATATTGTAAAAAGAAATCAAAAAACTCAATAAAGAAAATAATTAATTTAAAATTATAATTCAGTAAGAGAAAGCTGATAAATTCATAAGATAAATTCATAAATAATAAAACAAATTTAAAAAATAAAAATTTTAAGATATGAAACATCACAAAAACAACTGACCTGGAAAACAGATTGAAAAGAGACAATATAAGAATTCTTGAACCATCTCAAAATTATGACAAAAAAGAGTTTAAACACTATCCTTCAATAAATTATTCAAGAGAATTTCTCTCTGAAGTCTTGGAACCAGAAGATAAGATAGAACTTGAAAGAATACCTGTAAGAGATCCCAGAAGAAAATGCACAGAAACACTAATAGTTAAGTATATCTTTTTACCCAGTTTTACCACTATTAGGTTTATTTTCTAAGGTAATCAGGGAAAAATAAAACACCCCTTATGTTCTAAAATACTTTTGGAAGATCGTTTTGTGATGACAAAGAACAGGAAACTATAATGTTAACTATAAAGTTCTCAATTGGAGAACTGCCAAACAAGTTATAGTATGAGATTATAACAGATCAATATGATGCCATAAATGCCCAACAGAATGATCATTTGAGAAAAAAACCCAGACCTCTTATGAAGTGATGAAAATTTAATTGATTCAAACTAGGAAAATGTGGTACACAGTAAGAACAATAATGTATAATGATCAACTGTGAATGATTGAACTATTACCAGCGAGGCAAGAATTCAAGACAAAACCTAGGGACTAAGGACAAAATGGTATTGTGATATTGAAATCACTTTAAAAGACTGATATATATTAATTTAAGGTCGCCAAGGAATTCAGCTATGTAATTCCTAAATGAAACACTCAAGTCTGCTGCCAACTTGTTTTATGGTGTTTTAATTACAAACAGGAGGAAGAAAGTATTAGAGGGAGAGAGAGAAAAGGAAAGGGGAGAGAAGGAAAGAAGGTTTAAATACCCACTCTGCTCAGGCTGAGCCAAAGTGGGCCCAAGGCCTTGGATAGCCAAGGCAAGGAAAGAGATCAGTCCTTATCACTCACATAACCAAACTGAAGAAAAACAGTCTGTGCGCTCCTCCAACTCCAAGCACCAGCCTCCAACTGACTCTCTCCCTCCTCACAGGAAGTCCTGAGAACTCCTGAGGCTGTTCTCTACCTCACTTCCTTCATCTCACATGTGTCAATGGGTGCTCTAACTTGACCTAGGACTGGCCAGAGGTCTGTCCTTTTTTTTGCACATGTCTGTTGAAGGCCATATTCTCAAATAATTAAATCTTGAGTTTTGCTGCAGCCCTTCCTAATCGTGTTACACTGAGTAGGGTGGAGATTGTAGTTTTCAAGACCTGATTCTGTTATTCCAAGTATCTCTATTGTTATTGATCAAGAAATAGCTAAATCTCATTTTCTAAAGAATGGTCTGAATAGGGTGGAATATTTTTGAAATTCACAGTATATCCACTGCCATAAAAGGAACAGATGAAATCCAAATGAAGATTGAAACCTACCATTTTTCACTCCATGGATTTGTCTCTAGTCTAAGCAATATTTTTCTTGTTTCACTATATGACAAACAAGAAATATGTATTACATGAGATTATATGTAAAACCTATATCACATTATCTTCCTTCTTGGGAAAGAGGAAGGGTTGAGAGGAAGTGTAAAAAAAAATGATACAGGTTTTTTTAATAGCTAATGTGAGAATTTGTTAATCTTGGATAATATCACATGCATTATAATTTAGAACATATTTATACCTAATCATGTGTATATAATTATCATATTACATATTATATTTTTTCTCAATGGTAACAAAAAATTCTGTGTCTTTTAAGGACCATGAAGGGTCATCACAATATGTCTTTCCGAAAAGTTAAATATAAAGACGGAAGTGATAGAATAATATGCTACTTAGTTGCTGCTTAATAATATTGTCCTTTCTATAGGAGAAACACCTTTATGACTCTTCCATTAATGGTAAAGTACACAAAATCCATATTCTGAGTTGTGTTGTATAAGGACCCCTGTGTCTACATTTAGAGAAGCTGAGTTCAAATATATCAGGGGTGATTCATCATCCATATGGCATTAGAAAAAGTCAGTTCACCTCCCTGGGACTGATTTTACTCATCCATGAAAAAGAAAATTTTAGAACAAATCAGTGGTATCAAATTTAAATACAGGTAATAGACAATTACTAAACAATATGTAAGATTCTCTGTGAACTGTACCTTTCCTTGGGAAATCACACATTAATATTGTATTCTATTCTATTTTTATTTATTTTGTTAAATATTTATCACCTCCACATTTATCTGGTTTGCCCGTTGATTCCTCTGAACTAGATGACATTGAGTCCCTTACAACTCTAAAGGACATTTTATTGTTGTTCAGTAATTTAAATCATGTCCAAAACTTCATGATTCTATTTGAGCTTTTCTTGGCAAAGATACAAGAATGGTTTACCATTTCCATCTCCAGATCATTTTGCAGATGAGGAAACTGAAACAGTGATAAGTCACTTGCCCAGGGTCATGGACCTGTTCTGTTTCTAAGGTCAGATTTGAAGTCAGGTCTTTCTGACTCCCAGCCTAGAACTTTATCTATGGTACAATCAGCTGCCCAAAGGACATTAAGGATACTATAAATCAAAGTTCATAGTTTATATTTAAACAATGCTCTAAAATTGCCTTTTTTATACACTGTATATATCAAGTCCGTACATTTTATTTACATTTTTTTCATTATAAGATCAGATTACATTTTTGTCTTTCTTCATATCCACCACTCAACAGAGTCTAACATAATTGTTTTTTCTAAACATGATGCTTACCAAGTGACCAATCAGAGGACATATTAGTGAAGGAACTGAATGATTTAAGTACTGAAATACTCATTGGACCCATCAAAAGAAAATGGCTACTTAGAAAGATGATGCAGGTTCTTTTAGAGACAAATAAGAGGTAGTCATGGTATGGTGAAAAAACAAATTCTGAATGTGGAGAAATCCTACAGCAGTTTCAATCCTACTGCAGTTATTTATTCTTTGTGTGACCTTGGATTAATCATTGAATTTCTTTAGGCCTTAATTTTCTTATTTGTAAAAGAATATAATTGAGCTAGATGATTTTTGAGAATATTTTCATTGTTAAGTATATGATCCTATGAGCAATAGACCTTTTTTAAAACATTCATAGTAAAGGTTTTTGAAGGGGAAAAGCAAGGATTCCACATGTTACTTTTTCTAGCAACTTTTTTATGGAAAAGTCATTGGGTACAGTTGTTTTTCATGTGTTATTATTCTGTCACGCAGAATCACACTTGCAATATTTCATGGCATGACAGGTTTAAGCTAGAAGATAAATGATTCACAAAAGCACCCGGCATGCCGCAGGCAGAGTCTTTTGTAAACATGGAAGACTCATCACTTCTGACACTCTCCCACTGATATTTCAGGATGTCATAATGATCTCTAATTGTTTAACACTGCAATCCAGCACTGATTACAATTAAAATACAGATGTTTATTTTTTGTTTTGCTGATTCACATGATTTAATTTATCTGTTTCACACCTAACAAAACAGTTGAATTTGCATTTCCAAATTCATTTACTTGAAAAATTATCTTTTACTTAGCCTAAGGGAATTATATATATATATATATATATATATTGAAAATTGAAAATGTTATTCTATTTCCTGCAGAAAAAGGAAATTGGAATTAGTGTTCTATGATTGTATAGACTTAAAATATTTCAACCTGGGCATTTTTTCTAGGAAAAATAAGCTTACAAAGCAGATGTCGTATTAGAAAAATTTTCAAATCATGCAACCATCTGTTGCATTCTACAATACCTATAAGATATCAATATTGTTTTGTCTGTCACCTTATTGGTATCAGACACAAGTAAATATACATCTATGATATTTAATATAGCTCAGCATTGAGGACAGCAGTGAAAAGCCATATACATACAGACACACATACTTACACATGTATGTGCTTAAGTGCACAAAATCAAGTTCTTTAAAAAAGTTTCCAGTGCTGGAGTTTCATTTCCCAGCTATAAGCTTTTTTCTACAATTTATTTTTTTCTTCTTGTGTTTTAATTTCCTCCAAAAGACAATGAAATGTGCTTCCACTATATAATACATTTAAGAGAATTTGTGAGAGAATAGTACACAGCTATGTACTATATCTTTTATCTTCTCTAAAAGAACTAAGCTCATTGCTATGTACATATCACATGGACAATAAATATGAAGTAGGAAAGAAAAGAATAATCCAATATATGTGACCCAACTGACAAACTATTTCCAATGACAAAGCCATAAATATAAATTATTGCTCTTGGGCCAGATTCATTTTGGAGGGAATGATGGCAGATCCACAGAGGATAGTGCCACCAGTACCTGTTGCTCTTGAAGCAGGTGCATATTCTTTCCTCCAGAGAATCTGTTACTTCTGAAACAATGGGCCCCAAGAAAATGAATGTGTTGTAATGGGCCATGGAGAAGAGCTAATTGGGACTGGCCTTGTCCTGGAGCAGTGAGGTTGGGTAAATCAAAAAACAGGGATGGTTCTAAGGGTAAGAAATGAATCCTCCAAATGTTAAGAGTTCTATGTCAAATTTTTAGTTGACTTATATTGGTTATATTTATGGTTTATTAAAAAAACATATGTATCACAGGTCAGAAATAGCCTCTGCTAAAAATGGTAAGATTTTGCAATGTCTTTTGGAGAAAGTATAATTAGACTGTATTAGAGTTCTTCCTTCTAGTCCTCTAATATTCAATTTGTTTTTAACTATGCTTTTTCAAGCATAAAGACTGTATTCAGGTGCTTAAAACACATGTATAAATTGAATTAAATTTTAAATTGCACATGAAATAATATTTAATTGATTTATTTATATGCCAAAATCGTATCTCATAATCATATGTGGCATATATTAAGCACTTAATAAATATTTGTTGAAATAGATTTGTTGAATTGTAAGATACATAATCCAAACTACAGTTAGATCTAATGCAAGTTTAGCAACCATTAGACAGCTGAAGATAGTCTAACCAAGGACATATCTTTTTGTCATTTTCCAGTATAATTATGTTTCCTAACTGAAGAGCTACCCGAATGCTTACTTGTAAGATGCCACCTAATAAAATACTTAGGCAAAAACAAATTATATTACTTAAAAAGACACACAATTTTTTCAGGGATTAATCCTTAATATCTTTTCAAAAATGAAAATACCAAGCCAAAAACAAATGTTTTAAGTAACATGTTTTAGAAAAGGTATACTCAGTAGTCTCAGTAGTCCCTGTTTTAAAGATGGCAATACTAAGATCTTAGAATTCTCAGGATGAATGGAACTAAAAAGATAGCCTACAAATTGTTTTACTTTCAGATATTAACTAGACATTTCTTAGATTGCAAAAATATTAAGTGTTATGCTTCATTGGGTGCATATGGCATATGCAAGTGATAATAAGATGTTTCCTTTAAAAATATATCACAGTTAAGGGGATGTCGAAAAATTGGGGCACTAATAAACTGTTTTTTAAACAATATCATTAGTGAATATTTATTCAAAAATTTTAAATAAAATCCTGTCAAATAGATTATTACAAGTTATTAAAGAAAATATTATGACCAAGTTGTATTTAAAACAGAAATGCAAGGATCTTTAAGGAACATTAAGGAAATAATCAACATAATGATATTAAAACTAAATATATTCAAAACTATATGATTATTAACAGATTCAGAAAAAAGTTTTTGACAAAGCAAAATACCCATTTATAATAAAAATCCAATAAAGCTTAAGGCAACAAGAAACTATTTAAAATTTCATTTAAAAAAATCTATCTCATACCAAAAACAATATCATTAAGTGGAAATACATGAACCTTTTCCAGCAAATCAGGATTAGAGCAAAAATGCCTACTCTCCCCATTATTACTTGATACAATTCTGGAAATGGTAGCAATAGCAATAAGAGAAGAAAAAGTAATTAAGGGCATTAAGATAGATTAAGAGAAGAGAAAGGTATTTCTGTTTGCTGATGATATGAACACTTGAAAAATTCTAGGAAATTAGATATGTACAAAATCAAAATGATAATTGAGACAATAGTTTTGGCAAAGTTGCAAACCACCAAAAACAAAACAAAAAAATCCAAGCATACACACAAAGAACTGGAATTTCTACATGATAAGTCAATCCAAGAGAAATAATAGGAAAGGAAATCCCATTCCAAATAACCACAAAATATACTAAATAGATGCGGATCAATCCAGGAATGCACACAAAGGACTTATATAGATTAAATTTAGAAAGTGATTCTTTTTTCCACCCTTTTAAACATTATTTTATTTGGTCATTTTCAAACATTATTCATTGGAAAAAAAGATCATTTTCTTTTCCTCCCTCCCCCCCCCCATAGCCGACGTGCGATTCCACTGGGTATCACATGTGTTCTTGATTCGAACCCATTTCCATGTTGTTGGTATTTGCATTAGGGTGTTCATTTAGAGTCTCTCCTCAATCATATCCCCTCAAACCCTATAGTCAAGCAGTTGCTTTTCCTTCGGTGTTTTTACTCCCACAATTTATCCTCTGCTTGTGGATAGTGTTTTTTAGATCCCTGAAGATTGTTCAGGGACATTGCATTGACCCTAATGGAGAAGTCCATTACCTTCGATTGTACCACAGTGTATCAGTCTCTGTGTATAATGATTTCCTGGTTCTGCTCCTTTCGCTCTGCATCAATTCCTGGAGGTTGTTCCAGTCTCCATGGAACTCCTTCACTTTATTATTCCTTTGAGCACAATAGTATTCCATCACCAACAGATACCACAATTTGTTCAGCCATTCCCCAATTGACGGGCATCCCCTCATTTTCCAATTTTTGGCCACCACAAAGAGTGCAGCTATGAATATTCTTGTACAAGTCTTTTTCCTTATTATCTCTTTGGGGTACAAAGCCAGCAGTGCTATGGCTGGATCAAAGGGCAGACAGTCTTTTGTCATCTTTTGGACATAGTTCCAAATTGCCCTCCAGAATGGTTGGATCAATTCACAACTCCACCAGCAATGAATTAATGTCCTGAGTTTGCCACATCCCCTCCAGCATTCATTGCTTACCTCTGCTGTCATGTTAGCCAATCTGCTAGGTGTGAGGTGATACCTCAGAGTTGTTTTGATTTGCATCTCTCTGATTATAAGAGATTTAGAACACTTTTTCATGTGCTTATTAATAGTTTTGATTTCTTTATCTGAAAACTGCCTATTCATATCCCTTGCCAATTTATCAATTGGAGAATGGCTTGATTTTTTGTACAATTGATTTAGCTCTTTGTAAATTTGAGTAATTAAACCTTTGTCAGAGGTTTTTATGAAGATTGTTTCACAATTTTTTGTTTCCCTTCTGATTATATTTACCTTGGTTTTGTTTCTACAAAAACTTTTTAATTTGATGTAGTCAAAATTATTTATTTTACATTATGTGACCTTCTAAGTCTTCGTTAGTTTTAAAATCTTTCCCTTCCCAAAGGTCTGACATGTATACTATTCCGTGTTCACCTAATTTACTTATAGTTTCCTTCTTTATGTTCAAGTCATTCACCCATTCTGAATTTATCTTGGTGTAGGGAGTGAGATGTTAATCCAAACCTAATCTCTCCCACACTGTCTTCCAATTTTCCCAGAAGTTTTTATCAAATAGTGGATTTTTGTCCCAAAAGCTGGGGTCTTTGGGTTTATCATAGATGGTCTTGCTGAGGTCATTTACCCCAAGTCTTTTCCACTGATGCTCCTTTCTGTCTCTTAGCCAGTACCAAATTGTTTTGATGACCACTGTTTTATAGTATAGTTTGAGATCTGGGACTACAAGTCCTCCTTCCTTTGCATTCTTTTTTAACGATTTCCCCGGATATCCTTGATCTTTTGTTCTTCCAAATGAACTTAGTTATGGTTTTTTTTTTTCTAATTCAGTGAAGAAGTTTTTTGGTAGTTCAATGGGTATGGCACTAAATAAGTAAATTAATTTGGGTAGGATTGTCATTTTTATTATGCACTAATACACTGTTGATGGAGCTATGAACTGATACAAGCCACTCTGGAAAGCAGACCATTGAACTGTACATAGCCTTTGATCCAGCATAGATCTATATCCCAACAAGATAAGGGGAAAAGACCTACTTGTACAATAATATTTATAGCAACTCTTTTTGTGGTGACAAATAACTAGAAACTGAGGGTATGTCCATCAATTAGGGAATAACTGAAGAAGTTGTGGTATGTTCTTATAATGGAATACTCTCATGTCACAAGAAATAATGAACCAGATGATCAGAAAGAACTTGGAAATGCTAAAATGAAGTGATGCAGACTAAAGTGAGCAGAACCAAGAGAATGTTGTACAGTTAAAAGCAACAAAGCATGATGATCACTGTGGATGACTTGAATGTTATCAGAAATTCAAGGATTTAGGACAATTCCAAGGGACTCATGATGAAAAAGACTATCCACTACCATACAAGGAACTGAAAAAATCTAAATGCACATTGAAGCATACCATTCTTCACTGTATTGCCTCCATGATTTTTTTCTGTAATATAAGAAATAGCCATCTTCTTTCACAAATGATATTATGGAAATAATTATTGTATGATAACACATGTGCAGACTATATTTTATTACCTCTCATCTTGGAGAAAGGGGAGGAGTGTGAGGAAAAGAAAAAATATGGATCACGAGATGTCAGAAAACAATTATTTAAAGTTGTATGAACATATAAGCTGGGAAAAATTTTATCAGAACTTATACAACCAAATGAAACCTTCTACCTTTAAAGTGATCACCTAGTGCTTGCATCAGCAGCATATATACAAAGTGATCACCTAATAAGGAAAAAAAAACATGCTTTATAATATACTATCATTGATTTAAAACCTTTTGGAAATTCTTCCTTAGTAATTTCTTTCAGAACCTTTAAGTCCTGTATTCTTCTGAATATTTTCAATAATGGCACACTGTTTTCCAGCTTGATTGCATTTTGACTATTTTGGAAATAGTCAAAAGTTATTTGGAACTCAGTCTGGTGAATGATGTGGGTAAACATGTCAGTAATATTTCTTTTTCATCAGAAATGAGGTATGACAATAAATGTACTGACACTGGTTTTCTTGCATGACATAAACTAACTTTAAGGTCAGTTTTTGAATCTATTAAGGTATTTTTTTTTGTAATATGTCACTAGGAAAATAAGATGTGATATAAGAAACATTGTTTCACACACAACTTTTCTGTACCACATCTATTTTGTATTAATGAGGATATCATAGGCTGGCTTTAAAATTCAACTTCATTTTGCATTATTTCTCTTCATGAACCTTCATAAGCAGCCAAATGGGTCTCTTTATTATTCCCCAAACATATTTTCACTATACTTTTTCATCATTATTCTTTGTATTCTTTATTATTATGATATTATTATATTTTATTATTATATTTATATTCTTTATCTTCATCTTCACCTTTCTTTCAGCTTCAAATCTACACATTCTTAGCATCTATCTCAAAGCCTATTTTCATCACAAAGTATTTTCCTAGAAATATATGTTGTGATTCTCCCTATCATCAAGTGAGATGGCATTTCTGAATTATTAATATTAACTCTCTTATATTGTTAGTTATCTTTATTATGTTTTAACTTGTCAAGGATAGGATCATATCTTAATATAATACCTATATCTACTAATTTCTTCCTGTTTGATATTTTTGCTTTCTTTATGTGTAATTTATATTAGGGAAATGTGTTCAGGTATTTTGGATGGTTGGAGGGTTTTTTGGTCTTTTTTATTTTTATTTTTTAGTTCTGAGCAAGTAACTTTCTCCAATTTACTATCTTCAGTACATTGGTCTTTGCTTGACATTTTTAGAGTAGTCTATCTATATTTAATACCAGGTATAAATTTCACACAACTATTCATCAATAATTAGTGCTTGCTGCACTTAAAAAGCATGTCTGCTATCTTAATCATCCTGATCAAATGAAGCATCCTTCCCAGGAATTGCAGATTATTTATTTCTCTGTAACAAACTGTTTATTTCCAAAATCTATTCACAGATGCTTTTTTAAATGCCTCGATTACAAGACCACATGTCACCAAACATTCCCCTCCCCACCTTTTTGCATCACCTCCTTCCCCCTTTCTCGGTATTTCTCCATGTCTCTCCCTCTCCGTCTCCCATTTCCTCTCTCCCCCCTCACATCCTCTTTCTGTTTCTCTGTCTCACTCTCTCATTCTCTCTCCCTTTCCCTCCCTCTTTCTCTGTTTCTCTCTGTATTTGTTTATGTATGTTTATAAGTTGTTTCTGTCTCTGTGTTTCTGTGTCTCTTTATGTTCTCTGTCTCCATCTTTTCCATCTTCTTCTTTCCCATCTTCCCCCCTCCTCTCTTTCCCACACACATTTGCTTCTGGACTTTATTCTATTTTTTCCTGCCATTTCTACTTGTTTTGTTGTTATAACAACATATGACTAACCTTACTATTTTAAGTCTTCCAAATTTAAAAGGAAATTGGACATGTAATCTTGCTTTCTACCAATCATCATTTTCTCCCCTTCTACATTTCCCAAGAAAGAACTTTCATTTCATTTTGATATCACCTCCTGTTTCTTTTATTTAAAAATAAACTATCATTTTTAACTTTTTTCTGCTTCTAGTTTTTTAAAAAAAGAAAATAAAAATATGACTTTTCTTACTTTCATTTTTATTACTTCTATTCATTAGACAAATGCTTAAATAATTGTTTACCAGTGAGTTATTATTCAATAGGAAATTTGTTTTGAGAAATGGATGGAGGCTAAGGCTATCTCATCTGTTAAATGCCTGGGTTTGAGTACAATTATTTTCTAAGCCTCTTCCTTTCTAGCTGTAGCATTTTTTTGATCCTGGAGCAGAATGCTTGCTATCATTTAGAAAAATTGCCCTTCCCTTATCTTTCATTTCTGTTTCCTGATGCAAAGCTTCAAAAAATTAAAAAACAAAAACAGTAACTAGGATCCTACTCTTGATATTTAATATAACATATATAAAGATTCACAAAATAGGGCCTTTACCAAAAAGAGATTATAGATCTTGGAGTTGCATATAACCTATGCTGCCTTGGACAAACTACTTAATCTTTTAACCTCAGTTTCCTCATATATAGAATGAAGGAGTTGGACTAGATAGAATCCATCAATTATCTATCAGTTTAAGAACTAACCTAACTTGTTTTAGAGAAAAATATCTAGTGAACTCCTTAGCCAGTGAGAATTATTTCTAGTCACAACTCTTTCAGGAAACCATTGAATGGTCATCACCTGTGTCAGAGGAGGGAATGCTGTCACCAGTGGAATCTCATCTGTTTTGAAATATCAATCTATACTTCAGTATATATCATTATAAGATCAATATATTGTCTAGGGGATTGGAAGGTTTTTCTTTGTCAAAAGATATAACCAGAGAGTTCTACTTATTAATGATAATGCATCATAAAGGTGGGTAGGGGACTGTGAATTTTCTTCCTTAACAGTTTTCTTTCAGGCTCATATTTATTTGCCTTCTAAACCATGGAAGCTCTTTGAAAATTTTAACCCAAAATAAGACTGACCAAAGACAACAGTTAAAGCTGAAATTCTCTCCCCAACTTTCCATATAAAGAAGGAAGTTGTTACAAAGACAATAACAACTGTGTTAGCCTTGGAAAACTGACTGGCACTGACTTTCTTCCCAATTTTTTTTTGATGGAGTATGGCTACAATGACTGCTAATTTACCTTATGAATCTTTTTTCTTTCCTCCCCTGTTCAAAACCAAATGGAAATGAAAGTATTTTTATGACTATATCTTTAGGGACTTGAATTGAAATGACTCACAAATTGTCCTCTAGACATAAACTATGACTTGGCACATAGTAGGCACTTGATAAATTTATTGAATTATTGGTAGCAGGGAGCAACACAAAGCAGTGACTAGAATTTTAACCAAGGTACACACTCAGGGGGAGAATGGAGAAGCACTAGGCAAGAGAAAGAGAGACCCTGTAAGTAGCAGAGATGTGAAACCCAATGGGAGGGAAGTGGTCAGGGGAAGAGAACACAAAGCTGATGGATACAGAGTCAATAAAGTATAATACTCAGGTGCAGGCCAAGCAGAGAACAACTTCTAGCAGGAGATGAGCCCAGAAAGAACAGCCCATTAACATCACCAGAAGCCACTGGCAAATCACCAACATCACACATATTTGCCCTATTCGTATAACTCCTTCATGTATAACCCATTTACATGTTTTGCCTAATTGTGCTCTCTTGTGAGAATCTTATGCATGTCCATTCTTCCCAGTGGCTGTCTCTGGATGAGTACAACCCATATTTTAGTGGAGAAATGTTCATTTGCTATGATTCTTACTATGCTATTTCATTAAATACTTTTGTACTAATTGAGTCATGACTTTTAAAAGTAAACAAATGGGAACGACCTCCTGAAATGTGGTTTTGAGTAGAGAATAGCTAGACTCCCTTAGCTGAGTCCCCACAAGTGTATATAGATGGTGTACCCAAGCACTACATACATATTCTGCATGATAATATTATGTAATGAATATATTTTTCTTGTAATATATGACACAATGTATATTCACAAGTGGACACTGAATTACATTTCATATTGGTAAAGGACAACTCTGGAGTAATTTGCAGATATAAGGATTTATGTTCACTGTTTCAATATATAATGCTCCCAAACAAATACACACAACTTGCTCTATTTCCTCACAGTGGACCAGAGACAAGACTCAGAAAGCTAAGATATTACACCCTCGCATTTTCCCCACTTCTTTTACTATCAGGGACAGCTGGTCACTAAGCTTCACAAGCTGAGGGGTCTGTTTAGGCAAAAATGGGAGTTAATAATGATCTAAAGAGAATATTGGAGAGAGAAGAATATAGAAATACACTGGATTGGGGGAAGGGAAAATAAAGGAGATTAGGAGAAATTATCTCATAAAAGAGGAAGGTGTGGTAAGGTGTAACAAGTATTAATCTCTCTCTCTCTCTCTCTCTCTCTCTCTCTCTCTCTCTCTCTCTCTCTCTCCCCAATCAATTGTCAAATCTTGTCAATTCTGCCTCTCTGGCATTTCTTAAGCATGCCCCACTTCATTCCTCTGACATTGACATCACCTAGCTACAGGCCCTTATCACCTCACACAAAATCCATTTTAATAGCATTCTTGTTGCTCTCTCTGTCTCAATTCTCTCATTCCAGTCCATCCTCAGTTGTCAAATTGACCTTATGCATGACCATCCTGCCACCGCCATTTTCCCCTCCCAATAATCAATCAATTCCAATGTCCCTGTTGCCACAGGATCAAATATAAATCCTCTGTTTGGGATTTAAAACCCTTCATTATTTGTCTTCTTTCTACTTTACATTCTTCCTACTTATCCTTTGTACTGTCTTATTCTTCTCTCCTCCACATACTCTGCAATCCAGTTGCTAGCCTTACTATTGTAATTTCTCTAACAAAAGTCAGTGTCCCAACTCCATACATTTTTTTTCCTTTTTTTTTAAACTTCTACCTTCCTTCTAAGAATAAATCTCATGATTTGGTTCCAAGGCAGAAGAGCAGTAAGGACTAGGCAGTGGGGTTAAGTGATTTGCCCAGGGTCATAGAGCTCAGAAGTAGCTGAGATGTATTTGAATCCATCAATTACGTCCTGTCTGTCAGAGTCATGACCTTCAATCCACTGAGTCACCTAGCTGCCCCTTCCATGAATTTTTACCTTCTGTCCTCCATGTCTGGATTTTACTTCCTCCTCATTTCTGTCTCTTTGCTTCTCTGGATTCTTTTGGATAATAGCTAGAATCCCAGCTTTTATTGATTAGCCTTTCCTAAGTCTTTTCATTATAGAGCCTTCACTTTGTTGATTATTTCTAATTTATCTCATATGTGTGTATATGTGTACACACAGAGAGACACATATAATCTTGTTGATTTTTTTGTAGTTGTTTGCATGTTGTCCACTTCATCTGTAAGTTCCTGAAGGGAAGATGCTATTTTAACCCTTTCTTTGTACTATCCCACTGCTTACTGGTGTTTGACATATAGTAGGTAGTTAATAAATGCTTGCTGATTGACTTGATACATGCAGAGAAAGAATAAGGAAGTTTTTGTTCAAAAATAGCAACATGAAAAGTTTCTTATTTTACCTCTTTTTCCAGTGAAAATTCCAGGAACATAATAAAAACTCTTAAGCAACTGCTACTTTGTTTTCAGGCCTTGGGCTGACAGCAATAGAGAAAATCATCAGACATGCATAGATCATTTTCTATTGAAGAATGCAGTTCAGCAATAAATGGATGAGATTTCATCCTCTTGAATATTTAAACACTGCATATCCCTTAGTATAGAATAGAGAATTGGCTTCACCAATGTAAATGGAAAAATAAAATAAAATAAAACTTTACATAATGTAATTATGAGGAAGATCTTTTGTTCCAGAGAGAGGATTAGGAAATGTATTTCCTTATTTTGTTAAAGAGCTGAAAGAACTATAAGTTCTATTTTTTGCATATATGGCCAGATATACTCAGTATTTTGAATTTTGTGATTTTTAAAAGTGTACCTATTTTTATTTTAAAGTAATGAAAGTGCATATTTGAAAACAAATATGTTATAAAAGCAAGCATTGTCAATAAAAGCCTTTTAATACGTAGTAGGCTTGAATACATTGAATGGGGAAAAATATTTGTGGATTTCTGTTATAATTATATTTTATAACATTTCGCTGTCTCCAGATGAATTTTAAAAGTTTGAGTCAGCATTTTTACCTTTCACTTTATCTCCCAAAAGATTGCAGATTTGAATAAGGTAACCAATATGACTCTTTTGAATTCACTGCCAGTATATACCTGTGATAAAATGAAAATTGTGTTACATGCAAAAATAAGATTCAAACTATGACCCTTATTTCCTTTTTTTAATGAATCTCGTAGCTGTATAGCAGTAATGTCTGATTTGTTATATATTAGCAAAGCTTAATTCACAGACAAAAAGAATTTCAATCATCATTCAGTAGTTAAAATGTAGACCAAATGAACAGATACCAAAGAAGAAATTAATGTAAATTGAATTATTATTTATTAAATTATCCTGTGTGTGACTTCCAGAATCCATAATTTCATGATTCTATAAATATTACCATAGGCATGTATAATGCATAGACCAAGTATGCTGAAACACCCAAGGATAGTGGACCAATACTTTTTGCATAATCATGAGTATCTATTAATAAAAATTCAATCACTTTTAAAGGTTATATGTATATTTGGGGTATTCCAAAAGTTTAAATGTCATTTTAAGCTATTAACAATTTATATGATGCTTACTCTAGGCCAGGTGCCATCTGAAATACTTTATAGATTTTATTTTTATCTCATTTATCTCATCACTGTGATATAAGTATAGATATACATATGTGTGTATGTGTGTGTGTATGTAGTCCCAGAGATTATTACCTTCATCTTATAGCTGAGAAAATTGAGACAGATAGAGATAAAATAATTTAACTTAAGTCCCATAGCTAAAACACTTTATTAGGTCAATTTTTTTCAAACCCTTACCTTCCATCCTAGAATCACTACTTTGTATTGGTTCTAAAGCTAAAGAACAGTAACAGCTAGACAATGGGGATTAAGTAATTTGTCCAGGGTCACACAGGTAGGCAGTGTCTAAGGTCAGATTTGAATTTAGGACCTCCCATCTCTACATCTGACTCTCAATCCACTTTGCCCTAGCTTCTCCCCTTAGGTCAAATTTGAAACCAGGTCTTCCAGACTCCATGCCAAGTGCTCTATTTACTATGTCAAATAAGCTGTCTTTAAATTAAGCTTAAGTTTAGAATAAACTTTTGGGGAATGACATACACACATATATATGCATCTATATAAAACATACATCTAAAACGATATATTCTATATAACTATAGTTTTGTATGTTTATACACACATAAAACTATATGAAATATGTATGTACAGGCATCATTATATACACATATTTATTACATATAAAACTATATGTGTACTCATATTCACATATACACATAGATATATGTAAAATGGTAGACCTTGTAATTAATTTTTTTTTAATGTGTGAAGAATTTGGAGATGATTTTAAAATGAGAAGAGTCCTTAGAGGACATCAATGCTTCAGGGACATCAATTCCCTGAAAACTACTCCTAAACTAAATAGGATGTTTTTTTTAAAAAAAAGCAACTGAAGGAAGATGGGACTACAATTTCATCAATGTTATATAATTTTTCAAATAAGAAATCATTGTTTATTTACAAATTGTCCTTAACAACTACATAATATTGTCTGTCATCTATGTTTGTGCACACACACATATATACCTACAAACACACAAACATACATAAAGTGTTTAGTACAGATTCTGGCACATGGTTCTTAAAAATTTTTCATGATTGATATATGCATGCGTAGTTGTATTTTTGGTATTTATAAAGCTAAAAACATTTATCTTTGGATATTTTGATGGTTAATGATACTGTTAAAATCATATTCATGATTTATCACCAGAAATAATTTTAAAATTGATATTTCTTCCCAGTTATTTCTTTACATCTTTTATTTTTTAAATACACATATTATTCTTTTATTCGTCCCAGCTGAGGTAGAAAAGAAATTAAATAAAGTGCCTATAGAATTCAAATTAGACACATAGACTTTCAATTTTTATCAGATGTAAAAAGACCTCATAACACTATTTAGTTCAATTTCTTGTTATGTGAGTAAGTAGATTGAGGCTTAAAGGATTAAAGATAGATTGAGTTTGTAACAGGGCCAAGAGTTGATCCCAGATCTATAAATTACCAAATAATTTTTCAATCATTCCATATTCTTGGGTTGATGTCTTATTTTATATGACCACAAAAATTCATTTTTCCAATAGTTCATTATTAGATTATTTTAGAGCTATATCAAGGTGGTTATCAATATCTGATGCTGACTCCACAGCGATGAGATTACTTGTATTAGTAGTAGTCTCTCAGTAACTGAGGATGACTGTCTTTGTGCACTTTCATCTGTGATATAGATGAGTGTGCACAAAAACACTTGTGCGTGAAGGAGATTTAAGTGGAAAAGTCGGTGCACAGAGATAGTCCCACTATCTCGGTGTTACAAGCCTGGGTCCATTGGTACGAAAAGTCATTACACCTGGAGACTTCCTCAGCTGCATTGGATGACCGTGTTGTCTTTTGTGCTCCAACATGCCCTAAGCACTCCACAGTGCTTTGCTGCGTCGCCATCTCAGCCATTGATCCTTCTTATTGGTTTCTTCCCTCTGTTTGGCCGTAGCAGTCTTCACATGCTGGGTGAGCAAAGCCCTGGTTCACCAGGGGTCTATGACCCGATGGCTACCCTCACAAGGTTTAGCCAGCCTGTCGAAGCCATTGCCCGGGGTGTGGCTGCTGCCCCATGCTAGCAGCTACTGGGAGCCACAAGTGAGAGCTGGGTGTCAGGTGAGGGTCAGAGGCTGGAGAACTGCCCTAGAAGGGCATGACAAGCCCTCCATCCCAGAGATACTACCCCTCCCTGAACACCCCATACCCTTGCATTAGTAATTGGTATAACCTTATCTGGCCATATCCTCATAACCAAAAGAACAGTGGTATGCCGAAGTCCTATTCATGAATTTTTGGGTGTAGAGAAATTCTGAAGATGCAACAGAGCCCCCAATCAGAAGTTGTTTAAATATTTTTGGGAAGAAGTAGAAAGTTCTTTTAACATAACTGGCTTCAGATGATTGTAAGGCAAAACAATTGTCTTCCAATATGTCTGTGTGAGAATTACTCTGATTTTATCCTTGCTTAAATATAGAAAGGAGGAAACCATTCACTCCGATATTCTTATACAGCCAGGAAGGGTAATCAAAGTCCTACAAAACTACATTTAAAAAAAAATGAAAATGTTCCTGTTTTATTACCACTTGATGAGTATGTTGTTAAATTAGACATTGATAAAAACAAAAAAATTGAGTGAAGTAGCTCAGCATGGAAATATTAATTAAAATTTCTGATGTTGGTCTCAAAAGAAAAGTGGGGGAGAACATACTTTCATCTTTACTATAGCACTTTGGGGTATGACAGCATCACAATGTTGAACTCATTGTTAGTTGTGTTCTCTCTGCATCTTACTCATTTTTAAACATTTGTTATCATGAAGGATTAAATGAATAGATAGTCATATTAGGTAATTTTTAAAGACCTAAATAAAAGTTATTTTGGAAAAAAGCAAGAATAAGAAAAAATGTAAATTATGTCACATATGACATCAAACTTCAGGTTAAAGAGAGGTGTGTTCTCTGAGACCCTGTTGTACAACTCTGAAATCTAATTCAGTTACTGACTTTCTGAATATTTCCCTTAATATTTTCAGTAAACCTCAAGTGGCATGTCAAAATCTATTTTGAAACACATGCAATTCTGGCAATAACCAAGTTTCTCTTCTCACACTGTAATTGCCATGAGTTCCTCATGCGTAAAATGAATGAGAACAAGATACTCACAGAGATATTGTAAAGTTTACTTTGATAATTAGAAGGGAACAAAGAAATTCATCAAGAATTTGCTAAATCATAGCATCAAGCATGAGGGTCATACTAAGACTAGTTGGGGAACTACAGCAGCTTACCATGCATCTCTTAGAATGAATTACATTGGAGGAAAAATTATAGACAATGCCACAGAAAGAGGTCTAATAACAGCAATCACATATCTAAAATCTATAGAGACATGAAATTATGAAGTGAAAAATACATGAATTTTGAAGAGTGAAAATAAGTAGAACTAAGAGAACATTATATGTAGCATTAGAAATATTGTTTGAAGAATGTCTACTTTCAAAGAATAACTAAGTAATAGAAATAAGTAAGGCATAGGTTTTATGCCCCATATATTCATTTATTACATATATATATATTTTTTTACAAATGATGCCCTCCTTATTGGAGGGAGATGAAGGAGGATGTAAGTTAACTGGATCTTTTCATGTAATAAACGAATGAATAAATTTAATTTAAAAAAGAAAATAAAAAGTCATTCCAAGTCTAGGAATGAATGAGACTACAGGTGTTTCTCAGAGGACACATTCCAAGTGTATGTAATTTAGAAATAATGCCCAGTGCCACATTTCTGTATTGACATAATATTCAACATCAACAGGTCTCTTAAAAAAAGATGAAGATGAAGGACATAGTCTCTAACAGCATATTTATAATAGAGAGAAGAAAGAGAGAGACCTTCAGAAATCATCGTCTGTCCCTTCCCACAGCACTTTAATAATCCCAGCTGGTTGTCAAAATCTTGTTGACAAAATAAAGGAATATTTTAGGCAATATGACTCTAACCTAACAGCTGGGCACCATACAATTTTTGCCAAGGAGCCTGCAAAGAAGATGCCAGCATCTCTCCTTTTGTGGGTGTATACAGTGATGCTAAGAAGTATCTTTAGAAATTAGATAGCTATATACTCTCTCATTTAGACATTATTTTTAGATAGCTCAGGAAAGTGAAATTTAGTGTTTAATAATACTAAAGTCATTTTATCTTTCAGTGGAATTCTCCTTCCCTTATTTTGATATATTTCCCCACTGAGCTATTTTGACTAAGATTTCTGAGCAATTTTTGTAATAAAAAATTCAAAAATCAGTTAAACCTCAAGGGATAATTTAATAATAAGTGTTCCAAATGATTTACTATTATTTATCTATTTTTCTTGATAATTTGTATTTTGTCAGTCAGTTTCTTGGCTAATCAATTCTATCAGGTGATGTGGAGAACTGAAGAGAATATAAATATTGTCCTGATGGGAGGTAAGATATATCACTCCTGCTCAATTATAACCTTTCAAGGTAAAGACTATCTTCTGATTTTATCCCTAGTGCTTTATACAATGCTTTGTGAAATAGTAGGTACTTAATAAATGTGTAAATGAATCAATTATGAAAAGTGCACTATGAATTTAAAGAAGCAAAATTGTTAAGTGTTATAGACAATATGAGACAAATTCAGAACTGGAAAAAGTAAGTGAGAGCTGGTTGGATTGGTTGGGATGGTCTATTTAATAGGAAAAGAAATTTTGCATTCAAAGGAACATATACCAATAGAATTTTAAAATAGAATACATTGTACTATGAAGGTATATGCCTATTTGTTATATATCCTCCCAGAATCTCTTCACCCCTCAATCTAGGACATGCCCCAGCATATATTAGACCTATCCAGGATCTTTGCATCTCTGATTGGATTTTGGACTAACTTCAATACATCCTTAATGTTGAAGCTGACCTATGGCCAGGAAGTTAAAGGGAACTGGTGCCCTTTTCAAATATACCAGTGGAGGATAAACAAACCCTAGGGACCTTTAAGTATTCCCTTCAGAAGTAAGATAGATTAGAATAAACACAGGAATTGGTAAAAAAAAATACATATATACATATCTATATCTATATCTATATCTATCTACATATATATCTTTGCTGATCAGTCATTGCACTTGATTGACATGTTTTTTTTTTACTATAATTGTTTCTGTATGCATTCCCTCAACCCTATCTCTAAGAGAGAGGAGCCTACCTAATCTGAACAGACTGCTTCATCAGTAAAGTCTTACTATAAGAAAATGGTCCACAAGTGACCAATGTGTCTATGAACAGATTTCAGGGTGTCACTAAACTGTTGGGAAAAAAAAAACTAACCTCCATTTCAATAAAACTATTTTCTGTTGAAGTCCTCTTTTTTGTTATATATTTTAAAACATCATTTTTGAAAAGAAGTCTGTAAGGATTTACCAGATTGTCATAGGGGCCCTGGATATACAAACAAAACAAACAAACAAACAACAACAATAAAAGTAAGAACTTCTGCTATGGGAGGTGAGATTGAATAACTTGCTATTGTTACCTTGTCACCTTAAATGTTACTTCTCTTATTTTTAATGTTTTTAAAAATGACATAATGCCTTTAATCTGCTGGCACAAGAACTTGGGGTGAACGGACTACTTGTAACAGTTGTATTTTAATGGAAAAAAACACTTTGGATATCAGATGCCACATTTCAGGAATGACAGTGATAAGAAGGATAGTATCTTAAAGAGGACACTTGAGATGACACACTGTCCAATTACAATATATGAGGTTTGGTTAAAGGCACTAGGAATATTTAGCCTGAAGAAGGAAAGTCTACCTGTAGCATTTTCTGAGCACTTCAAAAAGTTGTCATGTGGATTCAGTTTGGTCTGTTATGTACCTGTAGGGCAGGAAAAGGAAAATTGAGTCAATTTTGACTAGAAGCAGATTTGGGATTGATGTAAGGAAAACCTTTCTAAGAAGCAGAAATGGGCTGTGTTATAAAGTAGTGGATTACCTCTCATTGGAGATGTTCAAGCAAAGGCGATATGTGTTTTTCATTTATAGACAAGATTCTAGTTTGAGTATAGCTTCCTTCAAGTCTTGACTAAATTCCCACCTTTTACATGCAGTCTCTCCTATTTCCTTTATGAAATTTTAACACTACCCTTTTTTTGGTCACCCCAAGAAAACCTTTGGTTTTTAAGCAAAAGATGTTGCTTCTGAACTCTGAACACTATCTCTCTGAAACAGTGGGTGGAGTCCTCCCTACTATACTATGAACTAGAGGAGGGGAAGTAAGTGGGGGCTTCTTGTCTTGGATTCAGAGACAGAGGAGGTGGCTAAGAAAGCACTTGTGCATCTGTGGTTTGGCTATGAGTACCATCATGGGTGGTTTGGCTTAGAGCTAGCTAAGGGAACATAGCGTGCATAGCCTGGCTCAAGACTGGATAAGGAATACCAAAAAAAATCTAGCTTGTAGATGAAGCAGCCAGCTTAGGAAGGAGACTACTAAGGGAAAAACCAATCATACATGGCTGGTGTCTTTCCCTTTTCTAGCCTGTTTTTTTTTTTATTTAATAAATAATTCTAAATTAGGATGCAATCTCTAGAGAATTTTAATCATGAAACCTCTTAATGCTGGTGCCTTCCATCTGTTAATTATTTCCATTTCATTCTATATGGCTTATGTGAAGATTGTACATAGACTTTGCACATCATCTTCCCCTATAGACAGTGAGGTCCTTGAGAGAGTAGGGACTATTTTTTGTTTGTTAGTTTGTTTGTCCTTTTTTTCTATATGGTACATGCTTAATAAATGTTAATTGATTGATTGATTGCTAAATGGAGTATACCACTTCTGAAACCCTTCCAAATATGAGATTCTCTGATTCTTTGATTCCTGAGCAGTATTTAGTTATTATTATAATATTATTATCATTTTGTTATTGTTATATATAAAATATTATTATTATATAATATTATATATAATATATTATTCTCTTGGGCAAACTTAGACAGAAAGCATGAAATAGATTTTATCCTAAAAAAGCACAAAAATCATTAGATTAGCATTTAGAAAATATATATATTCTATTCCCAGATTAATCATTAATTATCTAACCTCAATTTTTAAAACTATAATGGAAAGGGAATTTGATTACATGATCTCCTCGCTTGTACCTACTAGTTCTGAAATTATGATGTTATTATACTGAGTACAATGTTCACTCTGAAGTGTTGTAAAAATTGTAAAAATTCTCAGTAGGTTTAGGGGGAAAAGTCTTATCATCACCCCTTTGTATCTTATGCTTGGAATATGTAATCTCAGCGGAATTTCCTCTTAGAGGTAAAATTGAAATATGTGAAACAGAAAATGCAGCCCTGCACTAATTCCCTAGGATATACTTACAAGTTCTAGTTAACAGTTCTCTTGAGAAATCTTTGAGTTCCAAGGATTGTGTCCAGAAAAATGCCCTTAAAGTATATATAGTTGACCTCAGTCAATTTCAGCAAATAGCTGGGGTCATAACCAATGGTAGTAGCAGAGAATTCTTCATTGTAATTTTCCTTATGCTGTAAGGAATATGGACAGGGGTGGACATTAATAGGGTTATTGAATTAGAAAATTGCAAGTTGCAGAATTGTAAAGGACCTTAGTAAATATCTAGTCTTTCCTCATAGGAGGAAAAAATGATTCTCTCTCTTTTTTTTTTTAAACTACCCAGTGAGTGGTGTTTTATCTTAGAAGAAATCACTGCCTCCTGAGATAGTCTACTCTACTCTTTTACAATCCTAATTTTTAGGAAGTTTTTCCTTATATCGAAATTGTCTCTGGCAATTTTTTATCATTTGCTCCTGATTCTCCCCTTGAAGTCAAATGGCATCTATCTCTTCCTTCTTTAACTTTATATTATTTCACATTTGAATAAAGCTATCAATTACCCCAAATCTGCTCTCCTAGTTCTTTTCTCTCTTCTTTTCTTAACCCCTGCTTATATTTAGAACACCCTATTTAAAGTTGAGTGGGAAGATCTGCCCATTTTTAGATCTAATCACCAAAAGGGTAAACATCCCACTTAATCATTAAGTGGGAGGTCTGTGACCCATGTGAATAATACTTTGTGATGAATCAGAATTGACTGACTGCCTCCTGGGCAGCAATAAGCAAGGTTTTAGACTATGATTTGTCCATGTAAAAAGTGGAAGATGACATAGGAAGTGATCCAAAAGAAGCATCTTTAAAAGGAGCAGTCACTTCCTGTGAGGATCAATTCTTCATGCTTTGGAGCGGAGGCTGAAGGAGAAATCTGCTGACTGAACCTGTGACCCTGTTCCTGATGAGACTGTTGGACTGACACGTGGTGAATGAAAGAGCTGACTCCTAGATATTTTCTGAAGAAATTAGCTTCAAGAGAGACTAGCTTCTTGAGAGTTTTTCCCCAGGTCCTCAGCTTTGCCGAGGCCAGCTAAGAACCAAGTATTCCTGCCCGAGTTGGGTTAGGGTCCAGAAGTAAATTACTTAGTACTTAGACTAGATATCTAACCCTATCCTCTCTCTTATTTTTTTTAAATTCACTTTTTCTATATATTTTAAATAAATTGTAAATAAATGTCTTTGGAATTAATATAAATTCCTAGCAACCATATTTTTAAATAATCTAGTCCAACCTTTTTAAAAATAACCCTTTTACCCCCTTACATTTTATTTGGCAGACCACATCAGTTGTGAGGAAATACTCTCAATCTTCCTAATTTTTCTTGACTTTTACTTTTGTGAATATCCCTAAGTCAGCTTTTAATAGCTTGTTTGTGTCTATATTTCACAGATGCCAGAGTTAAGTTCATTTTTTTTCCTTTTCTTTTTCCCCTTAAAAATAAATATAGAGGGGGCAGCTGGGTGGCTCAGTGGATTGAGAGTCAGGCCTAGAGATGGGAGGTCCTAGGTTCAAATGTGGCCTCAGACACTTCCCAGCTATGTGTCCCTGGGCAAGTCACTTGACCCCCATTGCCTAGCCCTTACCACTCTTCTGCCTTGGAGCCAATACACAGTATCGACTATAAGACGGAAGGTAAGGGTTTAAAAAAATAAATATAGAACCTCTGCTTTTAATCTTAGTGGCTAGATCCTGAGGCCCCACCTGCAAAAACTGGTCCTTCTCACCCTCCCTACCCCCCTTTCAAAGCAACCCAATTAGCAGGACCTCAGGTTTTTCACCTGGGGAAGATTCTATCTTTTAGCTACAGTGCCTTGTTTCTTAATGAGCTGTGAGGCGAAAACCTGGGGGAAATAGTCCTCCAAGTGCCCCAGCAGAAAATCTACTTTATTTTTCCAAACCCTACCATCTCTAGAATTAAACTTAAATGAGAAATAAAACCTGGAGATTTCAGTCAGGAAGAGTAGTGGTAAAGTAACAACAATAACAAACAAACAAACAAAAAAACTGGTCGTCTTTATCCTAAGAGGCTTTCATAGCCCAAATAAGTTTAAAAAAAAAATTATAAAAACCCTTTTTGACATGTGGCCAACTCAAGAAAGCAGCCTGGTAGCTGTTCCCTGGAAGCACGTGATAGAAACACATGGTTCTGGAATTTTTACCCTGAGGGGAAAGTCAGCTGCTTCCTGTTGCCACTCCTATACTTAGCCTACAACAAAAGGAGTTAATTTTCTCTCACCCTCCAACCAAGGTGTTAATATAATCAAGGTGTAATAGCTTTAAAAGGACCACACCCTTACCTTTAATTTTCAAACCTTTACTTTAACCCCTAGCCAGTAGTGTCATACACTGATTAAAACCAGAATTATAAGCAATTTAACAAATTACATATATATATATATATATATAATTAATAAATAAAAATGGATGCTACTCTACATGAAAGTTTTCTGGCTTTTTAAAAAATTAGGAACCTTAAAGGTTTCAGAACGCTTCCTATTCCTTATATTCTTATGATATTTTATTTTGCTATTCCTAAATATTGTGACATGAAATTTTACCATGCAAAAGATTAAAGCTGAAATTCAGGCAGACACTCAAATCCAATTGGAAATTTTAAAATACTTTTTACATGGTCAAATGGCAAATACTGACCTCCATCCAAGACAGGTCTGATTTTTACAAGCCTGTTCCTGAATCTTTAAGAGAGGAAAATTATTTCTCTGAAATACAGATGGAAGAACCCTCTCCTATATCTCAGGTGCAAGACTACCTCTCTTGTGCTCTGCAACTCTTGACTGACCTTACTTCCTCTGATCCTCCTGAAATCCCATTTTCTCCTGTTCCTTCTCCCACCCCATGACCAATTCCAGCCAAGAGGAAATCTTGTCTTTCTAACAAGACTGTTCCTCCCTATGCTGACTCACCATTACCCAATTCAAATTTAGGTTTTTTCCCCTTAAGGGAAGTGCCCAAAATAGGATGCAATGGGAATGTGGTGACCCTAAGACACCATATACCTTTTACTCCCCAAGACATAAATGAATTGGCACAAAATGTACCCACATATGAAGAAGATTCTTTTGTGGTAACAAAAAATATGGCTGACATATTTTTCAGTATAATCTGTCTTACAAAGTCATTGAAAATCTACTCTAGGCTTTCCTATTGGAACATGAGAAAAATAAAATAATTTCTCATGTTAATAATGTCAGGGGGTGCAATGCAGCACACTGACCATCACAAGATCCTGAATGGAACTATAACAACTCTGAAGATTATTTACAATTATATTGTTGTAGGGAGGCCATTCTAACTGCAGTGAGAGAGTGCTCTGAATAGAGATAAATGGACAGAATTTGAAAAACTTAAGCACAAAGATTATGACTCACACTCCAGATTCAGGGATAGACTCATTGAGTTTGGGGCTCAGTACCTAGATATTGATCTTTCTAAAGAAAATGACATAAGACAAATTAGCAGCCACTTTTTTTTTAAAAATATATTTTATTTGATCATTTCCAAGCATTATTCGTTAAAGATCATTTTCTTTTCCTCCCCCCCACCCCCCATAGCCGACGCGTAAGTCCACTGGGCATTAGATGTTTTCTTGATTTGAACCCATTGCTTTGTTGATAGTATTTGCACTAGAGTGTTCATTTAGAGTCTGTCCTCTGTCATGTCCCCTCAACCTCTGTATTCAGGCAGTTGCTTTTCCTCGGTGTTTCCACTCCCATAGTTTATCCTTTGCTTATGAATGGTGTTTTTTTCTCCTGGATCCCTGCAAGTTGTTCAGGGATATTACACCGCCACTAATGGAGAAGTCCATTACGTTCGATTATACCACAGTGTATTAGTCTCTGTGTACAATGTTCTCCTGGTTCTGCTCCTCTCGCTCTGCATCACTTCCTGGAGGTTGTTCCAGTCTCCATGGAACTTCTCCACTTTATTATTCCTTTTAGCACAATAGTACTCCATCACCAACATATACCACAGTTTGTTCAGCCATTTCCCAATTGATGGGCATCCCCTCGTTTTCCAGTTTTGGGCCACCACAAAGAGCGCAGCTATGAATATTTTTGTACAAGTCTTTTTGTCCATTATCTCTTTGGGGTACAGACCCAGCAGTGCTATGGCTGGGTCAAAGGGTAGATATTCTTTTGTCGCCCTTTGGGCATAGCTCCAAATTGCCCTCCAGAATGGTTGGATCAATTCACAACTCCACCAGCAATGAATCAATGTCCCTACTTTGCCACATCCCCTCCAGCATTCATTACTTTCCTTTGCTGTAATGTTAGCCAATCTGCTAGGTGTGAGGTGATACCTCAGAGTTGTTTTGATTTGCATCTCTCTGATTATAAGAGATGTAGAGCACTTCTTCATGTGCTTGTTAATAGTTTTGATTTCTTTATCTGAGAACTGCCTATCCATGTCCCTTGCCCATTTATCAATTGGAGAATGGCTTGATTTTTTGTACAATTGATTTAGCTCATTATAAATATGAGTAATTAAACCTTTGTCAGAGGTTTCTATGAAGATTTTTTCCCAATTTGTTGTTTCCCTTCTGATTTTAGTTATATTGGTTTTGTTTGTACAAAAGCTTTTTAGTTTGATGTACTCAAAATTATTTATTTTACATTTTGTGATTCTTTCTATATCTTGCTTGGTTTTAAAGCCTTTCCCCACCCAAAGGTCTGACATGTATACTATTCTGTGTTTACCCAATTTACTTATGGTTTCCTTCTTTATGTTTAAGTCACTCACCCATTTTGAATTTATCTTGGTGTAGGGTGTGAGGTGTTGATCTATTCCTAGTCTCTCCCACACTGTCTTCCAATTTTCCCAGCAGTTTTTATCGAATAGTGGATTTTTGTCCCAAAAGCTGGGATCTTTGGGTTTATCGTATACTGTCTTGCTGAGGTCGCTTTCCCCCAGTCTATTCCACTGATCTTCCTTTCTGTTTCTTAGCCAGTACCAAATTGTTTTGATGACTGCTGCTTTGTAATATAGTTTTAGGTCAGGGACTGCAAGGCCCCCATCGTATGTGTTTTTTTTCATTATTTCCCTGGATATCCTTGATCTTTTGTTATTCCAAATGAACTTTGTTATGGTTTTTTCTAAATCAGTGAAGAAGTATTTTGGTAGTTCAATGGGTATGGCACTAAATAGATAAATAAGTTTGGGTAGGATGGTCATTTTTATTATATTGGCTCGTCCTATCCATGAGCAGTTAATGTTTTTCCATTTGTTCAGGTCTAGTTTTAGTTGTGTGGCGAGTGTTTTGTAGTTGTGTTCATATAGTTCCTGTGTTTGTCTTGGGAGATAGATTCCTAGGTATTTTATTTTGTCTAAGGTGATTTTGAATGGGATTTCTCTTTCTAGTTCTTGCTGCTGAGCTGTGTTGGAGATATATAGAAAAGCTGATGATTTATGTGGGTTTATTTTGTATCCTGCAACTTTGCTAAAGTTGTTGATTATTTCAATTAGCTTTTTGGTTGAATCTCTAGGATTCTTTAAGTAGACCATCATGTCATCCACAAAGAGTGATAACTTGGTCTCCTCCTTGCCTATTTTGATGCCTTCAATTTCTTTTTCTTCTCTAATTGCTACTGCTAGTGTTTCTAGTACAATGTCAAATAGTAGGAGTGATAATGGGCATCCTTGTTTCACTCCTGATCTTATTGGGAATGCATCTAGTTTATCCCCATTGCAGATGATATTAGCTGTTGGTTTTAGATATATACTGTTTATTATTTTTAGGAATGACCCTTCTATTCCTATGCTTTCTAGTGTTTTTAATAGGAATGGGTGTTGTATTTTATCAAAGGCTTTTTCTGCATCTATTGAGATAATCATGTGGTTCTTGCTAGTTTGCTTGTTGATGTGGTCAATTATGTGGATGGTTTTCCTAATGTTGAACCAGCCCTGCATCCCTGGTATGAATCCTACTTGATCATGGTGAATGATCCTTCTGATCACTTGCTGGAGTCTTTTTGCTAGTATCCTATTTAAGATTTTTGCATCTATATTCATTAGGGAGATTGGCCTATAGTTTTCTTTCTCTGTTTTTAACCTGCCTGGTTTTGGAATCAGTACCATGTTTGTGTCGTAAAAGGAGTTTGGTAGAACTCCCTCTTTGCTTATTATGTCAAATAGTTTGTATAGTATTGGGGTTAACTGTTCTCTGAATGTTTGATAGAATTCACAGGTGAATCCATCAGGCCCTGGGGATTTTTTCTTAGGAAGTTCTTTGATGGCTTGATGGATTTCAATTTCTGATATGGGATTATTTAAGAATTCTATTTCCTCTTCTGTTAGTCTAGGCAGTTTGTATTTTTGTATATATTCATCCATTTCTCCTAAATTGGTGTATTTGTTGCCATATAATTGGGCAAAGTAATTTCTAATGATTGCCTTAATTTCCTCCTCATTGGAGGTGCTGTCCCCCTTTTCATCTTTAATGCTGTGAATTTGCTTTTCTTCCTTCCTTTTTTTAATTAGATTGACCAGTACTTTGTCTATTTTGTTTGTTTTTTCAAAGTACCAGCTTCTTGTCTTATTTATTAAATCAATAGTTCTATCACTTTCGATTTTATTAATTTCTCCCTTAATTTTTAGGATTTCTAATTTGGTTTTCTGCTGGGGTTTTTTAATTTGATCGCTTTCGAGTTTTTTCAATTGCATTTCCAATTGATTGATCTCTGCTCTCCCTTGTTTGTTAATATAAGCTTTCAGGGATATGAATTTGCCTCTGATTACCGCTTTGGCTGCATCCCAAAAGGTTTGAAAGGATGTTTCGCCATTGTCATTTTCCTTGATGAAATTATTAATTGTTTCTATGATTTCTTCTTTAACTAAAGGGTTTTGGAGTATCATATTGTTTAATTTCCAATTGGTTTTAGATTTGGTTTTCCATGTACCATTACTAATCATTATTTTTATTGCCTTGTGATCTGAGAAGGCTGCATTCATTATTTCTGCTTTTTTGCATTTGTGTGCTATGTTTCTGTGACCTAATGTATGGTCAATTTTTGTGAATGTGCCATGTGGTGCTGAGAAGAAGGTGTATTCATTTTTATCCCTATTTATTTTTCTCCATATGTCTATTAATTCTAATTTTTCTAAGATTTCATTCACTTCTTTTACCTCTTTCTTATTTATTTTTTGATTTGATTTATCTAAATTTGATAATGGTTGGTTTAAGTCTCCCACTAGTATGGTTTTATTGTCTATTTCTTCCTTCAATTCGCCTAGTTTCTCCATTAGAAATTTGGGTGCTATATTATTTGGTGCATACATGTTGATTAATGATATTTCCTCGTTGTCTAGAGTCCCTTTTAACAAAATATAATTACCTTCCCTATCCCTTTTGATCAGGTCTATTTTTGCATTGGCTTTATCAGATATCATGATTACCACTCCTGCCTTCTTTCTATCAGTTGAGGCCCAGAAGGTCTTACTCCATCCTTTAATTCTGACCTTGTGGGTGTCAACCCGCCTCATGTGTGTTTCTTGAAGACAACATATGGTAGGGTTTTGGATTCTAATCCATTCTGCTATTCGTCTACGTTTTATGGGTGAGTTCATCCCATTCACGTTCAAAGTTATGATTGTCATTTGTGGACTCCCTGGCATTTTGATTGCCTTCTCTAATTCTAACCTTTTCTTCTTCGGCTCTACCTTTTAGTCCAGTGATTTACTTTGAATCAGTGCCCCTTGTCCCCTCCCTTGATGTTTCCCTTTTTAGTCCCTCCCTTTTTCTTCCCTCCCCCTCCCCCCTCTCTTTCCCTCCCTTTTTGTTCTCCCTCTCCCCCTCCCCCCCTTGGTTTTCCCTTCTCCTTACCCTTGTTGGGTAAGATAGAATTCAAGATCCCAATGGATCTGGATGTTTTTCCCTCTCAGAGTTGATTTCCCTGAGATTGAGGTTTAAGTAACCCCCCCCCCTCTCTTCCTCTCCTTCTTATAGGAGTTTTCTTCCCCTCCCCTTCCCATGTGAATCTTTGTGTGAGAACGATTATTCTATTTGGTCTTTCTTTACCCCCTATTTATACATTACATTTTCCCCACATATTAGCATACATAGATTGATATAAATGTGGTCCTTATAGAAGAGAGTTTGAGTAAAAGAAGAAGATAACATTTTTCCCCTTTCCTTAATATTTACCTTTTCAGGTATTCCTTGCTCTTTGATTTTCGGTATCAAACTTTCCACAGAGCTCTGGTCTTTTCTTTGCAAAAAGTTGGAAGTCGTCTATTTTGTTGAATGCCCATACTTTCCCCTGGAAGTATATAGTCAGTTTTGCTGGGTAGCTGATTCTTGGTTGGAGACCCAGCTCTCTTGCCTTTCTGAAGATCATGTTCCATGCCTTACGATCATTCAGAGTAGAACTTGCAAGGTCTTGTGTGACCCTGATTGGCATTCCTTTATATCTAAATTGTCTTTTTCTGGCTTCCTGTAGGATTTTTTCTTTTGTTTGATAGCTTTGGAATTTGGCAATTACATTCCTGGGAGTTGTCTTTTGGGGGTTTAGTGTAGAAGGTGTTCTGTGAGCTCTGTCAGTGGCTGTATTGCCCCCTTGTTCTAGAATCTCTGGGCAATTTTCTTTGATTATATCTTGTATCACCATGTCCAGTTTGGTGTTTATTTCTGGCTTTTCTGGGAGTCCAATTATTCTTAAATTTTCTCTTCTCCCTCTGTTTTCCAGATCTATCACCTTGTTGGTGAGATATTTTATGTTCTCTTCTAATTTCTTGGTGTTTTGGCTTTGCTTTATTAGTTCTTGCTTTAAAGCCTGGTTTTCTTTTACAGTTTGGTCAAACTGGTTTTGTAGATGCATGAATTTCTTTTGCATTATTTCCCACTTTTCCTCCCAGAGGGCTTCCATCTTTTTGGTCATTTCTGATTCAAATTCTTCATGGGTTTGTGGAGAGTTTCTATTTCCTTTGGAAGATTTTGGAGAATTTTCTTGTATATCTTCTTCTATCTGCTCTGTATTTTGTATTTTGGCTCCATAGAATGTGTCCAAAGTCGCCCCTTTCTTCTTATTTTTCTTGGTATTTTGGGGCTTCTGTGCTTCTGTGGAGTTTGTCATCTCTGAATGTGGAGGATTAGCTTTTCTTATCTCTGGTGATCCGAGGCTTTAGTCCTGGGCAGATGTTGGTTCTAAGAGATTTCCCTGGGTTAAACTGAATATGCCTCACTGGAGCTGGAATGGAAGGGTCGGACCATGAGGCCACACTCTCCCCCCAGCTTGCTTTCCAGAAGTTGCCTTCAGAATCGCTGGCCGTGAGGCTGTTTCCTCGGCCTGCGGGGGGATGGGCTGCAGCTTTCCCAAGCTCTAGGGCAAGGACTTTCACTGAGACTTGGATAGCAGGATCCAGCCCGTGAGGCTGTCTTGCCTGCCCTGAGGGTTGCTGTTGTTTCGACCAGCTCTCTGCAGAGGAAGCCCCAGGCAGTAACTTTCACTGGGACTCGGGTAGAAGGCCCTGAGGGTTCTGCTCTCTGAGCCCGGCTGGGCTGCGGCTTCCGGGAGCCTTGGACTCTGCGCTCCTACCCCTGAGGTCCGAGTGATCTCGGGTTCTGGCTTTTGAGGGGAGCCATACCTTTTGAACCGGGTCCAGGTCCAGGAGGAGGGTTCCCAGGGTCTGTGCTGTTGATCGTTTTGAATTTCGGCGCCTTAGGAGCTTATATTTTGAGATCGGTCGGGAAGGGTTTTCCGGAGATCTGAGCTTTAGTTTTCTCTAAGCCGCCATCTTAACCGGAAGTCTAGCAGCCACTTTTGTCAATAACTTTTGCAAAGTGATCAGGGATTATTTTAGAACTCATTGCCCAAGGTGGCCTGAGGTGGATCTTGATGAGCTGAGAAAAATGGCTGTTTATGTTTCAAAAGGAAACAAAGAAAAAAAAAGAAAATGATTTAATGGGAACAATTAGGAAAGAATTGAAATATTTAAGAGATAGGATTGATAAACAGGAAAAAGGGCATGATACTCAACCAATGGTATTTGCCTCTCTCCAAAAATCTAATTATCAATCCATTACCTGCCACTTCTGTGAGGAGAAGGGCCACAAAATGACGGACTGTAGAAATTTATTCAAGGCAATAAAAAATACTATGAAGTTTAACACAATTACAGAAATAATAATTATAGAAATAACTATAATAATGATCATAGAAATCACAACTTTAGGGCTGATAGAAATAACTGTAATAATGATTATAGGATTCACAATTTTAGAAATGATAACAATTATAGGAATTTTCTTTATATTAACCATACCCATATTGTTGTTGTGAATCTTGTTTGGTAACAATGTATAATCTTTGTGTAATATTGTTGTAGACTTCTAGTTAGTATTTTGGCATTTATATTCATTATGGATATTGCACTACAATTTTCTTTGTTTTTGCTCTTCTTGGTTCAGGTATCAGAACCACAGTTGCTTCATAAAAAGAGTTTGGTAAAACTCATTTACCTGTTATTTCAAATATATATTTTAATACTGAAATTAGGTAATCTGGAGTATTTTGTAGTATTCACTTGGTCCTAATGCTTTTAATATGAAGTTCATTGATAACTTGTTCAATTTATTTTTCTAAATAAGTTTATTTATATATTTTATTTCTAACTCTAATAGTTCAGCAGTTGTTTTTTTAAGTATTCTTCCATCCCTCTTCCATTTAAAATTTATTTGTATATAATTGAGCAAAATAACTTCTAATAACTACTCCAAATTCATTCTCTATGGTATATTTCCCCTTTTTATCTTTAATGTTAGTGATTTGGTTTCCTTCTCTCTTTTAAAAGTCATTAACCAATGGCTTATTTTTTTGTTGATTTTTATAATAAAATTCATAGATTTATTGTAAATTGAATGGTTTTCTTATGTTCAATTTTGTTGACCTCATCTTCAACTTTTAGGATTCTAATTTGATGTTTAATTGGGGAATTTTAATTTGTTATTTTTCTGGGTTTTTAAAAATTAAATTCCCAATGAATTGGTCTTTTCTTTCTCTATTACTATAAGCATTCAGAGATATAATTTTCCTCTAATTACTGCTTTCACTGTATTCCATAGGTTTTGGTCTATTGTCTCACTATTATGATTTTCTTTGAGAAATTAATTATTTATTGTTTTAGTTTTTTGTTTTTAATTCATTATTTATTCTTTAACCCTCATCCTTTAGGATTATTATTTAATCTCTAATTAGTTTTTTCCATTATCTGTTATTATAAACAATTTTATTAAATTATAATCTGAAATGGATGCATTTAATATTTTCGCTTTTCAACATTTAATTATGATGTTTTTATCTTCTAATATATAGAAAAATTTTTAAAGGTGCCATGTATCACTGAGGAAAAAAATGTACTCTTTTCTGTTCCCATTCAATTCTCTCCAAATATCTATATATTTAACTTATCTATGATTCTATTCATCTCCTTAACATTTTTTAATTAGAAATGGGAAAATTAAAGTTTCCCAGTATTATTGTTTTGTTATTTGGGATAGAATAGGTGTCTAGTCCATAACCCTGGGCCTCCAAAATCCTCCCCTGGTCAGTATCAAGTCTGAAGATCCTGACATTAGAGCCTGGCACCAGTAAATTCTGTGGTTTCTTCTCACTCAACCCCTAGCTGTGAGTGAGCAAGTCTTTAGAGCTGAATTCCCAAGCAGCACTGCTGCTCCCAGGCCCCTGTTTCCAGGGCTCTCTGCATATCAATTCCAGAGCTAACCTCTGAGATGCAAGGTTTAGCAGATAAGGTGATGCTCAGGGTCTTACTCCCAGGGCCTGAAGCTTATTGATTCTTACTGGTTTGTTCAGGGTTGTATTATCTGAGGCCAGGGAAGGAGGAAAACTTTCTCCCTACTTGTCCTAGCAGCAAAAACCTTTTGAGTAACCTTGTCTTTTGTGGAATTCTTTTGATTGTTTGTGGGCAGTGTCCTAGGAGGGCAAGAATTTTCAAACTCTACTTCGCCATATTCCCAGTTTTGAAGAGAAAAATGATTCCACAGGGCTTAGGTAATATTTTTTATCACATGTGCAAAACTAATCTTCCAGAAAGCACTCCTTCATAGTAGGCTCTCAATGAATGTTTATTCAATTGAAACTGATTCTAGTACCATGTATTCTCTCCTCATTACAACTCCCTGAAATTTAAACAGCAGATTTTTCAGGAGCTTACCTACATGTCACCATTCCCATGACTGCTTAATATAATATAGACACCATAAAAATAATAGCTGATATTTACATGTCACAATATAGTCTACAAAATGCTTTACTGATCCTCAGGTACCACTGTGTTATAAGTACAAATCAGGCTTATTTACAATTTTTTTAAAAACCTGAGACTTAAGGTGGTTGTAGAAATAAGAGGAGGAGAAGACTTAGGCAAAGGATTAAAGTGAAGCTTGTCCTCCTCCACTTGCTCCCACCATAGTCCTAAGGCATTTCTTTTTAGGGGTATATTTGGGTTGCCATATTTGCTCTAACCATTCTGGATATAAACCAGTTTGATGATTCCCAGGGTATAGCTGATTTTTTTTTCTATCTGAACAGGAGTCTACTACAATAGCACTCCACTTCAAAGACTTTTCCCATTTAGTCTAAAACTTAAAACTAGATTAAAACTGGAATACATGGTTGAGGTTTACTAATTGTTTTAACCTGGTTGGGTTACCAAAAATTCTTATAACTCATGTTAAGTGTGGTAAAGTGACTCATTGGAGGAAATTAATCAATCTCATTCTTAACTCATAAGTTCTCTAAAGTCCTTGGAGTAAAAGAATCTGTAATGCTACTCCCTCACACCCCATCCCTACACCTCCACTGGCCTTTGTGTAGTGTTGTATACCAAGAAGGAAGTGAATAAAAATTTGGTGACTTGATCTGACTCAAAGAGTGACAATTGGTCTTTAACTAAGTATTTGATTTGACCAACTACATCTTTCAGCTGCATACTTCAGTCATTATTTTTTAAATGTGTTAAAAATAATCTTCTTACAAAATATATATGAGTATATGAGTTAACCACAAGAATAGCTCTTCTGCCTGCCACATTCCAAACAAGTTATATGTTTAAATATTCTGATTTGTATTTCTGATAATAGCACTGTATTAAGCAGCATTCAATAAATCAATTTTCACTGTCATTTTAAATTGTTTACTTTTATATTTATGATTTCATAGGATATTTTCAAGTAAATTTAACTTTATATCAATTCATCATCTATTTCCTATGTGTTGTTTATAATATAATTTAGTATCTTCTGGATTATTGTCTAAAAGATGCAATTTCTCAGCCATTTGACAAACAATTTAAATGCTGCAACTCACAATATTTGAAAAGTAGGCATTTCATTTGAAATAAAAATTAGCAAGTAAAAAGAGACACTTACCATGAAGTTTTCCTAACTTAGAAGGCGACTTAATTGTTGGAAAACTTTTTACTAACCTATTTGTCTCAAATAATTAGCAATCACTTACTATTACAAAAAAAATCCATTTCAAAGCTGTTCTTATTGTCTTCAGTCTGTTTGATTCACAATCCCTTTCAAGTAACCTTGCCTTTTAATACATTTTCTATGATTTATGAAGTAGATAAGAATTTTAAAATATAGAAAATATAGAAAATAAAGTCTTTTGAGCCTTTTACATCTTTTAATATAAAATTATATAGCCATCCATATACTTTAGTGAAATATTTTCTTAATCTAGATTTATCTTGAAGTTAAAGGAAAGCTTGAACATTTTTTGAAGTACACTCAATGTCATTTTATATAAAAGATTTTTGTCTTGCTGACAACTCCTCCTCTGGCTGCTTCATTTTCATTATAATAATGCTTAATTTTGTTATAGCCCATGGCTGTTCCTGATTTTTATGCCATTGGTTGAGTGGATTAAGCATAATCACTTCATCTAGTCCTCAATTCTATAAAAAACATATATAGTGGGCTAGAGGCAGAAGTGGAGGGAAAAAAAGGGAAATTCACAATATAATTTATCCTGAACCCCATACAGTGTAGGGATCATCATAGGGACAAATAGCTAATTCATTATAAATTTGTACAATTTTTAAACTTTTTATTATTCTTGAGAGAATTAGTTTTGATGATGTAACAAAACAACAAGAGTTAATTATGGATTTAGGTCTGTATGGAAGGAATTGGTAAAGACAGAAAAGTCATAGAAAATAAGGACATGCTGACATATAATTTTATGCAAAGCCAGATCTTGAGCCCTTTGAATGAAGATTGCTACATGATTATATCTTTTCTCACTGTTGCACTATAATCCCATCAACATGGATACTCTCTCCAAGAACTGCTATTATCTTCTCATCCTATAAAAACCTTTCTCTAGTCCTTTTCATAAATATCATGCAAGGAATTCACACAGTACCAGAATCCTTTTACATGAGTACCATTTTCCCAAATCACATATCTAACAATTTCACCACATTCTTGCTTTATGATTAATTCATTTCCATTTCCATTTGTATATTTCCTTAATGTTATCATTTCTACCATGTCATGCCCTCACTTTGGCCTGATAATGATAAATAATGTTTTGTTTGGGATACAAAGTACACATAAAGTCCTTCAATATGAGAACTTAAATAGTTTTGAAGATTTTGAGGATAACTTAATTTTGATAGTAAAAGTTAGATTTTCAAGAAATTTTAAAAAAGGTGAATTCCAAAATATAATTCCAGTACTCCTTTCTTTATACTATACCTGTATTTATGACTATGAAATTAGTTATGTTTTAAAATTTATTTACAGATATATCAATACCTCATCACTTTAGGGATCAGTGATTTTGTCAGTATAAACTCTCTTTGTACTAATGTTTCTCCATGCTTTGAGAGATATTCTTTATGTTTGCCATGGGTACTCTCACACACACACACAAATTCAGTACCCAGAAAGTAAAACCATCATCCTACTACTAACTTGGTGATAAGTCTCTGAATTTAGGTAGGTTTGTTCTTAGATAACTACAGGTGTCCCTTTCTTTCCCTATCAAGGTTTCCATATATCATAGGCAAGCATAAGAAATTAAATGGGAATGTTGGCAGAATTTTGCAGAAGCTGCAGACAACAAGTGAAGACCCAGCAGATGACAGAAAAAGTTTGGAAAACTCAGAAATGCATATAAATCATGCAGGTTACATAATCTCAACATATCTTTTAATACCATAACTATATACAATTTTTAGGTAAAATAAGTGAAAAGTTAAAGTTTGCAAAAAAAAAATGCAAAAGCCAAGAAATGACCCACAAAGGCAAGAAATGTAAAGTTATCTTTAAAAGATTAGTACCTGAGAAATGCATATAAAGTAGTGTAAATTCTTCATAAAAAAAGAAAAAGTTCATACTTCCTTGCTGCTACAGAAGGAGAGTCAAAAGATTTTATTCAGATTTTCCAGATCATTGGGAAGCTATTCTTTGATATAGAAGGGATACCTGTAATTCAAAGTCCATTGCTGGCCCACTATCATATTTTATTTATAGCCTTGTGATATAGCATGTGAGAACTGAGAGTTGCCTTGATATTATGATAAGACCTCAGAGAAGAATGAAATCAAAAAGCTATTATCAATTTCTTCTATGTTTTTTTTCCAAAATTTAGCCTCTTGGCATATTTCTTAATATGAATATTTTTATACAGCTTCACAAAATTTGGGGAAAAGGTATCAGAAAATAAAGCTTCTAGACAACACACTATGTCTGAGGGTAAATAGATATATTCCCCTTCTGTACTTTCTTTATAAAAGCTTTCTTTTAATAGCCCATCATCTGTTGTAAAGAGATAGCCAATATGGAAGGAAGAAAATAATTATTGTTCAATCATTTTTTAGCTATGCCTAATGTATTTGGGGTTTTCTTTGCAAAGATATCAGAGTGGTTTGACATTTTATTCTCCAGCTCTTTTTATAGATGAGAAAACTGAGTCAAAGATTAAATAAATGACTGGTCCAGAGTCAGAATTGTGGTTAGATTTGAATTCAGGAAAATGAGTCTTCATGACTCTAGGCCCAGAAATCTGTCCACTGCACTACTTAGCATATAGTACCTTCCTATTGTATGAATTAAATATGAAGAGGACCTCAATTCCCAAAGAACTCACCTCATTATGTAGGACACCATTGAGTCATGTGATTGGGAGATCACATGGCCACCTGAAGCCCTGGTTTGGCAAATGATATCCCTGGTCTTCCTTCCCCCTCCCCACCCCCCGCCCCCAGGATAGATCTTTTGACCCAGACTGTCCTATCAGAGAACCCAGGATAATGTTATTGGCCATATAAAAGATTGGGACCATGAAGTAGTGGAGGTCTTTTTTGTTGGAGGCCTGCAGCCTCTGATCTTATCTTACCTATGCCTTCCAGGAACTTAAGAAGTAGTATTTTTCTCTCTTTTTTCTTTCATTTTTACTAATAGGTAAATATAATTCAATATATAGTCTCCAAGATTATATTATATTAACTATATTAACACTTTTTTTACCAAGTTGTTTCACTCTTTAAAACTATGGTTACTCTTATTCTTCAATTCCAAAAAAAAAGGAAAAAAAGAAAGAAGTACATTTTTATGAAACCTAATTTTAGTTTTGAAATATGATTTTATAATATAGATAGTCACTAGGCAACCTGGCCTTGTCCAGGAAGGAGACCCAAAGGAGAGGCAATCTATGATTGCAGAGCTCTACCCAGTACCTTAGAGCATAAAATGTATAACACAATGAAAGCTAGTTGATTTAGAATACTTCATATCAGCCACAAGTGAAAAGGCAGAATGGGATGAAAAAAAATAGTTAGAATTCCAAATTCTTCAATATGAGAGAAAAATGTTGCATCATTCAAGGTAAGCAGCCTGAAATAGAGAAAGAGACACCTCCAATAGTAATTGGGGAGATAAGAGATTCATGTCAGAGTTTAAGAACAAAGACATACAATATAGGCAGACAGAGATACAGAGAAGTAGCCACTGGAGTTCTGAAAACAGATTCAAGAAATGGGATCTCTGGTAACAAAGAAAACCCATTGTGGACTTATAGGAGAGAGAGCTATTTCTATAAATCTAGTCAAGCTGTAGAGAGGAATAAGCTAAAAAATCCACTCAAAACACAGGATGTCCAAAGAGAAATATTCTCAAAGATTTAATTAGGAAGGTAAAGAGTTCCTGGCCCTTTTTATCAGATGAATAAGGAATAGTAATTCCAGTGTAATTCCAGCAGTGAAATCAACTTCTGTGGCACAATAGAAAAAAAAAGTCTAGAGAGGCAAAAAAAGGAGCCTAGACAGGGATAAATACTAATTTTATGCATCCTGAAAGTGGTGACAACAGTTTGACAATTCTGAGAAAGTTGTAAATATGAGAATTAATGAGTTCTTTTAAGGAGTTCACCCAGACAGAAGAAAAAAAATGAATGGACTTATATTCTGCTTAATAGAATTTCTGTTTGTTTTTCAGTGACTAAGTCAAAGAATATAACTTCAAAGAACTGAAATTTTTTATCACATACAAAAAAATCACACAATGAAGCAGTGAATACTGAGTGTGAGAAGGCAAATTGCAAACAAATTTGAGAGCAATCAAAATAGTGATTTGATTAAATAAATTTATGATATTTGATAGGAAATCATATACTTAAAAGTGAAAGGAATCTCAGAGCTTTTCAAATCTGACCTCTTCCTATTACAATTATGGAAACATAGATGTTAGGTGCCTTGCGAAGGATTGTATAGCTAGTGAGAACCTGAGGATAAACTTTATCTTAGATTTCACTGATTCTAAATCTAGCCCTCTATCAATCATGGCACATGGGTTCTAGAAGATGGGATGATCATATGGTAAGAGATAGAAATAAACTTTAGGTAATTCCTGTATATTACTGATCTCCTTGGGATATCACGAAAAGTGGAAGGCCCTCAGACTTTTAAGTATATCTCCTATGACAGATTAATAGGACTGCAAGAATAAGAACCAAAAAAAAAAATAACCAAAGATAGGTGGTTAATTTAATAAATTTAAAAGAAAATGGTCTTTGGAGTCAGAGGACTCTGCTTTTTATGCTCACTATTTTATGACTTTAGGGAAGTCTTTTAATCTCCTTTGGCTTCAAATTGGATTCACTATCCTTTAAGGACCTTTTCAACTCTATGTCTCTTAGATGTTTTGTTTGTTTTTGTTGTTGTTGGTTTGTTTTTTGTTTTTGTTTTGTGTTCTGCTAATCAGGATAATCTGATTTGTTCCATTGGAATGAATAACCACATCCATGATATCACACACAGATCCATTTTATCACTTAAATATCATTATTACAACAAAACTTAATGAAGTGTCTTTAAAATATAAAACCTAATCCAAACATAATTGTACCTCTTTGATAATTCAGAAGGCATTTCATAGTCTCATAGACTATGAAATTAAGGGCCATATGATTATTTTATTGTATGTGATATTGAGATGTAAATCTCAGGCAAACGACCATATTGGATTTCTGAATTATTTTTAAGTTGTGATAACCATGAACAAATCAATATGTAGTCAGAATGTAAGAAAAAGTAAGATCTCTAGTATGATCATATATGATAAATATCTCCAACTATTTGGAAGGTCATCATTATGGAAGAGGGATTAGACTCATCTTGTTTGTCCTAGTTGGTAAGATTTGAAGCTTGGGGTTGATGTTGTAAAGAGGAAAATTTAGATTTGAGTTGGGGAAACATTTCTTAATAATGCTATCAAATAGTGAAATATCTGTCTTGAAGGTAAGATAGGTAGTTTAAGAAGCCAGGTAGTGTAGTCAGCAGAATTCTGGACTTGGCTTTAGGAAGACCTGAATTAAAATCCTACTTCTGGGTCCTCTGGGTCCTCTGGGCAAGTTTCTGAACCTTCAGACTCTTTCCTAATCTTCAAGATGAGGGATAATAGTTATTACCTAACTTAGGTTTGTTGCAAGAATAAATTAACATAGGTAAAATTATTTGTAATCTTAGAATGACATATATGTAAATACACATATTTACATATATATGTTAATTTCTCCTAATAAAGAGATAATGGTCATCTTCAAGCAAAGACTGGATGATGGTTTGTCAGGTATGGTGGAGTGGAAAATTGTTTTTGGTTCAAGAGAGTGCACTACAAATTCAAACTCTGAAATTCAATGAAAATGCATATAAAATAAATGTATAAAATAGTAAATATTATAGAAACAATAAATTAATACTACTGGCTTTTTTGTTTTGTTTTATCTTTTTCAATAAAGAGAAACTTATTGTATTTCCCTTCTACTTCCACCAGTTGAGGGGAGAAATGAAAGTCCTTGTAACATATATACACATTTAAACAAAACAAATCTGTACCACATCCAAAAATATCTCAGTCTGTGCTCAGAAGTTTCTTACCTTCCTATTAGGAGATGAGTAGCTTGCTTCCCTGCTTCATCATTGATTCTCTGTAATTGTGACTGGTCACTATAATGATTATTGTTCTTAAATCTTTCAAAATTGCTTGAAGACAATATTATAGTTATTGTTCAAAGTGTTCTCCTGATTTTGAGCAATTTAGTTTGCATTAATTGATACAAGTCATCCAGAATTCTCTGAAACTATATGTTCATATTCTTTGACTATCAATTAGGATATACTGTTATAAATATCAATCAGTTGCATATATAAATATATGTAGGAAATTATACCCTTATCATAGAAACTTCAGTTAAATACTTCCTGCCTAGTTATCTGTTTCCCTTTGTTATGTCTTTAAAAATATTTTCTTTTTCACTTATTACATGTAAAAGAATTTTAAAATTCATTTTGAAGTGTTGAATTACAGATTCTCCCACCTTCTCATTTGCCCCTTCATTCATCTCTCCATACTCTCTTCCCTCTGAGATGGTAAACAGTGTCATATGAATTTTATATATAAATTCATATAAAACAATTTTCCATATTAGTCATTTTGTGGAAGAGATCTCAAATTAAAAAAAAAGATGAAAAAGAAATATGGTTTAGTATGGTTCAGTCTGCTTTCAGACACTATAAGTTTTTTCTTGGAGAAAAGATGGCTTTTTTTTTTCTTGAATCTTTGGGATTGTCTTGAAGTGTACTACATTACTGAAAATGAATAGATCATTCACAGTTGTTCATCAAAAAATAATAATCCTTGTTTACAGTGTTTTTTTTTTTTAGTTCTGCTCACTTCACTTTGCATCATTTCCTATATGTCTTTCCAGATTTTTCTGAAATCATTCTGGTTGTCATTTCTTATAGCTTAATAGTATTCCCTCACTATCATATACAGTTTGTTCAACCATTCCCCATTTGATGAATAACTTCTCAATTTCCAAATTCTTTGTTATAATAAAAATAACTGCAATAAATATTTTTCTATGAATAAGTCCTTTTACCTTTTTGTTTTTAATCTCTTTGGGAGACAGACCTAGAATAACTGTGTTGATGGATCAAAGAATATGCAAAATTTTATACTCATTTGAATTTAGTTCCAAATTCCTCTCTAGCAATTATCAGATCAGGTCATAACTCTACCAAGAGCATATTAGTGCCCAATTTTCCTGCATACCCTCCAACAGTTTTCATTTTTCTTTTCTGTCATATCAATCAATCTGATAGGTGTGAGGGGGTATCTCAGAGTTGTTTTAATTTGCATTAGAGAATTTAATTTCTCTAATTAAGAGTGATTTAGAGGTGGTAGCTGGGTGGCTAAGTAGATTGAGAACCAGACCTAGAGATGGAATCTGACCTCAGACACTTTCTAGCTGTGTGACCCTGGACAAGTCACTTAACTCCCATTGCCTATCTCTTACTACTCTTCTGCCTTGGAACCAATATATGGTATTGATTCTATGATAGAAGACAAGTATTTAATATATATATATATATGTATACATATATATATATATATATATAACAAAAAAGTGATTCAGAGCATTTTTCATATGACTATAATGGCTTTGCTTTCTTCATGTGAAAACTACCTGTTCATATCCTTTGACCATTTGTGAATTAGAAAATAACTCTTATTTATATATATTTGATTTATTTCTCTCTATATGTGAGAAATTATTCCTTTATGAGTTGTTTTTGCTGCAGATTTTTCCCTTAGCTTTACACTTTCCTTCTAATTTTCTTTGCATTTATTTTATTTGTACACAAATGTTTACTTTAATATAATCAAAATTATTCATTTGATATTTTATAATTATATCTCTTTATTGAGTCTAAATACTTCCATAGATCTGACAGGTAGACTAGTCTGTATTCCTTTTATTTGTTTACAGCATCACCATTTATACTTACATCATGTACCCATGTTGACCTTATCTTGGTATACTCTGAGAGACATTGGTCTATTCTCAGCCTCTGACATAACATTTTCCAATTTTACCAACAGATTTTGGCAAAGAATGAATTCGTTCCCCAAAAGATTGGATCTTTTGATTTAGCAAATGTTAAATTACTATGGTCATTTATTACCAGGTCTCATGTACCAAATCTATTCCAATGATCCACCACGCTATTTCTTTTCTTTTTGGGGTATTTTTCTTCAACGTTTTACAAAACCAAATAAAACAAACATTTAAACATATAAAGAAAAAAGAAGGCTGTATATAAATGAAATCACACATCTCTTATACATATAACATGGCTTACTTTTCTTCATATTTACATAATAAATCCCATCAAGAAGTGTCTTAGCTCCTTCACACCCTCCCCTCATCACAGAAAGTATTGTCCAGGAGACCAACATATTCATATTAATTTTTTTTTCACATTTTCACCTTTCAGTTCACTTTCTGGAGGTAATAGTATCAGTTTATTCTTCTAGCTTTAATTCTGTTGCTGTGCATATTGTTCTCTTGGTTCTATTCATTTCATTGTTCATTATCTCATATAATTTTTTACTTTCTAAAATTCATTTGGCCTATTTTGGTTATTACTGATTTGTATTACAGTATGAAATCTAGTACTCCATCACCCACCTTCCTTCATGTTTTTTTCCTTCCATGGATTTCCTTGATATTCTTGATCTTTTGTTCTCTCAGATGAATATTGTTGTTATTATTTCTAGTTATATAAAATACTTTTTTGGACAATTTGATTGATATGGCACTGAATAAGTAGATTAGTTTTAATAAAATTGTTGTTTTTAATCTATTTGGTCATCCTACCCAGAAGCAATTGATATTTTTCCAATTGTTTAAAGCTGACTTTATTTGTATTAAGTGTTTTGTAATTAAGTCTATACAGTTCCTGCATTTGTTTTGGCAGTTAGACTCTCAAGTATTTTATATTATCTACTATTAATTAATTAATTTTTAACAACATAACCTCTTCCTTGAGGGCAAGGTCTGTTTTTTGTTTTTATTTTTATTTCTTGCTACTATTAATTTAAAAGACATTTATTTTTCTCTTGCTGCTGTCCTTTGTTGGTAATATATAATGCTGATGACTGATATGGGTTTATTTTATATCCTGCCTCTTTGCTGAAGTTAATTATTTCGACTAAGATTTTAGTTAATTCTCTAGGATTCTCTCATGCCATCATATCATCTGTGAAGGGATAATTTTGTTACTTCATTGCTATTCTATTTTTCCAAACTTCTTATTTTATTGTGATAGCTAGCATTTTAATACAGTATTATATAATATTGGTGAACATGGAAATTCTTGATTCACTCCTGCTCTTATTAGGAAGGTTTTAAGTTTATCCTTACTACAGTTAATGTTTGCTGATTTTTTTAGATAGATAATTTATCACTTAAGGGAAAGTTCCATTTATTCCTATGCTCTGTAGCATTTATTAATGGGAATGGGTGTTTTTTGTTAAAGACTTTTTTTCAGCATCTTTTGAGATAACTATGTGATTTCTGTTAGTTTTATTATTGATATGGTCAATTATACTGTTAGTTTTCCCAATATTGAACCATCCTTACATTTCTGGTATAAGATCTACCTAGTCATAGTAAAGGATCCTTATGATGTATCTCTGTAATCTTCTTTAAAATATTCTAGTTAATCATTTGTTAATTAGTTAATAAATGTATCAATATTCATTAGGGAGATTTGACTATAGTTTTCTCCCTCTGTTTTTGCTCTTCCTGGTTTAGGTTTCAGCACCATATTTGTGTCATAAAAGGAATTTAGTAAGACTCCTTTCCCTGTTTTTCAAAATTATTTCTATATTATTGGGATTAATTATTTTTTAATGTTTAGTAGAATTCCCTTGTGAGTATTTCTGGCCACCTAATAACTACTTTATTTATCTCTTCATTGATGGTGAATTCACTCTTCATTTTTGATACTGATAATATCATTTCCTTTAGTTTTTTTAAATTAAATTAACCAACAGTTTCTCTATTTTATTGTTTTTATGAAATCAGCAATTATCTTTATGTATTTGTTCAATGGTTTTCTTAATTTCTATTTTATTGATCCTATCTTTGATTTTCAGGTTTGTTAATTTAATATTTAAGTCATGGTTTTTAATTAGTTCTTTTTCTAATTTTTTTAGTCATATGGCCAATTCATTGATCTCTTCTTACTCTAATTTATTCATGTAAGCATTTAGAGATATAATTTCCACCTAAGAACTGGTTTGGCTATATCCATAAATTTTGGCATCTCATTGTTTTTATTGTCTTCAATTAAGTTACTGTTTGTTTCTATGGTTTGTTCTTTGATTCACTTATTCATTAGAATTAAATAGTTTCTAATTAATTTTTAATCTGTCTTTCCTTAGCCCTTTATTGAATAGAATTTTTAATTTTATTGTAATCTCCAAAAGATTCACTTGATATTTCTGTTATTCTGCATTTGTCCATGAGGTTTTATGATCTAGTATTTTGTCAAATTGAGCAGGTGCCATATTCAGATGAGAAAAGGGTATATTCTTTTCTATTCCCATTCAGTTTTCTCTAGAGGTATATCATATTTAATTTTCCTAAAATTCTATTTGCCTCTTTAACTTCTTTTAAATTTATTTTTGGCGAGATTTATCTAATTCTGATAACCCAATACAATTTTACTATTTTTCCTATGTTATTTAGCTTCCTTAAAAATTTGGATACTCTACCATTTGGTGCATATGTACTTAATATTTATATTACTTCATTTTCTGTGGTGCCTTTTAGCAAGATATATTTCCTTTCTTATCTCTTTTAATTAGATTAATTTTTTTTTAGTTTTTACTGAGATCATGATTGATATTCCTGTTTTTTGTTTTTTTTTTTTTGCTTAAGCTGAAGCATAAAAGGTATTACTCCAGCCTGTCTCTGTGTCTCTCTCCCTACTTTAACAGTATTTCTTATAGAGAGCAGATTGTAAGATTCTGGTTTTTGATCCATTCTCCTATATGCTTCCATTTTAAATGGTTGTGTTCATCCCATTCACATTCACTGTTAAGATAATTAACTGTTTCCCCCTCCATCTTACATTTATGTTTTTTAATCTTCTCTTTCTTTACTTTTTCACTTTGTTCCTCATGTAAGAGGTTAACTTTTGACACCATCTTCCCAAACTTGTCTTACCTTCTATCAACCCCCCACTCATCCCTCTTTCTCTTATCCCTATACTTTTTTACTTCCTTATAGGGGTAAGATAGATTTCAATATCAAACTGAGTATGTATATTATTGCCCCTTTGAGTCCAATCTAATAGAAGTAAAGTTCAAATATTGCCTGCAAACTGCTCCCATCTTCCTTTCCATTGAATCAGCTCTTTCATCCCTCTTTTGTTTGAGATAATTCACTTCACTCAATGTCTCCCTTCCCTCTCCTTCCCCACCCCCCTCTGTATAGTCCTTTTTCTATTTGTTTGTTTTTTTGGATTACAACCCATTTTAGTTCATTCACACTTACATGCTCTGAATATATTGCTCCCAATTGTCCTAAAATTGATCAAGTTCCTAAGTATTAAGTGTATTATTTTCCTTTATACTAATATAAACGGTTCAATATTATTGACTCTCTCATCTTTTTCTTTACTGTTTACCTTCTTTCCTTCTCTTGAATCTTGTATTTAAGTATCATTTTCATGCAGTTCTGGTCTTTTCATGAAGAATGTTTGAAGGTGCTCAATTTCATTAAAAATTCATTTCCCCCCCTGAAGAATTATACTCATTCTAGCTGAGTATATAATTCTTGGTTTTCTCTTTTGCTCTATGGAATATATTATAGGCCCTACAATACTTTATGGTAAAAATGTGTAAATCTTGTGTTATCTTTCCTGGCTTCATGGTATTTTAATTATTTCTTTCTGCATGTTAATAATATTTTTTTCTTAACCTAGGAGTTCTGAAATTTGACTGTAATATTCCTTGGATTCTTTATTTGGGGATCTGTTTTTGGAGTTTACCAGTATATTCTTCCATTTCTATCTTATATTCTGATTTTAGGATGTCAGGGCAATTTTTCCTGATAATTTCTTGAAATATTATATCCAGGTCTTTTTTTTATATTGGCTTTCACATCATCTAAGAATTCTTAAATTATTCTAGGTCAATTATTTTTTCAAAGATAAATTTCACATTTTCTTCTGTTTTTCATTCTTTTGATTTTGTTATATTATTTCATGAAGTCTCTGGAGTCACTGGCTTCCATTTGTCCAGTTCTAATTTTAAGTAATTATTTTCTTCAATGACCTTCTTGAGCTCCTTTTTCATTTAGCCAATCTACTTTTTGAGGAGTCTCCCCCGCTTTGTTGAATTTTTGCATATATTTTTTTCCATTATGTCCTGCTTCCTTTTCCAAGCTATTGACACTTGTTTCGTGATTTTTCTTACATTACTCTCATTTCTTTTCCAAAAAATGTTCCCCTCTCTCCAGAAGGTTTCTTGTTTTGTTTGTTTGTTGTTGTTGTTGTTTTGGGGGGGGTGTCTGATTCTAGTTCATATTTTTCTCTGAAGGCTCACTTGTAACTTTTAAAAATTTACTTTAGGTTTGTGCCATGATCTTCCATTTCACCAAAATAACTTTATGCAATTGGGCTCTTTTTTGGTTTTTTGTTCTTTTTAAATTTAATTATATAACTTTTCACTGTATATTAAAGTTCTTTTCCTGGGTTAGAGAAGATAATGTCCCAAGCTTCTTGTGTGACTCAGGGTTTTTCATTTAGCTTGTGGGCGTCTTGGAATCTAGATTCTGAATTGAACTGGTTGGGGGCCTCTCTGCAGGCTTGACTGATGGGAGACATAACTTCTGGCTTGCATAGTGGGAGGCCTTGCTACTTCCTTGCACACCAGCAGAGCCTCGCTGTTTTCACAGTTGTGGCCCTCAATGCTAACTCTCACCAGTTGGGGAATCTTTAAGGTTAGCTTTTTCATTGGGGGGCCTCAGCTACTGCTCTGCACAATGAAAGCCCTAACTATTTGCTTGCACAGTGGGAGAGCTTGCCTTGAAGGTGGTCCCCCCTGCCAGTCTGCCCTTGGGGGAGGGCCTCCCTACTCACCTGCTCTGGAGATATAGCCTCCCTGATAGTCTATACAGGGTTGAAATTCTCCTGCTGTGGCAGCAGGGCCTTGCTGCTGCCTTGCCCTATAGGTGAGGCCATACTCCTGGCCTGTACTGGTGGCAGGGTCCTTGCTTTAGGCTAACATTCAGTTGAGGCCTCTATGCTAACTTCCACTCTGCCCAGCCTATTACTCACTTTCTTTGTGTTGAAGCTTCTTGGGTGTGGGGCAGAGCCTCACTGCTTGGGTGCTGCCTGCTTTGGCTCACGCGGCTTGCTCCCTCCCAACCCAACCTCCTGATTCTCTGAACTTTTCTGGGTAGTAGAACTGCTTCACTGCCTTAAAATTCAGCAAATTAAAACCATGAAGGTAGTTTGGATGAGGACAGCTAGATGGCTCAGTGGGTTGAAATCTGGGTCTAGAGATAGGATGTCCTGGGTTTAATTATGGATTCAGATATTGCCTAGCTGAGTGACCCTGGACAAGTCACTTAACTCTCATTCTCTAACCTTACTGTTCTGACTTGGAACCAATACACAGAATTGATTCTAAGATGGAAGGAAACAAAAATTTAATAAAGAGTTTGAATGCAAATTTGAGATGTCAAGTTTCTTCCTTATTCTACCATGCTGGCACTAGAAGTCTCCTTGGATATATTTTTGTTTTAAGGTTGAAATTGGTGTTGGCCTGTGAAATATTTTAAAGTATTTATTTCAAAATGATATATTCAGATATACTGAACTTTTCATATCATGTTATATGTAAACAATATGAAAGAGATCATAATAAAATAAAAATGTAATCTCATGGAATAATAAAAAATTAATTTAAAATTACCAATTAGTTCTCTCCTGTTAGGTAGTTATTTTTAAATTTTCTTTACTTTTCTTTGCCTTTTGAACATAAAAATAGCTATGATGTATTGGAATTGATTTTGGCTAGTGGATAGAATAACTAATTGATAGAAATATAGGTACATGCAAGAAATAATAAAGTTAGTGAATCAGCTGAATTCCCCTGTTGACTTTGTTCCCAAAGACATTATTTCTAACTCCAAAGAAATTTTGGTATTACTCTTCACATCTTTCCTTTCAGCTCAGGTACTAAATCTTATAAATATCCAATGAATTTCATTATAGTACAGGCAGAACCTGACCTAATCAGTCTCCAGATGAGCCTTTATGGGAGTCTGTCCATCAGCCAAGTATAGAGTCCATGACAGAGGAGAAAATGGCATAGGTACTATCAAAATTTCCCAATGACTGTGCCTACTTTAGAAGCATCTTCAGCTTTCTAGGCAACTATTTAAGACAAAAGTTTCAGATAAGCAGCCAAACTTAATTGAAAGTTTTCTCATCTGGTGTATCCTCTACAGGCAAAATGACTGACTCATAGTAGGTTCTCAATAAAAGTTTATTGATTAACGGACTGAAATTGAAAGTCTGACTACTAGCCACAATGGACTCTCTTATTTTCTTCTTGTTGAATTACTATGTAAATCCTATCAAATGCCATTATATTTTAATTTATTAATATTAGAGAATATCTGTGAAAGTTATAGAACTGATGAAGGTTTAAATTGCAATTGCATTGAGCTTTCATATTAAACCTGGGAAGAAATAATTACTCTTATATAACAATATTGAGAAGATGAAAATCTTGTTTGTAGAAACATACTTAAATGAAAAAGGCTGGGTATAAAATTTAAAAGCTACCACTTTACCTTGAAAATACTTTATTCTTGGCATCAATGTGAGATCTAGCACAATACTCGGATTACTTTCAGCTGGGTAGCAAACAAAGATAAGAGTTTTGTAATATATCCTTATAATTTTGTTCATGACTTGAAGGTAAGGGTTTAGGAATGGTTAAAGCAAGAATGTACTTTCAAAATGGCACGTCAGGAGTGGTGATCACATATGGGGATAAACTTGGTTTTTAGACAGGAAATATAGGAGTCGATGATGGCAACATTCTATAGTGACAAGGGAAATTCTGTTATTGGATATAAAAGTCATACAGGAACAACTTAATGTATTACATCAGAATCCTTTCTAATGAAGGATAAAAAGGTGATCCTTATGTATTTCTCGGATTTAATATATATATATATATATATATATATATGTGCATATATATATATATATATTTTTTTTGAGGAAGGAGGAAACTTCTTTTAGCAACATTTAGTCTGTTTGCCTTAATCCACTGGAGAATGAAATTGCAAACTTCTCCAGTATCCTTGCCAAGGAAACCCCATGAACACTATGGTCCACAGGATTATGAAGAGTCAGACTGGACTGAATGGCTGAACAACAACAAAAAGGAGTTTGTGCAATATCAGATTATTTGACATCTAGTTTTACAAAACAGTGTCAATGGAGTTCAGGAAGGGCAGAAAAAGCACTTGCAAAAAAGAATTCAATTCTTCAGAATCTTTTATTTACTTCTTATCATGTTCCCTCCTGAAGCCCCTAACAGATGATTAGTTGGTATAGGAAACTAATAGATAAAGTCTATTCAGAGACAGAGTCTAATATACAATGGCTGCCTTCACATATTTACATTTGACTACTTTATGCATAGTTACCCATTCTTTCATCCTTCTACTCTGAGGGAAAAAGTGTATTCTTTCAATGATGGTTACTACATTTTAGGAAAGGTGCTGACAATGTGGAGTACCTCCAGATCAGGACAAATAAGATGCTAAAGGGTATAGAAGGAATAAAGACTTGATTGGGGCAGGGGAAAAGAATTATAGTTATTTTAATCTATTTAAAGTAACTTGGAATAAACTTTAAAAAAGAACATTTTGTTGGGCAGGAATTATAGTTGTGAGTGAATCTGAAGTATTGCCAGATGGAAAAGGAGTTAAATTTCTTTTGTTTACTCCAGGAGCAAAAGTAATAGATGCGAAGAGGTAGAATTTGGATTCTGTAAAAAGAAAAACATACTAACAATTAAAAGCGAGGAAAGAACTGAGATAAATATGCTTTCTGAAACATTCTTTGTGACCCTGGGCAAGTCTAAGATATCTATCTATCTATCTATCTATCTATCTATCTATCTATCTATCTATCTATCTATCTATATATGTATATATATATAAATTTTTAATTTTCTCTAAAGTACTTGTCAATAAAAATTTTATAATTGTTTTCTGACATTTTGCAATCGACATTTTCTCTATCTACCTATTCTTCTCCCTTCCCCAAGATGGCAGGTAATATGATATAGGTTGTACATGTCATTATATCATACATATTTCTCTGTTCATCATGTTGTGAAAGAAGACATGTATCACATTAGAGAAAAATTTGTAGAGGAAATAAAGTGAAGAATGGTATGCTTCAATCTGCAGTCAGACTCCATCAGTTTCCTCTATGGTCTTGGATAGCTTTTTCATCTTGAGTCCCTTTGGAGTTGTCCTGGATCTTTGCATTGCTAATGTGAAGATAGAATTAGCTCTCTTTGTCTATTTTAATGAAATCAGTCAGCAACCTTTAACTCATTTAATCAGGGACTCAAAGCACGCCTTTTTAACCATTAAGTATAAGAGTTCACAAGTCACTTACTAGAATAAATGATACCTCCAAAGGCCACTGCCTCCCCTAAATCCCTCCCAGCAGTGCTAGGCAAATTGGGGGACTGCAATTGGTTCCCATAAAGTGTGGGGAGCAACAGGAAGTGACATCAAGAAAACTGTTTTAAAAAGGCCAGCCGGAGGATATGGTCACTCACTCTGCATTGGTGAGCCAGACTGGAGGAGGACCCTTTGCTCTCTTCTGTCTTGGAGACATTCCATTCCTTTCCTGCCATTTGGGGAGATTGTTTCCAGAGATTCCTGTCTTGGGTTTGGAGGAGAATCTTTCCCTAGATTTTGCATGAGTGAGTGGAACTACTTTCTTTTCCTTGGAGTCATTCTGCATTGGTGGAACTTTGGCTGAAGACTCCACAGGAACTGCTGAGGATTAATGGGAAATCTAATTGGAGATTGGGACTTGGGGAAGTCCCTGCCAGTGGTTGAACTAGACTTCACTGGAGAAGGGGGGCTGTTAGGCTTATTAAGGCTCTGTCTCTTATTTACATTTCCCACTTTCACTCTTTCTATCTCTTTGTAAATAAAAGCTGCTAAAAGTAATTTTGAATTAATCTATAATATTTTAAAATTGGTGACCAAAATATAACTTTATAACGCTCTTATGGAGACAAAACCCTCAATATTAATCCTTACACTAATAAAAGCTATGTCATTCAGTTGGCAGCTAGAAAGTTTAGTGGATTGGAAGCCAGTTCTAGAAATGGGAGGACCTGGGTTCAAATATGGCCTCTGATACTTTCTTGCTGTATGACTCTGAATTATGGTTGTGTGAATGGAAAGTTGGGGATGTATGAGAGGGATATTGTAAAGGTAGACCTTCATAAGCTGGTCCTAACTTCACTTTCTCTTCTCACATCATTTGGTTCAGCTGATTTTGCATTTTTATTTATTATTTCTCATATATGAAGCACCATCACTTTTGCACTGGCTCTCTCCCATACCTGGAATATATTCCTTAACCACATCTATATCTCCCTTCACATACTATCAATCTCTTTAACTTGTATTAGTTAGATTTTTACTCCACCTCAGCTGTCAACAAGTATGCTTAGAATTTGATCTAACAACTACCTCTAACTATACCATCTTCAAGATCCTGGACACAAAAATCCCCATTTATTATAAGCTCCTAAACTTACCTCTTTCTCTTTGCTTCAGTCCTTTGAAATTTATTTCATCTTCACCTTGGCTCTTTGTTACTCCATCAATCTCTGTTTCTCCAAATAGGGTGAAAATTATTTTGTTGACAATTTACCTAGGGTTCCAGAGGGAAAAGTGGAAAGGGAGGGAAGAAAAAGGAAGGAAATATGAGTAATAGGAATAAGATTGTGGAGGTGCAGGGTTAAACATTTATTGAGGTCACTATAGAGGGGTTCGACCACTCACGTATATATTAGATCCTTGAAATATTTTATGAAAAGTATTTTATAACTCTGAGATTTAATTTGATTCTGTAATTCTGTATTTTCTCATCCTCCTTTTTTTAATTTTATTTTTTATGTCAATAAAATTTTAATAATCATTTCCCAACATTTTGCAACCCATGTTCTCTATCTCTTTTTTAGTCTTCCCAACTCCACAAGAGAGATTGTAATATGACATGTGTTATACATATGTTATACAATAAAAGTTACACTGACACTAGAGAAAAAGTCATGGAGGATATAAAATGTAGAATGATGTGCTTCAATCTGCATTCAGACTCCATCAGTACCTTCTATGGCACTTAATAGCCTCTTTGAGTCAATTTGATAGCCAACTTTTGAGGTTGTCCTGGATCCTAGCATTACTAATAATAGTTAACTCATTCACAGTTAATCACTGTACTTTGTTGCTATTATGTACAATGTTCTCCTGGTTTTTCTCTCTTTTCTTTCCATAATTTCTTACGTGTTTTGTTGGAATTGGCAAATAAGGTTTTAGAATTTCTATATTTGATGGATAGGAGCTGGTGTGACAGTTTGGATAGCAAGGGGTTATGGGAGAGAACCTTTGGCTGGGGGACATTCTGAAGAGCCTTTAGGTCTATGGTTTCAGGACTGAAAAAGGATCTGTTCAGTTCTGAGTGACTGAAGGGACCCCTAAAGGCACAAGAGAAGATTCAGATTTCCTGCCTTTAATTCTTGAAAGCTGTATTCTCCAAAGAAATCCATTATCCTGTTTCCTCCACCTGCTTCCAAGATTCACAAACCCAGAGGAAGTACTTGCTTGGACTCTCTCTCAAAAACTCAAAGTCCACCCCTCCTGATTCTTCTTGGTTACTCCTTGCCTTCCCTGAACTGATGTAAGATTTAGTTTTAGGATATACTAGCTTAGAGATCAATAAGAGAGCAGTCAGTTGGGAAAAGGGCTGAGGAATTTGTGGGCTCAGGTACCAGCCTCTTGATCCAGCTGCTGTGGGTTTGTCTTGACAGGGTAACCCCCTCCCTTTCTCCTTCAACCTTATTTTATCCCATCCCTTCAATAAATCCTTAGTCATAAGTCAGATTTGGGTTTGGCCTATCTCTACAAGAAGAGTGTTGGACAGTTGGGTACAGGGCTTAAAGCTGGAGTCCAGTCCCTTTTTGTGGCAAGACCAGACTAGGTCTGCTACACATTCCCTATTGAGGAAGGCAGATTAAAACCCTTCCTCAGAAGTTGTTGACAGGGGAACTGACATCTCTTCCCCTCTGCTTTTTGCTCTCTAAGGAACTCAAGGGATATAGTCTGTCTGATATCCCTTGAGAAAGGAGAGAAAGTCATCTTTCGTTCTCTCTGGGGGTTATCTCAAACCCCTGCTCCAGTTCATCCTAGGAAGGGAGAGATCCTACCATCTTCCCTCCCTCAACAGGGTTTACCTAAACCCCTATTTCCCTGATCACTTGGTCCTTTCCACTGGTACTACATCTTAATCAGTGAAACCAACCCACTTCATTATAAAAAGAAAGAAGCCTCCCTTCTTTTTTATACTTCCTAGTTTCTTTCTGTGATTATCTTGTTCATGATTCATGATAGCATGATAGAATTTCTTTATATTCATATACCGTAACTCATTCAGCCATTCCTCAATTGAAGGAAATCCTTCAGTTTTCAATACATTGCCATCATAAAAAGATCCGCTATAAATATTTTTGGAAAGTAGGTACTTTCCCCCTATCTTCTGATCACTTTGGAATATAGACCTAGTAGTGGTATTGCTGAGTCCAATGGTTGAGGTCACTTTAAGCCATGGTTCCATATCACCCTTTATTTTTAAACCATGTATTTATTTTGATTTTACCTTTGTATGTTGTATCTTTCTTAGTGGTTTCTCATCTACATACAAGTATCTGTCTACAGATACTGGCTTCTTCATTATAGTGTAAACTTCTAAAGAGTATAAATTTATTGAAGGAAAAGACTATTTTTTTATCTTTATATCAATCACACTGCTGAGAAATTAGTTGTATGCCAAATGATGGTCAGTAAATATTTGGAATGAATAAATCAATGAATGAAATGAGTAAAATAGTAAATATATATATATATATATATATGTATATATATAAATATAAAACACCAAGAACATAGTACTCAAAAAACTAATTAAATACTGCATTCCTTCACCATGCCCAAATAATAGTTTCTTGTGGCAACTTGAATTATTATAACACACACTACACAGACATGTGCTAGCTAATGACAAATCAGAAACAACTAACTGCCCCCCTGGGATGTCCTAAGCCAAGTTTGAGCCACTATTGGCACATGTGAGACACAGGAAGTGAGGTAGAGAACAGCCTCTGAAGTTCTCGCACTTCTTGTGGAGAGGGCTAGACGCCAGTTCTATCCTGGAGCTCAAGCTTGGAGGAGCCCCGCAGACAGCTTCTCTTCAGATTGGTCACATAAGTGATAAGGTCTGACTCCCTTCTCTGCCTTGGCTCTCCAAGGCCCTAACTCTTGCTTTGGCTCAGCCTGAGCCAGAGTGGTTCTGAGTTAAACTCCTTTCCTTCTCTCCCTCTCTTCTTCTCTCTCTCTCTTTCTCTCTAATAATTTCTCTCTCCTTTTGTAATTAAATCACCATAAAACTCCATTCTGATTTGAGTGTTTCATTTAGGATTTTATAAGTGAAATCCTTGGCGACCTATAATTAATATAATATAATATTTAATCCTAAATTTGAATCTAACAATAATAGCAGAGTTTTTGAATCTTCAAAAAAGATACAATCTTTCTTAACTATATTTTATAATTTCTTCTGTATTAGCCTTTCATTATTGATGTACTAACTCTCTTTGAGATCATCATAAAATTTTAATTTAATTTTATTGTTACAATTGAAAAAAGATACTCTGTGTATTTCCTTATTCATTTCATTTCTTCATTAATTTAAGAAACATTTATTGAGCATCAACTATGTATCAAACACCGTTTCCTACTGAGATGGTGATAACAGAGATGAATAAGATATGATCCCTGACTGTAAAGAGCTTAAAAATCTTACAGGAAAGAAAATATATGAACAGTAAAAGCTGTAACATAATATGGTAAGTGCATCATTGAGGAATAAATGGATCTATATAATTTAGAGCAGGGAGAAATCACCTCTGTACTGGAAGTGGACAGTATATAGGATAGACGTGGCAGAATTATTTAGGTAATGCGTAGAATGGGGGAGAGGGGAGTTGATGGGGGAGAGAAGGCAGAATGAAGTGTTCCAGGCATGACAAATAATGAGGGAAAAGGCATAAATGTGGCAAATATTAAGATCTGTTTTGAAAAATGACACGATCTCCTTTGTTTAGAGTATAATGGATGGACATGGAGAATAGTATGATATGTGACTTTATATGAATGCACTGAAATTATTGTGAGCTCTAATTACCAGGCTAAGGAATATGAATTTATTCAATAGGCTTTGGAAAACTGCTGACTATTTTTGTAGTTTTTTTAAAGAAAAAAAGTATATGCCTTGAACAATGCCTTTGGGACACTGATAAGCTAGATTAAGAACATCCAGAGAACAACCAGGATGATGAGATAATGAAATAATTGGTTTAGTGAGTGGAAGTTTTAAAAATATAGATTTTGGTTCGATGTGAGAATAAACTTCCTAGCATTTAGAACTGACAAAAATTGGATTGTGCTGCCTCTGGAGAAAAAAGGGCCAGTGAAAGAAGCTAAAGAGCAATAAGAAAGTTAAGAAGAGAAACAGAACCACATCTCAGTAGTTAAGAGAGAAGACAGAATCAAGACACATGAGTTAGTCAATAATAAGCCATTTTAATAACATTTTATTTTATTCATCCTTAAGAGGTAGGTAGCTCAACTTATTATTCCTAATGGACAAATGAGGAATGTGAGACCCAGATATGATCATCCAGTTCATAAATAGCAAAGCAAAGAATGGAATCTATCATCTTGTTCACATCTTATGCAAAAGCAGGCTCATTAGAGAATAGGAAGACTATAAAAAAGGCAATTATATTCGTATTTAGTAATTTTAGTAGAGTGATAAGGGTGAAATTTCTTTGCATGAGTTGAAATGAGTGCCTGGTGAAAAAGTGTAGATATTAAGAAGAGTTTCTCTAAAAGTAGAGACTTTTCATTCTAGAAGTTTGACAGATACTGAAAATGAAAAGAAAGTATAAAATTTCAAGAAATAGAAGTATCTCTGGAAAGAAAATTCCTTCTGTATAGAGGCAACTAGTCGTATTTACATTTCAAAGGAAATGATTTATTATAGCTTTAAAGACTGACAATGAAAGAAAGAGGGCAGTTGGTGCTCAAAATATCTGAGGGGCTAGGAGAAGAAGTCAAAGTCCCAGCTTGAAGACTTAGTCTTCATAAAAAGAAGAACCACCCTTTGTTTTAATGTGAAAGAGAAAAAAAAGAGAATGGATGAAGACAGAAGTTTTGGAAGTGTATACTTAATTAAACAGGCATTTAGAATATAGTACCAGGTCCAAAGTCAGGAAGATTCATCTTCCTGAATTCACATCTGGCCTCAGACATTTGCTATCTATGTGACTCTAGGCAAGTACTTAACCTTGTTTGCCTCAATTTCTTTATATGTAAGATGAACTGGAGAAGGAAATGGCAAACTACTCAAGTACCTTTGCCAAGAAAATCCCAATTGGGTTCATGAAGAGTTGGACATGACTGAAACAACTGAACAACGAATTAAATAGATTTAGATTATAATTGTCTTGGGAAAAGTTTAAGCCACTTATTACTGATGGATCAGCATCCAGAAAAATAAAAAGCTGAACAGGTATTGAAAGAGCTTAATTACTGAAATAAATGAAATATGAATGTTTATGGAGAAAACTGCTATGACAAGCTATGAATGCACATAATTCTAGCTTATTTTTATTTCCATGTTTCATACATACATGTATAAAAATTCATTTAGAAAGTCCTGGAGAGATTCTCTTTTGTAGATCTATTAATAAACAGTTACAACTTTTCACTAAGCAGACAAAGAAACAAATATATAAGTAAATGAGAGGGAAGGAAAAAGAAAAATGCACAACTTGTTTAGTGCACAGTATATCAGGGACAATTCTGAGACATGAGCAATAAATCATTTTACCTAGCCAGTAAACACGGAAGTTAAAAAATGTGGTCCATCTATTTTATTGCCTTAGTAAGCATTCTACTAACTGTTGAGAAAAATGATTATCTAACAGAAAATATATTTGAAATACAACAATCCAACACCAGGATTTGCTAGGGTTACTGTATCCTAGACAACTGTGTCCTTGAATTACCTGGCCTTCAAAGCTATCCAGAATCTCATTCCAATTTTCTTTTCCAACATTAACTTATACCATCACTTATTATATCTACACTTCCACTAAATTGGAATACTTCCAATTACTGAATGCATCATATGCTTCCCTACTCAGTTCCCCATTCCCTGATTCTCCACCCTTCTTCCTAATCTAGTCCTGATGAAATCCTAGCCAAGTTTTAAATACCAACCAAAATACTATGTACTCCATAAGGCTTTCTTGGTTCACTAAATATAAATTATCACTCTGAATTCTAACAGTGACTTATCTTTGCAAATGGTAATGTGTATTAATGTTCTTTTGTATATATCTTACTTTTCCTACTAAATGGTAATTTGATGTAATCTTCACCACTTAGCCTGATGCTTTGGCCCAAAGAGGAGCTCAACAAATATTTCTTGAATTTAATTAAATTGTGATAGCTGTAAAAAACTTTTTCCCTTGGGGGCAGCTGAATAGCTCAGTGGATTGAGAGCTAGCCCTAGAGACCAGAGGTCCTAGGTTCAAATCTGGCCTCAGACACTTCCCAGCTGTGTGATCCTGGGCAAGTCACTTGACCCCCATTGCCTAGCCCTTACCACTCTTCTGCCTTGGAGCCAATACACAGTATCGACTACAAGACGGAAGGTAAGGGTTTAAAAAAAATAAAAAAACTTTTCCCCACAGAAACTAAAATGACCTCTTTACAATGAACATTTCTAAGACAATTTAAAATATTTAAATATGTAGAAAGACCATCAGAAGTACAGAATTAAAAGGAACCTCTGATATTATCTAGTATATCACCAATCTCACCATGAATCCCATGATCACCAAGTGGTTAGGTCATTCAACTATTCTTAAAGAGCTCCAGTATCAAACAGCCCATTATCTTTTTGGTGTAATGATTAAAATTAATCTTGGAAGCTGTATAATGAATTATAATTATTTATTAGTTAAAGTGAGAGAGAGAAAGCAAAAGCAGTCTAATTCAAAGGCCAAGCTGCACTGTTCCTCTTTGACTCCAGGTTTCCAGTCTTGATAACGCCTCAGCCATTGGGGCACAATCCAAGCCCAGTGGAAGGCCATACAAAATCAGAGAACAGAGCAGAGGCAGGAATGCTCTAGTTCCCACAAAGAGAGAGAGAGACAGAGACAGAGAGACAGAGAGACAGAGAGACAGAGAGACAGAGACAGACAGAGAGAGAGAGAGAGAGAGAGAGAGAGAGAGAGAGAGAGCGAGAGCCTTAAGCTACTTCTGCTGACTTTTTAAAGTTAGTCTAATCAATTACCTCCTACTCAGAGTCCCTAACTAATCAGACTTTACTTTAGTCCCCATCTTGGAGTTTATACAGATCACCCAGACGGATTTCCTGATGTGTAGTAGCTCTCACACCTTTACTAACCTTGCCCTCCACCAAAAGACCACATTAGAAACAAGCAATGTGGTCAGTCAGAGGAGGGGCTTTTATAAACAATCTGGTTTTCAAACAGACCAAGTGAGTACATTTTTAAAATTTACATTTATACAATAGGCAGCTTGTTCCATCAACAGAGAGCTTTAATTGTTTGGAAGATTTCCCTGTGTTGAATCAAAATCCACCTTCCCAAAGTTCCACTCATTGATCTAATTCCTGTTTTCACCTAAACAATAAAGCAAAACCCTCTTCCATGTGATAGAACAAGGCACAGGTCAGAGCCCTTTAATCACCTATTAGAAATTAATTGACAATGACCAACATTTGACATTTGTAGCCCAGATAGTTTACCAATTCCAAACACATAATTATGTACATATGATTTGCATCATACACTCCTAGACTTCATGATCTATAGAAATTCATCATTATGCAAGATGACATCTATCAAATTCATAGTTTTCCTGCCTTTGCCTTACCAAGATATCCCCTCTCTTTAATTGGAGAGATTCATCCCAGATCTTCCATTTGAAGTGGGCATCCAGGAAAGTCATCTCATCCTTTATCACCCCTCTACACTCAATACCTTCTCCCCTTACCCTCCCTCATTTATCTTCTTTTTATGTGTTGTCTTCTCCCATTAAATTGTGAGCTCCTTGAGAGCAGGAACTACCTTTTGCCTTTTTTGGTAACATCAGCACTTAGCATAATGCCTGCCACATAATAGGTGCTTAATAAAATTTTTTTGAAAACTGACTATTGGCTTCTGAAAGATTTTTATACTCTGCAGTTGTTTTTTATAGTTGTAAATAACAGAGAAAACCTAGATTTATCCAAGAACTTTATTTAGCTTCCACACTGTCATATAGCACCAATGGGTATCAAACTTATGTTGGACATCTTTGGCACAACTCCAAATTTTCCTTTTCATATAGCTCTTAATATTGATTAAATCACATTCTTCTTCCCTGTCACATACAGTAATCACTCTATTCTTTTCTCTGAATTAATGCTTCCCTTCTCCGTATCTTAGTCATTTTATACACGGCCAGGTAGTATGTCTTCTCTGTCTCACCTTAGGATGTCTTGTGAAATATTACTTAGGCTTTATCAATTCTTAATATTTATTCAAAGTCACAAATGGTCATCAATTTTTGTAATTATAAAGGAAATAAGAAACTATCTAGTCTTATCTCATTCCAAAGATGAAAAGAAGAAAACCGAAAGAGATTAAGTGAATTGTCAAGCTAATTAGTGGTAGAATCAGAACTAGACTATAAGATTTGTGACTGTTGGACTAATGGTCTTTCTTTTATGCCATGCTACTCTTTAGAATTTAGATGATTCCAGGTGAACATCTATCCAACTCTCCCCCTTGACTTCTTTGTAGAAGCTAAAAAGAGAGTTTAAAGAAACTCATCATGCTCAGAAGAAGAAAAGAAAGGAAGAAATGTTGGTGTCCCTTTTTAAGTCAGTTCAGTAGGCATCTTCTTCTTTCACACCTGCCAGTCTTCTTTAGTGTAGACATTGGTGATGGAAGAATAAGGACTAATAAAGGAACTGGAAGTGCAAATCCTTCAGCACTGAGACAGATTCTCCATGAAACTAGGGAACACATGCTCAAAACTTTAAGAGTTGTCCTACTCCAACAGATTAGGGTGTTCCCTGTGTGAGCCATTGTTAAACTCAGATGTGTAAATATAGTTTTATCTAATCTAATTATGTATGTTGAGGAATTCAAATATTCTTTTTTTTGTCATTGTATCCCCCTTACCTATCATGACTCACTTAATAAATATCTTCTTATTGAATGACAATCTGCTTGTACTTTTTTCCTAATTTTTTTTTTTATTTTTTCAGTTATGTGTAGAAATATTTTTTGACAATTGAATTCTGACATTTTAGAATTCAGATTTTCCTCCTTCCCTGAGGCAGTGAATAGTTGATATATATAAGTTATACTGTACTTTCATGTAATGCATATTTCCATATTGTTCATGCCATGATAGAAGACATATATCACACATATAATATGGATCAAAGTCTGCCATCTCATGAAATAAATATAGTAAAAGATGGCAGACTTTGATCTGCACTTAGACTCCAACAGTTCCTTTAACTTTGGATAGCATTTTCATCATGAATTTCTTATGGTTATATTGGCCCTGGTATTTTAATGAAGAAAATATAACTTATTAGCACTAAATGCAACAAATACAGTAATCAAAGGCCTGATATTTTCATGCCAAGTACACCAAAACCTTGGAAGTAATTCACATCATGAAGGAAAACAGTTTTCCTAATAATTCAATATCATCATGGGCCACAAATAAAGCTGAAGTTTAAAATAAATTATGTTTGCCTATTTTTTAAATGTATTTCAAGCTTTCCTTACATACAAGTAGGTCTTGTGCTACACAGATGGCAAAATAAATCAAATGCACATTTTTAAACTTCACTTGCAAGTAATTATCACCTCAGGATATGATTATATGTAGTGATGAGTATATTGCTATCTTTAGGGTATATTAGCTGATTGTGAATATATTCATATACACTATAGCAGAATAACTCTTCCCATTACTTTTGGTTGAAGTCACCATCCACAGTCCTGTGAAATTATAGTATAAAGAACACTGGGTATGATCTTGGAGGATCTGAGTTATAGTTATAGCCTTGACACTTAACACTATGACCATTGTGAAATCACTTGACCCTAAGCCCCCAAAATCTTCTTCAGTAAAATGAAAATCACATTAGTTTTAGTACCTAATCCCCAGGTTGTAGTCAATCATAGAGATCTTTTAAGCCGTTACAGTGGTAGAGAAATGTGGTTTATTTGTTTTCCTTCTTTATGCTAGTATTCTGTTTCTGTGGGAATGAGAATGTACCACAATTGATAGCTTTGAGAGAAGGTTGTGGTCGAATTATTTTAGGAATTGGACTACCTTAAAGTTTGTGTTGGAATGGATGAGAACTAGTGAGTAAAATAGCTACTTAAAACTGGAATCTGAAAGTTAAGTATTAATATTAGATTATCATCTAAAGCATGCAAGAAAACAAGGCCAAGAAACCTAATTTTCTAATTCTCTGGGTTTAGGAGAAATTTTAGATAATCATTGATAATAATTGACAGCTACAATATCATACAGTTTGGTGTAGGGACATATCTATTTTTATTCGTATTCTTGGGTATAACATTGTTATTGGGTGATATTTTCTGATATGTGTACATATTAATATAGTTCCTATTTGGTAGCTAAAGGTGTAATAGTATTGAGTCTGAGCAGAAGAGGGTGCTATTTAGTGAGGGAAGAACAGAATATATTTACTGTTACTGTTTTGTTTCTTAGCTCATGTTCACACAGTACTTACCCTTTACAAAGTCCTTTTCCATATCCTTTGATAAATATTTCCATTCCATTTTACAGATAAGATGATTTGAATCAGATGATTTTCTGCTGAAAGGAGAAAAATAATATAAGTATTAAGAATTGGAAGTGGCCCCATGTAAGGCAATCATAAAATTCTGGAATTATTCCAGTTTCCAGAAAAATGTAATGAGGCAAAAGTTTCAGCTATACTGAAAACAATTCCTCAGAAAAGTTATGTTTTAACAGAATCACTATATGTTTTGCTCTTATAATAGCCATGTGATTTTTAACTCTATGCTTTCCCAGGATCTTAAACCAGGTTGTGACCCTGATCCAGTGTAGTAACTGTGTGAGTATGATTAGAATGCTCTCTTCCCTAAACAACCCTGGTTGTACCAAGGATACATAGTACAATTCCAACAGGGACAGTTCCTTTCAGAATGCCAAAAGTCATGCTGTTGATAAAGGGTTCTTCCTAACCCTTATAGCAGTGTTACTAGAAAGGGATGCTAGTGATAGAGCCTACTTGATAGGAAAAAGACTTTTTTATAATGGATCCTATAAGCATCAAAGGGGTTTGAATGGACTGAACTGATCAGGCAGTTTGGGAGAATATAAGGGGAAAAGAGGGCAAGAATCAGACTTAGCCCTAGCTAAACAAAGTGAGAAAAACTACTGACTTACAGTAGTCTATACTCTAATTGGCCTCCTAACCTCTTTCATTTTATTCATTTATCTGAAGAATTTGACTTAGGGTAGAATACTTACTGGATATCTGTCACATAAGTAGTCAACCTCTGAGAAGCAAAAACAAAATGACCATAAAGCATAGCAAGTGGTTACATTAAGGGTGACAAACATGGGTCAGCTCTGAAATATTTTACTTCATAAAGACAGATTTCATAGCTCAAGGTGGCCTTCATATATTTATTGAGTACTACAGTCCGCAGAATTCATCCATCATTCTTCAATTCTTTAGATGCTGTGTCTCTAAAGAAATTAAAAAGTAGACACATGTTTTGCCTTACCCACTATTCATTTTTCTTTTTGTTTTCTTCAAGGCATTTTGAGTGGTCATGCATTTAAAGTGTAGCATATTTAACTGTGTAATATAAATATATAATATTGATCTTTCTATAGTATTAAGATACCCATTCATCATTATTTAAGAGCTTGGGGGATTTTTGTTTCGTTTTATAGGAGGGGAGCAGGTGTCCAGATGTGATTTAATAGCTATAGGAAACTCCCACAAAGAAATTCCCTTCAGTGATGTGAACTGAAAACTTGCTATAACTTAAAGTCTTTAGAGTTACCTGAGGCTTTTTACACATTAATTTATTTGCCTGAAATCATAAATCTAGTATGAATCAAAGGTAGGTAGGACATATCTTGATGGTTTCTGTTTACAAGGTCAGGTCTTTATAACTATGTCTTACTGCTTCAATTTATTGGTTCCTTATATATTCTAAAAATCATATAATCTAAGTGTAACCCCTGTAGAGATGCAACCTAGCAATGGCATTTACTGATGCTAGTCCCATTGTATCAAAGCCCTAAGAAAGAATATTCTTGTCACCATGACTTTATCAATGGAAATGACGTTAAAGATATATTGCTATCTGTTTTGCTTTTTGCATCCTAAGGACCATAGGACCTTTCCATCTGGCCTATAACTGGAAACATTCATATGTGTTGTCTTCCTCTGTAGAGGTGAGCTCTGTGTAGACAGGAATTGTCTTACTTTTCAATTTGTATCCTAGACCTTAGCCAGTGCTTTGAACATAGTAAGTAATTTCATTCATCTTCCATAGATCCATTGAAAAATATCTTCAGTACTTTAGGAGCAGACATGGTATGATATATATGTGTGTGTGTGTGTGTGTGTGGTCCTCTCCTCCCATAAAATTTTAGTTTGTTTGTTCTTCTCCACCCAAGTATCTTTATTTGAAAATTCTTCATTCCATATAGTTTGAACTTTCTGTTTATTATGGTGGCATCTGTGAATATCTTTGTTCTTAATTTGTTACGAATCAGTTACAAGAAGACAATGAATGACAACTCTCCTGTCTATAATGGCATTCCTTTTCAAGCATAGTTTATTTGCCAAATTCTTAAGGCTACTTTGAAGTTTTTGTACATAGTGTGGTTTATTTGCCATGTGTTCACTTGTAAGATAGCATATTTTCAGGGAATAATTATTGACTTTCTAGTGCCCAATATATGGCAAATTTTTACAATCTGCAGTAATATATTGTAAATTTTCTCTCATTTTGTTGCATCATTTATATTGATCAGAAAATCAGGGTTTATTAGGAATGGTGTTGCTATAATTTCTCAGCCCAGCTACCTAATTTTGAATTATAATCATAAAGCATTCCATTTTTATTACCATATATAAAATATGTACATACATTCATGACAGCCTCCTTTTCAGTGCTAATTTGTCTATATAGTGTTGATTGAATTCAAGTAGATGTTACTAAAGAAAGGCCTTTTGATTCTATTCTTGAGTCCTACTATTCCATATGCTTGATTTGGAAATAAACCATTGGTTACGTTCAGTCAATCTATTGGCATAGTGCTCTTGTTATCTTTTACTATTGCTTTGTGAAATGATGACTATATCTGCCAAAAATATTTTGGTGGAATTTTAACCTAACATGTGCTCTGAAAATATCTATGAATTTTTATTTTTTATGAGGAAGTGCTAATCTTTCTACAGCTTCATTGAAGTGATATGCCCTGTTTCCTTAGTATACAAAAATGTATATTGCAAATGAAATTGAGTATAAGCTCTAAATATGTTCTTGAGCTTTGACTTCATGGGGATGATCAATCTTTCATGACCATATCCACCCATAGCTTTCTCCTTGATATCCCAATGTCCAAGACTCCTTGCCTAAGAAGAGAAAGCCATTTGTTCATATTGTCTTTCTCCATTGGCTAAATTTGTTTCATAGAATAAAATTCAAAGCATTTGACCTGTCTTATTCCTTAGTTCACATTAACAATTTTGCACTTACCAAGTCTAGTTGATGTTTTAATGTTGTTGGGAAAAAGTTTTCATGAGATAAAATTTTTAAAATATATTTTTCAGTGGAACCATTTGATTTAATGTTTGTATATGTTATATAATTAGCACAATGTTTTGCTATGGCTTCCTCTCTATTATAAAAGTCATATTCAGTTCTATTAAGAAATAATACATTTAAAGCTAGGGAAAAATATAGAAAGATAAATTTAACTCCCTGAATCTTAGTTGAATAAGTTTTCTAATATAAGAACACACAGTTAACTGTATGAGTTCAGGAAATAATTGGACTTACATAGGCATATATTTATTTGCTCAAAGACACAAATTCACAAAGAGGACATTGAAAGCCCTCTTCTCTTCATATAGTTTTGAAGTTCTTTTTATGTGTACCTTCCTACTGGGTTCAAAGGACTGATACTTTAGTGGAACCCAAAGTCAGGTCTTCTCTCTATAGCAAGGGGTTACAATCCCTGAATCTGACATCACCCTCAGGTCAATGTCTTTCCACTTTTGTCTACAAGAACTTCTTTTGTTGTTGACCATAAGGTAGTTACTAGTTGCACTTTTTATGGAAGCTTTGGATCTTCTGAAATTCTTTGATTTCTTAGTCATTCATGTCTAGGAATATTCATTAACATATGATCAGAAGAAAATAAACTCCTAAAAACAGAAAAATATGTCCTCATAGCCACATGTTACTTGGCAAGAAGAATTCTGGCATCTCTCCATGCACCTAGACACATATACTTGGCAACTCAAGGTAGTTCCCTTTACTCAAAGCTACCAAAAAAAGGGAATGAAAAAAGAGCAGCTTATCCCTTTTAAGTAGGCATATTCACTTTGTTTGCTACTTCCTGAATCATTATTTCTTGTTCCCAATCATTCAATTAAGACATTTTGTCCTCACACATGCCAGACATTCATTCATTCATGACCAGAAGTAGATTCAACAAATCTTCCACACATTTGGACTGGAAGCAGAAAGATAGTATCTGGACATATCGAAAAACTGAAACCTAGCAAAGAACATGCACCCATATTTGAATAATTAGGTCCTCATTGGTCAGTTCCTCATTACAGAGATACTCTAAATCAAAATCTGAAGTCTTTTAATAGAAGGCTCAGTGAGTTAACAATGTGGCAGTAGCCAAACACAATGTAGATTGAATTACTTTCTGGAAATTGTAGGGTATTTTACTGACCTCAAGCTATCTATAAATGTGGTACTGAACTGGTACATGTTTAATAAACATCTTTGGGGGATCTAAGTATACAAAATACACTTTCAGTTTAATCTACATTATTAATATCACATTTCAAAATGTAGATAATCAGTAAAAGGACAAATCAAGCCCTGATTTGTAAAGTATGCCGGCAATCCGCCATCAGTGTGAATATTCACACTGAAAATTTATAGCCAGTCTGGCCCTTTGTTATAAATTGCCCTTAGCAAAGCTCATCTTGGGCATCTCTCTTGTTGAAATATTTTTTTAGTATCATGCTTTTTCCTCTGTCTTGTGCTCATTCTAGGCTTATTTTTCCCTTGATTCATTTTGTCTATATCCTGAAGTTTAGTTCCATTCCTGGGGTGCAGATTACTGTCCCATGTTTGAACAGTGCCTGGAATGTGCTCAGCTGTTTTGGTTTCAGATTGAGCACTATATAGAGTGGCCTGGTTGGCCTGCTGTGCTGAGGTTTGTAACTGTTCGGTTCAGCTTGAACTAGCTGAACTAGTTCTAGAACTAGAACTAGTTAAGTTCTCCCCAATCTTGCTGTGTCTAGACTTCATTGGGCTGTTTGTCCTAGTGTTGCCTGTCCTGGGTTGCATTGGGTCTCTGTTATGGCTGGACTATGAAGGGCCCCTTTCCTCCCACTGTTCTGTGTAGAGTTGGGTTTTGCTCTTACCCTGCTAAGACTGGACAGAGCTGGTTCTTTTATTTCACCTGCTGCTTGCACTGTCTCATCAAAGAGCCCTCTCTCCTATAGCCCAATGCTCATTCCTGACAAAACAACCAGAGCTAAAAAAATTCAGTGGTCAAAAGGAATGGAATGCCTGGATTTCCTCTATTTCATTAAATATCCATTTTTAGTCACCCTGGAATATTATACTCAGTTTCACTGAGTAGGTGATTTTTGTTGCTAGCATAGATTCTTTGTCTTAGGAAATATCCAATTCATCCTTTAATGTACAATTTGGTAGGTCCTGTATAATTCTAATGATGGTTCCACAAGATTTGAACTTGGGGTGAGTTCTGCAATTTGGCTATAATAGTCCTTGGATTTTTAAATTTGGAATTTCTTTCAGGAGATAATCAATCCATGGGTTTTTTCCATGTTTATTTTCCCTTTAACATCAGAGCAGTCCAGTGATTCTTGAATTTTCTCTTCTGGGCCTATTTTCAATATCAGTTGTTTTTCTAGACATGAATTTCATATATTCTTCTGTTTGTTCATTCTTTTGAATTTATGCATTGTCTACTGTCTCATGAAGTCATTTCCATTTGTTCAATTCTAATTTTTAGGTAGCCATTTTCTTCTTAAAGGTATTGTGCTTCTTTTCCTAAGGAGTTATTTTCCTATTTAAGGTATTTTCTTTTTTTAGGGAACTTTTTTTTTTATTTTAGCAAGTTTTTAGATTAAGCTGCTGTTTTTTTCTATCACTTTCTTTTCTAATTTTCTTGTTTTTTATCCTTTTTGGAGTTCTTCTAGGTGTTCATTTTGGGATTGACATACTTTCACATTTTGCTTTGATGCTTCACATGTTTTCATTTTTTAAATTTATGTCATCTTCTGAGATTGTATTTTGTTCATCTCTCTGATTGAATTATTTTTTCTGTCATCAGGCTTTTCCCCCCTTTGTCTTGTGCTCACTTTGGGGTTATTTTTCCTTGATTTTGTTTTTACGCTGATGTTTAGCTCTGTTCCTGGGGTTCAGTTAGTATTTTTCTACTTTTATACTGTGCCTGGGATCAGCTCAGCTGTTTTGGTCTCAGATTGAGCTCTCTACCGAGGTGGCCTTCATGTGTGGAGATCTGCAGATGTTCAATTCTGCTCCTTTGAGCTGGGTTCTACCTAATCCCACAAAGGCTAGCCTTGTTTGTTCACCTTCTTCCCACTCCTTCTTGCTTTGTATTACATTGATTTCTGCTCTTACCCTGCTGTTTGTGCCATATCATGTCTGTGTTCCTCTTGGGCCTAGAGTCTAGGCTTATTTAGGCTTCTCCTGCCCCAGTGAGATGAGCCCTTACCCCTCCCTGCTATCTCTCCATGTTGTTCTGAGCCAGAGTACTATTTCATCCCTTCTTCTGTTGGTTCTATTGCTACAGTGTCTATTTTGAGATATTTATGTTCTTTTGTGATCATTTGGAAGGTTGTTGGAAATCTTCAAGTGTTTCTTCACCATCTTGGCCTGATCTCTTTAATAATTCACAACTCAGTTGCCAGGATCTATGGGCTCCACAGTGACTCAGCTAACCAACACCAGAAACCCAATCAGTCATCTCTATCAAGTTTGATTGATAACTGCTTAAAAATATTTTCTTGTTTAAGATAAAACAAGAGAAATGAGGATAGATGTAACTCGTGAAATGTTGAGCCTAACATTGTTGTAATGACTCCATTTTATTGTTCTGCCTTGAAAACAGTTGTTATGATTTTATCAGCTCTTAGTGATTTTATTTTTCTTTCCTTTTCTTTTTTTTTATACTCTTACCTTCCATCTTGGAGTTAATACTGTGTATTGTCTCCAAGGCAGAAGAGTGTAAGGGCTAGGCAATGGGGGTTAAGTGACTTGCCCAGAGTCACACAGTTAGGAAGTGTCTGAGGCCAGATTTGAACCTAGGACCTCCTGTCTCTAATCCTGGCTCTCAATCCACTGAGCCACCCAGCTGCACCCTGATTTTATTTTTCTTAAATATTATATATGCTATTTTTAATAATATCAATTTATTTTAATCCTACTTTTATTCTGAGACTACTAGCTCTGTGGATTCCAAGGCATATAAAAAGCATTTATTTGTATTATCAAGGTAAGAAAGAAGGCTAGTTGAACTCTGAGTGTAGAAAGACATCAATAATTGCTAAAGTTATCGCTGAGGCTTAAGTTATTATGTACACTTAGCACATATAAACTGATTTTGGTGCTGATGTTTCTAATCTAACCTTCTTAATGTAAAACCAAGTGTGTTGATAGGAGGGATTTCAAGATAATAAAAAATGTCTTCTATGTGGCAGAGAATGTTAA